>NC_142032.1:62048952-62355352 GCF_982192425.1 Myodes glareolus | reverse complement strand
ATACTGGACCATCAGCAGGAGATCCTGAGGCCACATGTTCTTGAGCCACTTGCTTTTTCTTCTCTGCTTGACTAGGTCTTGTCATTCTGGTCATTCTGCCACCCCACCCCACCCCAACTCCTCCATGGCCTGTGCTACACAGATTGAGTCTGACATCAATGGCCAGAAACCAGAGCTGAGTAGGACCTGTGTGGAGGGAATGGGCTCTGAAAACTTCACAGGGTTGGCAGACCACAGAGAGAGCCCCAGAATGTGCAGAAGGAATGGTGTCCAGTGAGCCACCGATCTTCTGCAAGAACTAGTACTCTTAACCATTGAGCCATTTATCCATCCTCTGAAGACATGGTCTTTAAAAAGGATTAAATCACACTGAGGTCATCACGATGGGGCCTAATGTAATTGGCTATGGATCAAGAGGAGTTCAGGACATAGGCACACAGTATGACCATACGAGGACACTGTAAGCCAGGGAGAGGAGCCTTATGAAGAGCCAGCCTCGTGACTCTGCACCCTGGTTGGTGCTTTGTCACAGTGTCCTTAGCTGTTTGGAGCAGGGAACCCAGGTGCATGGGGCATGGCCCAGAAGAAGTCACGGAGATGTCTAGCTGATACTTCCAGCATTCCTATAGAGAGATTGCACCTTTGAGGAACCAGAAAGGACAACAGAAGTGGTCTTTAGTATGGGGACTCTTTCCAGATCTTATGCTGAGGGTACAATACTCAAAATCTTTACTGCCTTTTCAGTGACATTGTCTAGGGGGTTGTCATAGATGCAAGACTGGGTGAATCAGCAACCCATTGGCAATGAGCTAGAAGATGGCAGGGGCAGCCTGGCCACTCTGGCTCCTGGGCCCCTATTGTTACCCCAAAGGCATCAAGGTCCTTGAAGCCATGGATGTGTTGTGAAAGCCTATTGTGTTCATAGCTTTAGCTTGATCCCTGGTCTTTGGGACATCCAGCCAGCTCAGGATGTTTTTCCCACCCACACCTTGCAAATGGAGTTGTGATCAGAACCATGCCCACCTCATGAATCTAGTGGGAATGTCATTTCTCTGTCTCAATCCCAAAGCCAAGCCTGACCCAGACATGTCTTGACAGGCAGGCCCTTTCCACACAGCCTCTTTCTCTCCACAGGCTTTGCTAACATGGCCCAACCAGATGGCTTCTATTGCCCATTGTTGAAAGGTGTTCTTTTGGTGGCATGCCTGGTGGCATCCTCTCATCTCAGGGGCTGTGACCAAGACACAAAATGCTGCTTATTGGTACTTGGCAGTTTCCTGGGTCAGTGAGCCACCTAATTGTCTTCACACTTCCTGTGTGGATGAGGGTGTTTCCTACTAGCCCAGCGACACAGAGAGCGGCTTAGCTGTCATTCTGTACTTGTGATCTTTGCTCTTCGACTTTAGGGGTCTCCAGAGAGCTACAGGGTTCCAAGGTCATCTGACCTTATCCTGGGCTCTGTGCCTTGTTCCCAGGCAAAGGCAGTTGTAATGACAGCCCTTTCTTTCACCGTTGGCTCTGTTGATCTAGCTTCAGCCTCTGGATGGAGGGGTAGGGATAAAGTGGTCAGTTTTGGTCAGCACAGTGCTTCCAACAGCTTTTCCTTCATAGGAGCTGAAGCAGGCTCTGCACGTGGACACTGGGAACTGTGGTCACAGGACAAGTGTGTGGCCAGTCCTGCAGGAGGGAACCTGAGACCAGTTAGGTCAGGTTAACAGGTGGGAGATAGAGCCTTCCTTCTGGCCTCTCTAGATGGCCGTGGTGACCTTCTTGCCTTGCACTGAGCACTGTTAGATACACTGACCCTACACAGGCCACTCTGCTTGTGTGTCATGGCTTCAGCTCAGAGGGACTGTCATTTCAGAGGAAGTCCTAGGGACATTTGGATCACGGCCTAGTCAGCAACCCTATGCTGTCCAGACTGTCCCCACTCTGTGAGGACGGAGGGCCCCAGTGCGAACTGAACTTGAGTCTGCTTGCTGGGACTACACTGTGGTTCTCTTTCATGATGTGCCTTTGAGATCCCTCCCTGATGAGACCAGGTCATGGGTGGCAGGCAGAGGAATATCCTGTACTGGACAGCAACCTCCTGCTGTCCTTGAGGCCAGAGCCCAAGTACAACTCAGATCTAAAACAACAGAACTCAACCAAACTACAGGCCCTCAGAGCTCTGGCCAGGTGCACATGTGTGTGTGTGTGTGTGTGTGTGTGTGTGTGTGTGTGTGTGTGTGTATAGGGGTAGTGGGCCACGCTCCAGGCCACAGAAGTTTACCTAAGAACGGAGAGGGCTTCCTGTTCCCACTGCTGTGGCAGTGCCACTGTGAAGACTAGTGATAAGCCAGGTCAGAGTCCAGGGTGCCTGGTTCACTTTTGGATCCCACGAGTCCCTCTCCTGGGGCCAGTCGTGTTCTTTTGACCTGATAGAGGTGAGGCCACCGCTACCATATGACCAAGCCAGGGAAGTGCTAACTCCACAGAGGACCGTGTGGCTGTGTTATCCCAGTGGTACCCTTGCCTGTAGAGGGGGTAGAGAGTCACACGGCCAGATGTGGGTCCCAGGAGCAGCAGCCAAAGAAGTCTGGGAACAGCACATTTCTTTCTTCCCTTGAAAGAAGTGTTCCAAGCTCTTTGACCCACTCTTACTGTCTCTGAGAAGCTGATGCATCGTGAGCTCTGGTTTTGGCTCCCCCAGGCCTCCCTTTTGTGAGGGAATGGCAGCAGGTTGTGGAGACATCTTCTCTGTTCTGCCTGCTCCACATCTGCAAGGTGTCAGAGCATGTTCCTGTGCTGAGCCCCTCTCGACATGGCTCTCTAACCCTCTGTCAAATCCTCCCCAGACTCAGAGATAAGAGACAGTTTTATGTCTTGTGGTGAACACAGCTGGGCTGACGCGTGTTGAGTGTGAAATGTCCCCGACAGACTCGTGAGTTTGGCCCTTAGTTTGTGGTACTATGTTAGGAGGTTATGGAGCATTTGGGACGGACCAGAAATGACTCACTGAGGGTGGGCGTTAAAGGTGAATCCTCTTCTGGATCCTGAGTGCTCTACTTCCCCAAGATGTGAACAAGCTGAGCTGTAAACTACTGCTAGAGTGGATGGAGCTATCCCAGCTACCATGCCTTCCCTGCCATGGTAAGATGTGTCCTTGAAACCACAATTAATAAACCCCTCCCCTTAAGTTGCCTCTGTCAGGTATTTTGTCATAGCAATGAGAAAAAAAAAACAAACAATTCACCTGACTTTAGAATGCTAGTATCAATTTCTTTTCTTTCAGTACTTCAAAAACATTGCCTCTTGTCTCCTGCAGCCATAGAGACGCTGAGTTGATTGTGCTGATAGGTGTCTGTGGTGCTTGGCTTCAACTGTCAACTAAACAACGTAGAATCACCTGAGAAAAAGGTTTTCGTGAGGGATTGTCTAAATGCGGTTGTCCTGTGGGCATGTCTGTGGGTGGTTGTCTTAATTGATGTGGGAAGATCCAGCCCACCATGGGCAGCACCATTCCCTAGAAAGGGGATGGTGCAGTGTATGAGTGGGGAAATGGAGCTGAGCACAAGCCAGCGAGTGAGCACACACACACACACACACACACACACACACATTCGTGCCTCTTGACTGTGGATGTGACATGACCAGCTGTTTGAAGTTCCTGCCTTGGTTTTCTCAATCATGGACTGTAATTTGAGATGATAAGGGGAAATGGACCATTTTATTCCTTACGTTGTTTTTTGTCAGTTTTTTTTTTTTATCACAGCAGCAGAAGTGAGGCTAGAGCAGTCTCTCTGAGCTGAATTGAGCCTGATAATCACAAGCATCTGCGGTACATGGCCTGATGAGTGTCTACACTCACACATGACTGGCTCCAGGCGAGACCCAGAACATCCCCGGCACCTTGACTCCTGCTGAAGTCACCCTGGTTTATCTCCTTTTGTATATTTCCTGTATTCTGCCTCTTAAGTTCAGGTAGCAGCTTTGGTAGCAGCTTTGCCTGGGATCCATGCACATGTTGACCTCTGGAAGTCGCCCCCCCCCCCGCTGTTTATGCAACACATTGTTTGTTTGTACCATGTTTATCCTTTAAGCTGTTGATATTTTTCTTATTCCCTCCGCGACACTCAAACTGTGTCCTTTCCCCACTTTCCTATGTTGCTGTGGGGATCCTCAGGACCTCAGAATGTGACTGGATTTGGAGACAGATCTTTATGGAGGTCAGCATACTAAAATAAGGCCAGGAGGTAGATCCTAATCCAATTTTTCAGTGTGTTGACCCATTTTTTTTTTGTTGTTGTTGTTAACTTGACACAAATTACAGTCATTTGAAATGAGCTGAGAAAATGCCCCCATAAGATCAGCTTGTATGCAAGTCTGTGGAGAGTTCTCTTAATTAGTGATTGATATGGTAGGGCCCAGCCCACAATGGGTGGTGCTACCCCTAGGTAGGTGGTCCTGGGGCGCATAAGAAAGCAGGCTGAGCAAGCCATGAGCAAGCCAGTAAGCATTCTTCCAGGTCTCTGCATCAGCTCCTGCTCCAGGTTCCTGCCTTGAGTTCCTTCCCTCACTTCCCTGGACTGTAAGCTGTAAACTGAAATAAACCCCTTTCTCCCTAAGTTGTTTTTGGTCACGGTGTTTTATCCCAGCAATAAGCACCCTAAGACAGACTGAATCTTTATAAAAAGGGGAAATGACAGTCACGCTCAAGGAGAGTGCTCTGGGAAGAGGAAGCCAGAGCACAGCCATGTTTCTATGACAAGGATGGGTAGCAGCCACAAGAGCTGGGATAGGCCCAACATACTCCCTCACAGCCTGGGAAGAACCAGCCCCACCCTATCTGGAGTTCAGGCTCCTGCCTGCCACCTAAGAGCTCCTATTTCTGTGGTTGATGGCATGGGTCTGAGATACCATGGCCCATGACCCTGGCAGATAGGCATGTACAGTTCCTGGTTGTTATGATCATGGTGGCTATAACATCCATATATGTGGTTTGGATGGATTGAACGGCTTCCTGAAGGAAACTGGGAGTGAGGGGAAGGGTTCTATGTAGGCCAAATGCTTTTATGAGCAGCTGTGTCCACACATTTGTGCACACAGAACACAGTCTGGGCCACTGTAGGAGCCCCTCTCTTGGCTCTGAGAGTCTCAGTGTCAAGCCCTTCCAACCCCACCATGGTTGGGACAGAGTCTCATTAGGTCTAACCTCAGGCTCCCGGATCCAGCTTTCTTGAGGAACCCTCATTGTGTGAGACAGCCCGATTACTGAGTTGTGGGGGTCCATGCCTGTCCTCCTTGTATGATCCTGAGCCCCAGACCATTCTGGAGTCCTAGAGCAGGCTGTAGGCTGAAAGCTGCAGGCTGTGGTCTCCCTCAACACCTCTGGCTCCCATGGTGCCAGAGGCCTCCAGCACAGCCTTGGGTCTCAAGACCTGTCTCCCCTGGGGTTTAGTCTTGCTTCTTTGTCCTCCTAGGGCTAACAGAGCACATGGAAGGGCCAAGGAGCCAGGCTTCTTAACTTAGGGGCGTGGGAGCCTATTCAGGATTGTCATTCATCAGCCTCCTGCAGGATCCTGTGAGCAAGTCAGAGGCAGAGAGCCTCTCCACTAACCACACAGGGCCTGGAGTGCTTGGATTTCTGGGGTGAGGCACACCATAGGCTCCGCTAACTGCTCTGGCCTATCTCGGAAGCAGGGGTTGCCAGGGTGGGAATCAGTTGCCCGCTAGCTCACACGAATATCTACACGGAGCCATGGAAAGGACGAACGGTCTGAGTCACATTCAAAGGAGTCACCAGGGTGACACCTGCCTGGCCAGCACAGGATTCCATCTTTGGGCTGTCCTATTGCTAAGTCCTCTTCTAATTGGTGGGTAAAACTGTAGGAATGGGCAGGTTGCCACAGGGTCCCCCTTCAGTGCCAGTGCGCATAGTGGGAGACTGACCTTTAGGTCCAGCTGACTCTCCCTCTTGCCTTGTGAGCGAACAACTTAGACACAAGATCTGGGTTTATGGTTTTAGGGCACAGATCAGTGTCATCAGCCTAGTCCCAGTCCCTTACAGACACTTCGTGAGTAACTCCCCTCCCAGGCTAACCCCAGATCAGCCCAACCAACTTAGCCACTCACTCCTGACCTGTGGCTCTGGCTGCAAGATAAGGATGTGTGGTGGCTTAGGGCAGGGGTTCCAGTCTGCAGCCATCACTAATCTTGATCGGAGTCCTCTTGCCTCCCTAGGTGGGCAGGCCTGGTGATGCAGGGTCCTGAAGGATCAGGGAGGGTTTCCTGAACAACCCTCAGGTATGGGGCCTGGGGCAGACCTTGCCAGGAGAGCATAGGGTTGGGATTGGAGGAAGAGGAGGGTGGTGAAAAGGCTTATGGGAGGAGGAAGGTGGCTGTCAGGGTGAGAGCCACTGGCTGTCCAGCCAGGCTAGGCCAGATGAAGGGCCAATTAGTGAAGCAGAAGAGTGGGCATATGAAGTATAGTGAAGCAGAGGCTAAGAGAAACTGGATGGGAGTTTAGAGAGTGTGTGTATTGGCAGGAGGATAGGGCTAGGGATAGATACCTGGAACTTTTGGAAGGCCCTTCTGAGTAGCACTTAGGGGGCCTGGCAGTAGGTGAGATACTGTGAGTCCAGCCTTGGTTTTCGAGGGCTTGCTGGACACTCGGAGTTTCCAGGGAATGAGGGTCACCCCACCACCACCACCATGCAGAGAATCTAGCGGTGATGGTACCATTACATATGACTTAATTAAAAATGACAAATCCATAGCCAGAACCTGGAAACAACCTAAATGCCCCTTGACTGAAGAATGGATAAGGAAAATGCGATGCTTTTACACAATGGAGTACTACACAGTGGGAAAAAAAATAATGACATCTTGAATTTTGCAGGAAAATGGATGGATCTAGAAATCATCATATTGAGTGAGGTATCCCAGACCCAGAAAGACAATTATCACATGTACTCACTCAGAAGTGATTTTTAGACATAAAGCAAAGAAAACCAGCCTACAAATTACAATCCCAGAGAACCTAGACAACAATGAGGACCCTAAGAGAGACATACATGGATCTAATCTATATGGGAAGTAGAAAAAGACAAGATCTTCTGAGTAAATTGGAAGCATGGGGACCATGGGAGAGGATTGAAGGGGAGGGGAGAGAAAGGGAAGGGAGCAGAGAAAAATGTGAAACTCAATAAAATCAATAAAAAACAAAAACAAAAACAAAAACAAAACCCTGACAAATCTTTTTGTTTGTTTGTTTGTTTGTTTTTGTTTTTCAAGACAGGGTTTCTCTGTAGCCCTGGAGGCTGTACTGGAACTAGTTGTATAGACCAGGCTGGCCTCAAACTCACAGAGGTCCACCTGCCTCTGCCTCCCAAGAGCTGGGTTTAAAGGCATGCGTCACTATTGCCTCGCAAAACCTAACAAATCTTACAGCTAAGTAAGGCAGCTGCTCTAGCCCTGAGTACAAAGATGGTTCCTCTGTGTAACTGTCCCCATTGCAGGGACACAGGATCTCCCCTCCTTCCTCGACTGTCTCAGTCCCTAGGATTCTGCACTTTCCCGTCAAGCCATGAACTGACACTATCTGGTTCTGAGAGTTCTTTCAGGACAGAAGAGTGACTGTGTCCCTCAGAGCTATCTCAGAAGAGAGATCCGTGTCACCAAACATGTTAACTTATCGAAGAGAATGAAAGGCAGCCATGGTGGGGGGACGACTGGTTTCAGGGCTTAAGGAGCCCCAAAGTGGATGTGAGTTTGGGGGTTCCACAGCAGGGTCACATACTCCAGACCTTCACTGTGATTTCAGGTCCTCGACTGGGGCCTGACCATGGCTGTCAGGAGTCCTGCCTTCAGGTTGTGACTCTGCTCCTGTTTGGTTGTGAATGCAGCGTGCACCTCGGTAGCTTGAATTAATGGTGTGGCAGCCACACAGAGTGACAAACAGCAAGGTGTGAGTGGACAAACAACCTGGGGAGATGAACTTAAGGCATCCGCACTGAATTCCAAGCCAGGTGTATGGCCTAAGAGTCTGTGGGAGGACCATGGGAGGACCGGGGGAGGACCGGGGGAGCTGCAGAAGCATTTCGGGGACTGTGGGATCACTGTGGGCCAATTATAAACCCTCAGCTCTTGCAGCCTTTGACATGGCCCCAGCCAGAGCCCCAGAGGTAAAGTGGTTAGGCTCTGCCCCCAGGGAGGATCTTGTCTATGGCCCCTGCTCTGATGTCTCAGCTCCCCCATATTTCCTGCTCCCCACACTTGGCCTCCTTCTCTTACACTATGGTGGACACAGCTGTGCCCCCCACCTCCCAGGGCTGGAGAGATCCCCTCCATCCTCCAATTCATTCTCACACTCCTCACCCTGTGTGATCACTAGATTTGCTGGCCGCCCCCTCCTGTGAACTGAGATCTGGTTCACCTATCATACCTGCACCCCTTCCCCGCCCCCCAACTCCAGGCACTGTCCTAGCATTGCAGCATGTCTAGGGTCAGGCAGATGTTAATGGTACCAGGATGTTCCCAGGCAGTCAAGCAGAGCCACCCAGTCTCCAGTCCAGGAGACAGCTGAGGATGACCCTGTGTCTGGTCCACGCTCTCTAGCCCGAGGGTGGTGCCCAGTGTCCTCCCAGGCTTTGGCTGGCATTACTGAGAGACCGTGAGTACTTTCTCTCTTTCCTGAGTTCAGAAGAGAGCTAAGCTTCCCAGGAAGTACTGGGTAAGGAGCTGGAGTGGTGTCCCATTTCTCCTGGAGTTCCCTTCAAAAAGGTATTGGATTGAGGAGGCCTCACAGCTGGTCCTGGCGTCATTTCCGAGAGTGTCCATTAGTGTGGGTCTTCTGCTGCCCTCTGCTATCCCCTTACCTTCCCTCTTGGCCTGAAGTGGGGTCAGGGGCTGAGCATGGCTGCAAAGTCCTCTGGTCCACTCTGTTGTTCTTGTTCTGTCCGAATCCTTGGTCTGAGCCAGTCTGTCTCCACCCAATGCTGGTTCCCATGCCCCAAGGAAAGATAAACCCAAAGTTTGTTTTCTGAAGGAGGAGGGTGTCAGAAGAAGATATTCTCCTTTTCTATGAATAAGCGTGTCTTTTGCTAGTGTGCATGCCAAGGTACACGGCTCATAGGCCCTGAAACCTGGCTGGGCTGTAGCCCATGACTCAGGGTTCCCTAGGAACCTGGAACCACCCATCTCAGCCGGAAGAAATCCTAGGCTAACTCCAACAATAGGCATACACCTTTATCCTCCACAGGGTGTCTTTTAAGTAGCTGCTACCCCGCCAACAACGGCCAGAGCTGGCTTGGAAGCTGGGGCTAGTCTTCCTCCGGGTACCCAAGTTAAACTATTCAGACAGGCCTGAACAAACCTTAGACTGGTCACAAGGGTCTTCTCACATTGAATGAACTTTGCAGGGGTCCAGTGGCCAGTGGCCCAAGGTCATGGCTTGGTCAATATTTACTGAGCCAGAGGAGGAATGAATAACTCAAAACTCTTCCAGCTGCATGTGGGCCCACCACACACCCACAGAAAGGCCCCAGGCTACTTATTCATGTGGCCTCAGGTTGAGCCCTTCTGTGGTAAAGAGTCTCAGGGACCCTGTGTCTTCCTTCCCTCTCCTCCTGCTTCTATTAGTTCTTTACTGGTCCCTCGTTGTTAAGAGCATCTGACACAATGTCAGGCAGGGGAAAGATATTTCTGTCTGTCTTCTCACTCGATCCCTCGATTCATACCTTACAGTGGACATTTTTATCCTGTGCTGACTGTGAGTAGCCAGCACCACCATAGCTCAAATCCAGCCTCAGTGTCCAGTTTGGGCACACAAGGGAACTTTGTGGGTGAGTGTAGTACAGTAGTTCACATACTCTGTGAACTTCACCAAATTACAGAGCAGGATATTAGACACAAAAGGACCTGGGAAAGCAGCGTCCCATTGAATTCAGGTCTAAGTGCATGCGCCAGTGGTATAAATCCACTCACAATGTTGTGCAACTGTCACCGTCATTCACTTCTAGAATTTTCCTTTTTTTTTTTTAAAGTTGGAATCCTGATTTTGTCAGGTATTGATACCCCAGCCCCCAATACCCTATCTTTTTTTCTGTTTCTATGAATCTGACAACTACAAGGATCTCAAGGAATCCTGCTAGATTCAGTGCAGCATCCTTGATGGTCATCTGAGATGAATGTCCTTTAAAAGTTGAGTAATGTCCTCCCATGGGGACGACCACACAGGAGACAAGAGAATTACTTAGCCTGTCCGGTTATCTGTTGGATACTTGGTTATCTGCCCCTTGGATCTTGGAAGTAAAGTCTTGTGAACCTGGTTGTGCAAAAAGCTGGTTCATTGTTAGAATCAAGCGTGTGTGTGTGTGTGTGTGTGTGTGTGTGTGTGTGCGCGCGCGTGTGTGTTGCCCACCAGGAAAGTAGGCTGACAAAGGCAGGATTCTCTAGATACCTGTGTCCAAGTCATCTGGAACCAACCAAAGCTCCGGTAGAGGAACTAAGTTGTTCTGACTCCACCCATCCTAGCCCTGGTCAGAAGTACAAGGGTGCAAATTGTCATTCCATGTGGCTAGTGCCCTGGCCCTCCTGGGTGGCATGCTATGTATCGGGACCAGTGGTCACTGCTCCAAGTGTCCAGCCCACTTCTGTCTCCTTAGCAGGTGTCTCTTGGAAGAAGGCATAAAAAGATAGGGATATATAATTGGGCATATATAGCTGAGTATATAACTGGTTCCCCACTTCTGAGGCCAGGCTGCCGAGGCCATCAGCATCGAAGGTCTGCATGATCCGGGGATGAGGCATCTCCATGGAGATAGCTAATACGGATGCCAACCTGACAGGAGACAAACCTCTGAGCTTGTCTGTGAGGGAATTTCTAGATTAGGTCAACTGAGGTGGGACAACCCACCCTGAGTGTGTGCAGCACCACTCGGTGGGCTGGGGTCCTAAGACGGATAGAGGAGAAAGTGAGCTGAGCGCCACCTCCATCTCTCTCTGTTTCCTAGCTGCAGATGCAGTGAGCGCCTGCCTCCTGCTCCCGCCGCTGGGTCTTCTCCACCACGATGGACTGGACTCTTAAATGTCAGCCCGAACGAATCTTTCCTTAGGTTGCTTTGTCGAGTATTTCGTCAGAGAAGAGGGAAAAGCAACATGTCCGGGAACCCCTCTGCAATCCTCATGGACGCTCTGTCCTTTCCCTGCCCTCTGCACGGTGAGCATGGCAGTGAGGACCCTTGTCCAGCCAGGCCCCCATGCCACCCAGCCGTCTTCTGTCCTGCGTCCCAGCCCTTCGAATCTTGTTGCATGTGCCCCATTCACACAGTGCACCTCCTCACAGCTTGGCTACCTCTTACAGCCCCTTGTCTGGCCAGAACGGAAGTGAGGGTTCAATGAATTCTCAGCCCAGGAGCTCCTCAAGCCTTCCACATGAAGGGAGAAAGGGGTGTCGAAGGGGCAAGCCAGAACAACGTGCAAAGATAATTGTCAAGCAGGGCCCAAATCAAGTCAACGAGATGTGTAATTAGCCAAGTGCCCTGAGGAGGTCAGGGAGGCAGGGAGGTGTGAGGTCAGGGTAGGGGCATGAACATGACATGGTGACAGGTCCCTGAGTATGGGGGAGTCTGGGATACCTGGTTCTCCCACCCCATCCTCTCACTATAGACCTTAGAGGAGTGAACCTGCACCTTCTGCTCCATGGTCCACTTCCTAAGTCAAGGCCATTATCCACCATGCCCTCCTTCAGGCAAAGGCTTCTTACACGGTCTGCCTGTGCCTGTCCGTGCACCAAGGACACCAGGGTGGGGCTCAGACCAGAGGGGGTCTCATGCATCACACATTCTCCTTAGAGCAGCGTAATATCCCACTCTCCATAGTACCCGAGGCGCAGGACTATGAAGTGTGTAGGCAGGGGTTCATGGGACACTTTTAGAACCAGGTATAAGACAAGCAATGGCGTTCCAGAGAGTCCAGTACTGGTCTCGTGCCTTCCTTCAAGCAGGTGCTGAAGACAGAATATGACCTTGAACCAGGCAGTTCCCAAGGAGAGTCAGTCCTGTCCCTGGTAGCAACAGGCCTTGATCCTGGTGGAGACTGAGGAGTGTCCGCCATGGGCTGTTGGTAGCCATAGAAGCCCACCTTTACCAACTCTCTCTTTCCCTTCCCTAAGACTGGTGCCTCAAGCTCACGACAGCTTGGATGTGTGGGGGGCGGGGGTGATGGTGGTGGTGGTGGCAATCCATGGCCCCGAGGGGACATCAGAGGTCTTTATGGTGCTACCCCAACATTGTCATTGTGTCTGGGGAAACCAAGGCCTAGAGATACCTAGCAAACCCCGGCAGAGCTGGACTCACACCCACCTCTTCAGTGCCCTGCTCAGAGCCTTCTGCTTGCTGTGCCTGGCCGGGAAGCAGAGTCAGAGGAAAGTCTAAGCAGACAACCAAGACATCTGGTGATTCCCTCCAGCAGATGGATGCCCCTCGGCTCAGTCACTGCCACACATGGTGAGCCATCCCCCAGGGCAGCTGTCCTGCATCCGGACACAGCTCCAAAATGATCCCTTGCAGGTATGGGGTGTAAGGAAAAGAGGGGTTGAAACCTGAGGCTTCCCCCCCAAGGTGGCAGAGGGGCCTGCCAGGCTCTGGCACTGTTCTTGATGGATATCTGGGAACACCACCCACCAACTTGTCCCCCTATCTACGCTTTGTGTGGCTCCTCTTGGGTGCGGTTGCGTTGTGGTAGATAAGCCTCTTAGCTTGGCGTGCGCCCTTAGGCTTTATCAAGGCCAGGATGTTGTCTCAGGTGGAGTTGGGCAGGCCCAGGGGAGAGGTGTTCCCAGGCTGCAGAGAGGCAGCACTGCCCAGCTCCCACCAAGAAGGGGGAGTGCTGTGGAGGCCAGGCTGGGGGCCGGCTGCTCCAGGGGCTAGGTGGATGGGAGCCAAGGCTGGCAGGTTCTTACTTAGTCTTCAGAGACAGCGTTTCTCACCATGTGTGTGCCCCCGTGTGTGGAGTACAAGGGCTAATGAGGAGGGGAAGCAGCCTTAATAAACACTGGAGTTTGTAGCTGGGTCTGGACACCTAGGGACCAAATGCACCCCTGTGTTGCCTCTGATCAGTTCCTGAGACTGCACCCACAGGAAGGGAAACTGGCGACTATCGCTGCCTCTTTTGCAGTCAGATCTCATCCCAAGATGGGCCTGAGCGTCTTACAGTGAGCCATGACCAAAATCAAAATAAAGTTAGCACAAAAAAAGAAACACAGATGTGGGAATCCGGTGGCTCTGGGGTGAGTGGCGAGCCGGATGCTTGGCTCATGGGTGGCAGGGGTGGGATGGTGAGGGACGGGCCAGGTGAAGTGAGAGCCTAGACAGGCTAGAGGGCTGGAGTATGACTGGTCCAAGAAAGGGGGTCTGGGGACACTGAGGGAGGCAAAGGGTGTTGGGAGCTGGGTCGGGTGGATGCACCAGGTGCCCTCCTCTGTCCTGCCCCAAGAGCTCACTTATATCCAGCCTTGCGCCAGCCAGTCTGACTTTAGCCCATCTATGCCCAGTCAGTCTGGCTTCCCACGTGAGACCTCGTTGCATGGCCACGTTCCACCTCAACACATCCTGCCTGTCTCTTCTGAGTCTGTGCCAGAGATATACCCCCATCCAGTATAATGCCTCCACAAACCCCACGTCCACTATCTAAATGCTCTATGCCCAAGACCCCTTCCCAAAGCCCCCATCCTCTCAGCAGGAAATGCAGCCTCTAGAGTCTGTCCCTACCCACCCTTTACTCTCAAGCTGATGAGGACCAGCAACCTCTAGCTGGTGGGCCTGGGGCCTCAAGGGTGCCTCCCAGCCCAAGTATTGTTGCAGATCTGGGGGAAAGGCAAACAGCTCTTTGTGTGGGGCCTCCTCTTCTATTCCAAGCACTCCGGGGACAAAAGCTGGAGAGCGAGGAGCCCCACAGTCTAGACAACCTGGCCCCACCCAGCGGGCACCTGGGTGAAGCGGAGGCCGTGTGAGAAAGAGCTCGGGTGTTCCTGAGACTACTGGGTTCCTGGTCCAAAGCGAGGAGGGCGAGATTCTAGCAGGAAGGCCGTTCTATACAGTCTGAATCTCTCTGGACCCCAACAACCCTGGGAACTGCCAAAAGGCCAGAGGATGACCAGCAGAGGCGAAGCTCAGTTCTGTTGCTCCTCTTCCTGAAGTGAAACCCCCTGGGCCCTGCATGGGCATTCTGGTCAGGACAGGAGTGGCCTGGGTTCTGGACAAGGCTCTTCTCTTCTTCCCTGCCTCCTTGTCTCCCCTCTTGGTCCCTGCCACTAACACCACGAAGTCACTGTATGTAACCCTGATTCTGAGGTCTTAGGTGGTCCATTGCAAAAACCTCAGCCATGGTTCTCCAGCCTTAGGACTCTGCCATCGTCCCCCATGACATTTCATACACACGCTTCTTTGTTTATTCAGACGTACGATCCCTGCCGGGGAATAGAAAGCAATGGGAAATCAGCCCTCCTTACAGTGCTCTTGGGAAGATTCCCAGCTGGCATTGGTTCTGCACTCTGCTATGGTGTGCAGAGATCCTCTCGATCCTCCATTAGCAGGGGAGGTGTCCAGTGAGCCCACAGTGTACACACTGGGACTACTCTTTTGCTTTTTAAACCACAGGCTTTTAAGCCAAATGATGACTTATGGAGCCAGGTGATCTATAGGTGTACGGAGAACTACAGAGACCAGGAAGGCCGTATCCATGCGTGCGCGCACATATGCGCGAGAACACACACACACACACACACACACACACACACACACACACACACAGAGCTGTGATGGGGCCCATTAAAAACATTCAGGAGTGAAAAACAGGTTATTAAGTAAAGTAAGGCATGAAAGATTCCCTGTGAACAGGGAGGAAGAGTGTGGAGAGATAGTGGGGGGTCCCTTCAGTGCTGAGAAGTGGCTTACAAGAGACGGACACATTTATCACTCATAGTTACGGATTTGGAGAGCATAGAAGGGACCCTATATTTAAGACTGGAGAGTAGAGAGAGGAGGACAGTATCAGAGGGATCCAAACCAGTACAAGGAAGTAGATGAAGTGTGAACTTTCAGCCAGTACGGTAGCCACTTTCTTCATTGCTATGATAAAGTAACCGTATCTGACAAACAACCTGAAGGAGGAAGGGCTGGTTTGGCTCACATTTTCAGAGGGTCCATTTGGCCTGTGGTCACTTGGACACATCATGATAGCAGAAGTGTGCAGCAGAGAAAATTCTTGCTCTCACGGTAGACAGGAAGCAGAGAGGGAAGGTACCATTTTCAAAGGCACGTAGCAGTGACCTACTTTCACCAGCTAGGCTCCTTCTAATGTTTCCAGAACTTTCCAAGGTGAGGAGCCTGTGTTCAGCACATGAGCTGGGGGAGTGGGGACATTTCATATTCAAACTATGGCAGCTGGCTCCCCGGGAGGAGTCTCTCCAGTTTCCCGGGAGAGGAGGCGAGCTCAAGCTAAATGCCTAAAATGGTGGTGCCGGCTGGATCCGTGCATTTGACGTGTGAGTCTGCAGCAGGAGCGGGTGGTTTCTCATTCAGACTGTGGTGCCTCTATCCACAGTCTGCAGGCTCCCAACAGGGAGAGCTCAAGGTGGAGTCAGAAGCTTGCTAGACAGAACAGACAGGTCCAGCATGATGCTGCCGGATCTTGAGTTAGGAATCTGGGGCCGGGGGGGGGGGGCACCACAGAGAGGCGCTGAGGATCAAACTCATTGACTCTTCATTCTGGCCCATTCCCTCAACTTAAAAAAACCTCCCTTTCATCTACTGAAATGCAAAGCCAGTTAAGATCTTTGCGCTCATAGGGGTGAGTCTCCTGGGACTGTATTTTAGTGGAGTGGTGACCTCAGCAGGTGGTCTTCCGTGTCCCAGCCATGGACCCGAGTAGGTGAGCAGAGAGGACCACCAACAGAGGAGAAGCAGCAGGCAGGGGAAGGAAATCTTGCTTTCTAGAGCTGAAGTGACGAGAAAAAGGGGTGCTCTAGAAAAACTGGAGAGCTAGCCAGACATAGTGACTCATGTAGGCATTTCCAGCACTTGAGAAAATGAGGGATTTCCACGTGTTTAAGACCAGCCCAGCCTGGGCTACAAACTTACATAGTAAGTTCCAGGCTAGGCAGGGCTATAGAGCAAGACCTTGTCCCAGTCCTCTCCCTTCAATCCCCTATTCCCCAAATAAAATCCTCACCCACAGACAGAGAGATGGAGAGAGAGAGAGAGACAGAGAGAGAGAGAGAGAGAGAGAGAGAGAGAGAGAGAACTGCCTTAGTACAGTTAAAATCACAGAAAAATAGTGCGCAAAGGATGGTAGAGGCTGGTGGAGTTAAGGTTTCGTCTCAGCAAGGCACTCATTCCTTCTTCCCTTTAGGCCAGTGAGATTTCAGTGAAGGCCATGTGGATGCATGGATCCTCCTCCTGCCCATTCCACACATCCATCCTTCCCTCTCGGCTTCACCTCACTGGTGACCAAGCCTTTACAGTGTCAGTGGCGGACTTGTGAAGACTTGTAACTGGATACCTTGTCCCACCCTAGTCAGCAAGAATCAGATCCATGTGAGCAATGAGCAGAGACCACTTGGGCGTTCAGATACCTGCAGTGAATGTGAGCCTCCTCCTGGTGAATCAGTGCTAGAGGAAGCCAAGCAAGAGTTTTAGCTCTGTCTTTTCTTTCAGCTGCCACCATGCCATCCAAACTGACAAAGACTCAGAAACTCCGGGGTCACATGAGCCATGGTCACGACTGCATCGGTAAACACCGCAAGCAGCCAGGAGGTTGTGGGACTGCTGGAGGCGCGCATCACTGCAGGATCAACTTCAACAAATATCACTCGGGGTACGTTGGGAAAGTTGGTATGAGACATTATTATTTAAAGTGGAACCAGAGCGTCTGCCCGACTGTCAACCTGGATAAACTGTGGACGCTGGTCAGTGAGCAGACATGGGTCAACGCTGCAAAGAACAAAACTGGAGTTTTGTTTCCCATCGTTGATGTTGCATGATCAGGATATTGCAAAGTTCTGGGGAAGGGAAAACTCCCTAAGTAGCCTGTCACCGTGAAAGCCAAACTTCTCAGCAGAAGAGCTGAAGAGAAGATAAAAGGTGTTGGAGGTGCCTGTGTCCTGGTGGCTTGAAGCCACCCAAGGAAGTTAATTAAATGCTAACATCCCCCCCCCAAAAAAAGAGAGTTTTAAGCTCCAGAGTCTCCTAACAGAACCTATAAAACACAGGTTTTGATAAGAATTCAGTACAAGAACCAGGAAGCTCTCCAGCTGAAGTCAAAGGTGATCAGCAGAGGTCAATACTGAGACACCACAGTCTGATTCCTCAGCCAAGACCATAACACAGCCTCTGTACAAAAGGCTTCCACGGGGGCAAGACAGAGGCAAGCTTAAAATACACATGGAGGCTCAACAAAGAACAGAGAATCCAAACAAAGATATGAAAAATACCAAGGAGTAGGGCTGGAGAGATGGCTCAGAGGTTAAGAGCTCTTGCTCCTCCTCCAGAGGACCCTGGTTGGGTCCACAGCTCACAACCATCTGTGACTCCAGTGCCTTCTTCTGGCACAATAACCTCCAGGCACCAGACACACAAGTGGTACACAGACATATATGCAAGCGAAATACCCATACACATAAAATAATATGCAAATGAAAAAAGAATACTAAGGAGAAACAAATGGAGATTTTTTTTTTAGGACTGAAAACTCTGATAATGGAAAAGATAAAAAAGAAAAACAAACGCTTAGTGTGTGTGTGTGTGTGTGTGTGTGTGTGTGTGTGTCTGGATGTGAAGTGTGCTTCACAGGCTCATCTGTTTCAAGCCTTGGTCTTTGACTGCAGGGTATTGTTTGGGGAGGTGGTGGAACCTTTAAGAGATGGGGCTTTGCTGGAAGAAGTGGCTCACTGAGGGATCAACCTTGAGGGTTGTAGTCCAGCCCTCATTCTACCTAAGTCTCTCTTATTCTGGCACACCGGGAAGTACAACCACTGGCCATAGAGTGGCGGCCGCCATACCTTCCCCATGATGGACTGTATCTTTAAAACAATGAGCCAACACAAGCCCTTCATCCCTTAAGTTGCTTCTTGTATTTTGTCACAACATTGAGAAATTAGCTACTATGGTGGGCTTAGGTGACAGATGGAAGGGGAAAGATGCTGGGAGAGGATGAAACCCTGAACTGAGATGCGGAAGTCAACACAGATGATCCAGGCTGGGGAGGAGACAGACCACCAGAGGCTGGGAAGGCAAACACACACACAGCCTAGCAACCCAAAGGACAGTATCAGAGAGCTCACATTGATGCCTTACGTGGCATGTTAGTTACTCTTCATGTGACCAAATACCCAACAAGAGCAGCACAGGGAAGGGTTTGTCTGACTCACAGTTCGGGGTTACAGTCCATCGAGGTTGGGAAGGCTTGAAACAGGAGCACAGGGCAGCTGGTCACATTAGGTCCACAGGAAGGAGAGAGAGATGAATACTGGAACCCAGTTTCTTCTTCTTCTTCTTCTTCTTTTTTTTCTATTCAGTCTATGGTATGGATGGTGATTCCCATATTCAGGGTGGGTATTTACATCTCAATCAACCCAATCCAGAAACCCTCTAGACATGTCAAGAGTTATGTCTCCTAGGTTGTATGTAGATCATGTCAGGTTGACAGTCATCTTTGGTGTTACCTGAAGGGTGCATGTGTTGAAGGCTTGGTCCCCTGTGTTGGTTATAGGGAGGTGGTAGAATCTTTATGGAATGGGGTCTGGTAGGAGATCTTGGGTCACTGGGAGCATGCCTTTGAAGGGACTGTTGAGTTACTAGCCTTCCCTTTTTCTTTCCTTTGCTTCTCATCCACAAGGCTAGAGATTTCAGCTCAGCATACACTTCTGCTATGATGTGTGACCTTGTCACAGGTCCCAAGCATGCGCCCAATGGGCATGGACTAGAACCTCCAAAGCATAAGCCCCCAAGCTGCAAACCAACCCTATTATTGTTCATTATCATCCTAAGATGACTACCTTAGGTATTTGCATTTGGTTATAGTAACCAAAACTGACTCACAAAGCCATAGGAATCACAGAAGAAGAGGCAGAAGGTATAGCAGGAAAAAAGTACCCAAAAGGGTGACAATCTCAAGTAGAGTGGGAGAGATGGCTCAACAGTTAGGAGCACTTGCTGTTCTTGCAGAGGACCTGAGTTGGGTTCTCCGCATCTGTACTGAAGCTCATGGTAGCCTGTAACTTCAAATCCAGGGGCTCTGACTCCCTCTGGCCTCCACAGGTACCTGGCCACACATGCACATGCGTAGACGGGCAGTCACACACATAGTTAAAATAAAAATAGCTCTTAAAAATTTAAAATCTCCCGAGTATGGGCAAGCACTTGAATGCTCAGGAAGCCAAGTGAACCTCAAGCAGGATCAATCCCCTAAGAACCCACATGGAACCCTCAGCACCAAACTTCTGAAAAACCAGAGAGCGTCTTGATTACAGTGGGAAAGAAGCATGTTACCTACAGGAAGCACCAACTCAATGACAGCAGGTTCCTCATCAGAAACCACAAAGTTCAAAGGTGTCAGTGCATCCTCCAAGTGTGGGAATAGCTGTTCCCCAGCTCAGAATGCCACTCCAGCAAGGGCAACTCTGAGAAACAGAGCGGTCAGGACCGTCTTAGAGGAGGGGACTAAAAGCCGAAAAGCCCATGCCCCGAGGCTGATAGGAACAAAAGGAAAAACACAAATCTACAGTTATGGTTACAGATGCTGCCAACCCTCTCTAAACAATTGTTAGAACAATGAGACCCAAGGCCAACAAGGATGTAGCAGAGATTAATGCTATCAGCCAACAGGACCTAGCCTTCATCCGGGGGCACTCCACCCTGCGGCACACACCTTTCTCTCAAATGCACAGCTGCTTCCTCCAGGTTATGTGACCATCATTGTCTGGAAGCAGAGCTGTTGCGGTGACCTATGGAAGACCCTAGTCATGGCAAGGAACGAAGCAAATGCAACCAGTAGCATCGTTTGGGGCATTGAGGCTGTTAACATTCTTAGGTAGAGAGAGTCATGGGAGACTGGGCTTCTGGTTGCTATTGTGTTTTGCCTCAACTGGGCCTGTAAGGGGTCTTGCCCCAGCTGTATGTGCTCCTGAGGATTGTTGGAGTATACAATACATGGAAGGTTGTTTGGAGTATAGAGAGGTGGAAGGTTGGTTGGGGCCGGGGCTCTATAGTGGAATAGCTGCCGGAGAGTCACCCAGGTTCCTGCCAGTAACTCCAACAAACTCACTGGTTTACTGTTGTGGTTTGAATGTGGAATGCTTCAGGCCAACCCCTGTGTTTGAACTTGGCTATGAGCTGGTGGTGGTATTTTGGGAGACTGTGGAACATTTCAGAGGTGGATTAGGAAGTGGGTGACTGGTGGTGGGCCATGAGATTAACAGCCTAGCTCTGCTTTCTGCCCCAGGCAGATGTGAGCAAGCCACCACCACCGCCTTGAGTTATTCCCGTCTCCAAGCCTTCCCTGGACTGTACTCTCTTAAACCGCAAGCCAGGCAAAAGCCATTCTCCTTTAAGATGCTTCTTGCCAGATACTCAGTAATAGACACGACTATCATAACTCCTGGATATTCACCAAGCTGGACACAGGCTCTTATTTGGTCTGCAGGTACCCTCCTTTTCTACGATGAATAAATGTTTCTTTTCTCTCTGCAGGAAAAGGCATGCGGCAGGCACATACTCCCCATGTCCTGGGATCACAAACAAACAAACCTGCATGTATTGAGTCTAATGACAGTAGTCTCAAGTCAGAATCAGCACAGAAGACAGCAAGAGAACCTCCGAACACTTGATAACCAGGAGCGTGTGGCTGTGTAACCCACGCCCAGAGAAGTATGCATTTGAAAAGTTCAATGGTCATTCATGGTAAATTTACTCAGAAAAACACCTCAGTGAAATAAAAAAAAATCCCATCTATATAAACCCCTCTGTGGGAAAGAAGAGATGGCTCAGTTGCTAAGATGCAGCCCCTGGGGTGGAGGGAAGCCTGGTGTGGTGACATGTGCTTGTCATCACAGCACTGGGGAGACAAAGACAGGCAGACTCTACCTGGGGCTCACTGGTCAGCCAGCCTGATCTGGTTGGTGAATTTAGGCCAATAAAAGACCCTGTCTCACGTAAGTGGGCAACTCCTAAGGAGAAAGATTCAAGGTTATTCTCTAGCCTCCATGTGTGGGTGTACACACCTACAGCCCCCACTAATACATATATGCATACACATGCACAAACACACACACACATGTGCACACATGTGCACACATATGCACACACACACACACACACACACTAACCTGTTAACACTTGTTTAATGATAAAAGGTCAAAGCTTTCTGTTTCCTCCTGGAAAGAGGCAAGGATACTTGTCACACCACTAGCAAAGTACAAAATTTCTGCTCTAGAAATACTATCTGATGACATTTTTAGCTTTTGAACTGGTAGAAGCTAGCCACCTGCTAAGCCGATACATTCTAAAGGTTTTACCTGACAGTCGAAAGGACATTAGATTAGATCTAGGGATGATAAATGGCTATCTTGGGACTAAATACAGCTTGAGGTCATTTGGTTCTTTACCTGTCACTCCCTATCTCTCCACCTTCACAAAGCTCTCGCCAGCCAATGAATCTCCAACCCAGAGAACTTCATAGTATCCACAGGCTCAGGGGCCTAAAGCAACACAGATACCACTACCGTCCAGGAGGCTGGGGTCTACAGTGAGTCAACAGGACCCCCTTTCTCCCAGAGGCTTTGGGAGAACCCATTTCCTTCATGTTCCATCTTCCAATGCCACCTGCATTCCCTGGCTGCTGTCTCCAAAGCCCTTCACTTCTTCCTCTATTGCTCTGTGAGGGTTACTGGGATCAGGAAACCCAGGACACTCTCCCTGTCCCAAGATCCTGCACCTCTCATCAAGGGAGGGAGTGATCACGAGTTTGGGGAGTGGACACAGGCATCCGTGGTAGTTAATACTGACTGTCAACCTAACAGGGTCTAGAATCTCCAAGTCTGCGAGGCAGTTTCTGGATTGTGATAATTTGGGTGGGACGATTCACCCTAAGTGTGTTCAGCATCATTCCATGGACGGGGTCCCCGACTGAATAAGAAAAAGCCAAGCTGAGCACCAACATTCACCTCTAATTCCTAGCTGTGGGTACAGTGTGGCCATCTGGCGACCAGTACTTCTCTGCCAGGATGTATGAACTAAAACCCTTTCTTCCTTAAGTTGCTTTTACCAGGCCTTTGGTCACAAGAAAAGTAGCTAATATAAAAGTCCAGGGGGCATTACCGAGACTAACACAGTTGGTGAACAACACTGTACGTTCACTACATCCTCATGGCTATAGACTATCAGCAGATTACAAGGAATGAGCAGTCCTCAGCTGACTCAGACACCTTAAATGCCTAGGTATACAAAAGATACACAAGGCCGCTACACTGAAAACTGGAGAAAGCAGAAGAAATTTAGAGACCAATATCAGAGGAGAACAGGCGACTCAGGATTCTTGAGAAGTCGTTTTCCCTTTCTTTCTTGACAGTGGCGTGCTCATTCTGGTCTGGACGGGTCTGTAGCTCCTAGGGCAGCCAGAGCAGTGTTGGGGAGCGGAACCAGAGGACTCTGTTTTCAAAACCTTTACTGGTCAAGATGGAGCGGTCTTGGCATGAACACAGATGCAGCGAGTAAGGAACCGGGATACGCACATTTGACGCACTGTTGAGCCCACTGGTGAAAAACAGCCGCATGGCAGCAAACTGGAAGTTAGAGCGCATCCAAAGAAACCTTGCTTCAGACTTTATGTTACACAGAGCCCCCCAGTCAAGTGGTTTATTGTCTTACAGGTAAAAACGGGGCAATAACATCCTAGGAGAAAACACGAGGCTGAGTCTCCATGGCTTGAAACTGACCAAGACTTAAGGCAAGGCTACCTGAACAGAACGCAAAGTCCCTAGGTGTGAGAGAGAACTGATAAACTGGATGCCACCTGAATTAGGAATTTCTTAAAAAGACAATTAAAGGACTCACCGTATATTTCCAAAGGGAATTTATATAGTACATACTTAAAGAACACCTGCAAATCTATATGGAAAAGACACATACCTCAATTTTATTTATTATTTTTGTGTGTTCATGTGTGTGAAAGTCTGTGTGTGTGTGTTTGTGTGTGTGTGTGTGTGTGTGTGTGTATGTAGATCAGAGGTCAATGTCAAATGTTGTCACTCAATAATTTTCTACCTTATTTTTTAGACAGAGTCTTTAACTGACCTTGGGGTCTGCCAGTTCAGGCAGTCTGGCTGGCCAGCAAGCTTCATGGATCCTCCTGTCTCCACTCCCTAGCACTGGGATTAAGATAAGCACCATCATGCTTTCCAAACTCAGGTTTTTAGGTTTGCCTGGCAGACACTTTCCTTACTGAGCTAGCTTCCTAGCTGTTCGTACACTAGTTAAAAAAGGAACTCCGCCAAAGGCTTGAATGAATACATCGTAGCTAGGCTTCTAGTGGCCATAATTAAACTGGCCATATCTCTGTATTCTGAGTTCTCAGGGAATAGCTGCCACTCAAACCACAGGGAGGCCCCGTATCTGTGTCTCTGGAGGGGGCTGGGAAGGAGACACTGCTTTCCTGAGGACCAGAGGCTCCTCCTGGCCATGCTGCTGGATGCTGGTCTAGATGCACGTAGGTGACAGTGAATCAGCCCTGCTGGTGGGAGTTGTCTGGACATCTGACCATCGTCTGACACTAGGGCTGAGCCTTGCAATCCTTTCTGTGCTTTTCCTCCCCCTCTTCCTCTCTATAGTTTTATAACTCTGAGGGCTGTGTGGGTGCGTGTGCAGTGCCCTTTGCGCGGTGTCATCTCCAAGGGCTGCGGTTACCTGCTGGGCCTGCCTTTTCTATATTCTAGGTGCTTCCAGGTGAACTCGGCTACTCTTGTCTGCCCCAGGATGAGTACACCAAACAAGGCAGGTCAGGGTTGTGCGTGAGGGCTCTGACGGAAAGGTTGACTGGCCGACGGGTACCCACGTAGGGTGGGGGAGGGCAGAGTCCAGCACCTTTGGGCCAGTAGCGCTCGGCTGGCCTGCTGGAACCCTGACCTGGTCTAGGGAGTGATTGTTTACCTGTTCAGTCCTCAGAGACTAAGGTGTGGGAGTAAGCCTATATATTTTTAGAGCTGGGTGTTAGGGTGATGCCCCTCACCCCAAAATGTGAGTGTCCCTGATCTGGCTGCTCTTCTTGGAGCTAGGCTTTGGGGGTGATCTCAGACCCACTGTCAGATATAAGCTGTAGATTATATATTTGGGAAAATTTGCCCTACAGCAGCAGCCCCTCTGGGTGAGGAGGGGTGGGGGCTCAGGCAAGCAGCCGAAACAGTCCTGTCACCATCAGAGTCAACAACGCTTGGGAGAGTGCACACACAGATCCCAAGCCAGAGAACCGACAATTGCTGCGATGTTCCCTACTATTTAAAAAATCATAGTGAAGCATACACCACATAAGATCTGCTGCCTTAGTCCTTGTCCTAACTCATTTCTGTCGTTGTGACAAAACACCCTGACCAAAAGCAGCTTAGGAGAGGAGTTTATAGCTTGGGAAGAAAGGTTGCTTTCCACCAATGCAGAGATGCTGGGGCAGCAGGAGTTAGTCACATCACACCCACTGTCGAGGGCAAAGAGAATGAATGCATACATGCCTCCCGATCAGCTGGCTTCCTCTACTCTTGCACAGTCTGGAACCCAAGCCCAGGGAGGAAAGGTGCCAGTCACTTTTAGGCTGTGTCTTCTCACAGACGTGCTCATAGCCCAAACCAATGTAGACATTTTCTCACTGAGACTCTTCCCAGGTGAGGCTGACAACTAAAACTCTCACAGTCATGCACACTTAAAAGTACATAGCTCTGTGCCATGAGGTGTGCGTTTACAGGTGTGCAGCTGTCCCCATTATCTACTTCCAGAATATTCCATCTTCCTAGAAGAAAACTCTGTCAGCCTTAAACTCTGACTCCGTTCCCTTTCCAGTCATTTTTCCTTCTTCTTCCGTAGATCTAGCAACTCTAGAGATTTTCTGTGAGTGGAACCTTGCAGAATTTTCTTCTTCTTCTTCTTCTTCTTCTTCTTCTTCTTCTTCTTCTTCTTCTTCTTCTTCTTCTTCTTCTTCTTCTTCTTCTTCTTCTTCTTCTTCTTCTCCTCCTCCTCCTCCTCCTCCTCCTCCTCCTCCTCCTCCTCCTCCTTCTCCTCCTCCTCCTCCTCCTCCTTCTCCTTCTCCTTCTTCTTTTCAAGAAAGGTCTCACTATATAGCTCTGGCTGTCCTGGAACATGCTATATAGATCAGGCTACCCTCAAACTCCTGGAGATCCTGCTGCCTATGCTATCTGGGTGCTGGGATTAAAGGTGTGAGGCACCACACAGGGCCCAGAATTTATCTTTTTATGTCCAGTTTATCTCACTAAAGTTTCATTCACATGCTAGAATCCCCTGCCCCTGACTTTTGAGACAGGATATCCTTCTATGTTGTTCTGACTGGCTTCAAACTTGCTATCTTTCTGCTGCAGGCTCAGGGTGTTGGGATTACAGGTGTGTGTTGAGTAATATTCTGGGGCATGGATACAGGATGTCTTGTGCATGTACCAGTGGATTTTGGTTCCTGTGAGTAGCACTGCCATGAACCTGGATGTGCAAGCATGTCTTGGAGACCCCTTTCACTGTTCTGGGTGTGTATCCAGAACAGTGCTTTCCTATGAATACACATTTCAGTGGATACAATTGTGTGTGTGTGTGTGTGTGTGTGTGTGTGTGTGTGTGTGTCTGTACGGGCATCTGTGTGTGTAGACTATAGGTTGTTGTTAAGTGTCTTCGATCATTCTGAAGTTTAGTTTCTGAGTCAGAGTCTCTTACTGATTTTAGAGTCATTGATTCTATTAGGCCTGCTGGCCAGCAAGCTCCAGGGATCCTCTGGTCCCTGACTTCCTAGTGCTGCTGGTATTCTATGTTTGCCAGGCTTTTTTTTTTAAATGAAGGCGCAGAGGATTCAAACACCAGGTCCTCATGCTTGTCTGTGTACACTCTGCCGAACGTCTTCCTAGCCCCCGGGTGTGATGAATTGTTGAGGAAAATGTCCTACTGACCCGCTGTGTAGAATGCAACTTGAACTCATGTTCTTTTTTGTCCAAAGGGTCAGAGCAACTATCCATATCCCAGTAGTCTGGTTGGGGCCTAGGCCTGGGGAACCAGTAAGGGAATATTCCCTTCTCTTCCCCCTCCTCCGAGGCTTAGTAAGAGGTAATCCAGAGAGGGCGAGCAACCTGGCCAGGTCCCCGAGGTCAGAGTGGGGGAGTGGCACCATAGAGGGGTGATCAGGGGATAGTACCAACAAAGTCCACTTGACATAGACCCAGTGGCTCTCAGGGTTGGCCTGACTGGCTCAGTGATGGCTCCAGAGGAGGATTTGGGCCTGGTGTTCTGCCTCAGGGTCTTTTCTGCCCCAGAAATTATCTTCAGGTTCACATTCTCTAGGGGCTACATTGAAACTGCCTGGACCCAGGAGACGAGGTAACCAGAGGCCAAAAGAGAGAGGAATGAAGGGCTGTAGGGCAAGAGAGGTTCAGCTCTCATAGACAGTAGGAGAAAGCCCGATACGCTCTCAAACTAGACAAGCAGAAGTTGGTCTCGGGGCGTACCAGCCGTGTGGGAGGCTGGCATTGGCCACTTTCAGCAGCCATCTATGTGGTCCTTGCTGTGGCCACTGCCAAAACACTGATCCTTTGGCTGGGACCCGAACCAGAGGGCTTAGGACTTGCTTAAGCAGCCCAGTCAGATCTTGGGAGGAATTCTGTTTGCCTAATGATTCAGAGAAACAAACAAGCACAGGAATGCTCCGAATCAGGGCAGCCCCGCCACAAAATCAAATTGACGCTATTCCTTTTACCTCTGATGTTCGGGGTGCAGTTCCTGGCCCCAGGCAGGCTGGGCCAGATCTCAGTTCCTTCCGGGCAGGATGAAACAGCCGTCCCATGGTCATTGCTTCACCACCTCTCTCCCGTTGGCCCCCCCCAAATAAACCTGGAGAAATTTAAGATGCTTTTCTCCCTTATCAAGGAAGTTCCTGGCTTAGTAAAGACCCGCTGGGAAGCCTGCCCCTTCTGTCAACACCTGAGGCAGTTCCTGAAAGTGACAGGGCTGCCCAACCACACCAGGGCTGTCCCCTTCCCCAGCTGGTGCTACTTCCTTTCTGCCCCTTCTGAACAATGGACTATCAGACTTTTGCATAAAGCCCCGACAAAGCCCAATCAAACAAGAAGATACACTTTTCTCCCAAATGCCAGCTTTGTAATCAAAGTTGGACTTGGCAGTAGGCTCAGCTCAGCCCCAGGCTTTCAGGACACCCAAGCAACACATGGTTAAGTATGGAATAGAACTGGATAAGAAGCCGTCAGGATCATAAAAGCTGTGGAGGTTTTTTTTTATGTGCTGTGATTGTGCCTGTGTCCAGAATGACAGGCTAGGAAGTGCCACACTGCTCTGTGAATGAGGAAGCAGGAACACGTTCTAGTCTCTTGGTTAGCCTCAAGTCTCTGGGAAATCTCCGCGGGGACAGAGGTGCACTGCCACTGAGGCCTTTCCCAGAGACCAGGAGCAAGCGCAGAGGATCCTGTGCCCACAGAGACTCTGGTATTCATTGTGCAGCTGCTCCTACAGATGAGGACTCCGAGGCACGGAGAGGATGATGGGCTGGTCCAGGCCACATTATACAGGATGCCATCTTCTGCCCAAGAAGTAAACCCTAAGATGAAGTGCACCCCTGGCTTCCCAGGACGAGTCCTTAACCACTCTCCCCTGGGAAGGAGTAAGAAGGTTGAGAGATCTCAGGTCTGCACCTCAGGGCACATGGATTCTCTGAATCAGGCTGATCTGAGGGCCCCGGGACTTTGCCTAGAAACTAGAAGGGACAAGTGTGGGCAGTGGGGAAATGTGAGCTCCAGATGCTGAAATCTGAGGCCCTACCCAGCTCATATGGACCAGTGACAGGCTGGGCAGAGAGTCAGGCTGTGTCAGGGCTGTGGGGGAGCAGGAGGCTGGTAGAGTGAGTCTGATACCTTAATGTTAAGTGGGTGCAGGCCCAAGGCTTTGCCTTAGAAGCTCCTGGGGTAGGAAGGGAAGGGAGCTGGAAAGAGCATACTGTCCCCTAGAGAACTCAAAGCCTCCTCCAAGGCAGGGCTAGACTTGCAGATGAGGGGTCTTTGTGTGAGGGCCAAAGAGTCTTGACACTTCCAGCCACACCTTCAATTCAATTCACCAGGCTGTCCAAACTGGCTATTTCTTGCCTTACTGTGGGGCTGATCCCAAAGTGGTCCAGGTGCATGACGCTTAATCTCCACTCAATCACCAGGCTGACCTACTAGGATCAAGGGGATATCAGATGCTGGCTTCTTGTCCCACATTGTGTGTGTTGGGGATAGAGGTGGGTCCAGTAGCCAGACAACAATGTGACAGTGATGTTCTGCCCTGTTCTGGTCCCTAACATTTCCCTAACTCCATGGCAACAGCTGGGGTGTAATCCCGGCCCTTCCTTTCTCGACTGCAATGAAACATTCACTTATCAGCTCCTGAAGGAAGGGCTCCAGCCCAGCCCAGGCCCAGCCCTAGAACTGAGTGGCCTCAGGGGACAAGGAAAGGAAGGCTTCTGGACCACTGCCCTAGCCCCATGGCCCCTGTGCCTCCGTGGGCACAATGTCCTTGCTGTATGTCCTTTAGGACAGTGAGGGTCCAGCAGCCGAGCACAGTCCCCACCAGTGATCCATTCTACAAGTCAGGCTTGACTGGCTTCTAGGTTAAGCCATTGCTGCCATACCTGTCCTGGATCAGAAGCAGAGCAGGCTCTATCCCAGGGTGGAAGAAGGACAAGAAGCCAGCCAGACTGACTAGGGTCTGAGGGGTCAGAATGGGGCTAAAGGTGTGGGGTGGGACAGAAGCCACTGGAGACCTACAGGGTGGATTTGAGAATTGAATCTTTGGTGCTGAGATGATTAAGCTTCAGGGAGAGTATTGGTTGTAACAGGGGTTCAGTTAGGTTGGATTTACTTGGGAACCATCAACAAGCCTGGTAGTTGATGTGCAGTGGTTGGAGTACCCAGAGCTGGATACTAAAGCAACTCAGTACCCATACGTCCGTAACAGGGCTAGGCAGTCACATGGTTCTGGTCCCCAGAGCAGCCCTTCGAATCCTGTGTGCCAAGGCCTAGAGATGGTCTGTCTGGTCTGTGAATTGGTCAGGGGAGCAGCTTACTGTGGTTCAACCCAGTCTCGGACACGATGCAATACCCATCAAAATCAGGTTGATAACTCAGAGGGCCAAAGGTTCAGGATGTGATTTGGGTCTGTTTCTTTGTGCTAGGGTCATAGACACTGCTCATCCGGAATCCTCCTGCCTTGTTGTCAAGGGTGTGGGGAAGGCATAGCCATGGTTGTGCACTTACCCAGTCTGGGACTGGTCACTGCCTGCAGCTCCATGGCCTCCTCATTGAAACTGGTTCCAATAATATAGCCTACCCATCCAGCCATGGCCACTTAGCCTGCCCCACAGCAAGCTACTCCTCCCCACCCTCTCTTTTCCAGGCTCAGCGTTCAGTGCCAAGGTCAGTCCCAGCTCTGCAACAGTTGGTGGTTGGGGCAGGGTGGGGGGTTGTCATGTGTCTAAGCCCCAGCCTGCCTACCTCATATATCCCATGACCTCCCACACCTTTCCCTGTGTGCCCACTCATTCATTCATCCTTCAATTCACTCATTCACCCATTCACTCATATAGTCATTCATTCTTCACCTGTTCATTTACTGGTCTATTCATTCATTCACCCTTCCTCGCTCACTGATTGATTGGTTTATCCATCCATTCATTTACTCAATGTAATGTAAATTGTCCGCTCACTTTTGCATTCATTCATTCATTCATTCATTAATCTACTCATTGATTGATAATCTACTCATTCACTTATTTATTGACTCATTCACTGACTTATTTGCTCATTGATTCACTCACTCATCCATAATTCCTCTGAGGCTCCACATTCCTGTAATATGTGAAGTTCTCTCTCTCTCTCTCTCTCTCTCTCTCTCTCTCTCTCACACACACACACACACACACACACACACACACACATACACACACACCCAGCTCCTCTCCAAGGAAAGAGGGAATGACTGCCCAGAACAGCCCTGGGGTAGTCTCAGAGGCAGCATTTTATCAGTCTGGAAGATGTATCTACTGAGGTTCCCGGAACTCATAGGTTAGAATGGCCTGGGTAGGTCTGTGTGTGGGCTGCTTGGAGAGGACTACACAGGTGAGACCTGGAGGAACCTCAGGGAAGCCAGACTGCACCTGCAGACACACCCACCTCTGACTGCTGCCACTGACCAGCCTAAAGTGACTGAGTGCCCACTGTTTACCTGGGTGAGGGGAATGATAGGCCTGCCCCGCCCACCAACGTGAAGCCACTGGTGCTCGAGCCAGCTCTCAGACTACAAAAGGCAGCTGGTGACTTGAGTCTGTCCTCAGAGGCTACCAGTGGGGACGTTTCCCCATGCTCCACAGCATGGGTGTCGGCCAGAGGAAGCTGGTCCCATTCTGGGTCCTAGCCCTGGCACTGACTTGCAGTCAACACACAGGTAAGATTCAAAGTGTCCAGCTCTTCCAGGCCATTTGGAGAGACATTTTCCTTCTCCCATGCCCTGGACTCAGGTGGGCAGTGAGTTTTAGAGTCTTATCTGGGTCCTGGCAAGCTAAAAGTATCTGTGAGTGGGTCCTGCTATGCAGCCCTTGCCCGCGCCCTGACAACTTCAAATGGTCTCTGACTTAAGAGACAAGGAAGTACTTCTAAGGGCCAGGGATTGAGGTTGGGCATCCAATGTGGGAGAAGAAGGCGTGTCTCAGAGTACCCCAAGTTGGTCATGGCAGGCTCTTAGCCCTCTCATGTGCCCTGGTTGTGACAATTTTACCAGCACACAACCTCTTTGGACTGTCATAAGCTCAAGACACCATGGGCTGCATAAGTTGTAGGCCCAGCAGGGTGTTCTGCGGATGCAGGCACCAGGAAACTAGACTTAGTTCAGGCGAAGACCAGTCACAACTTCGTTCGAACCCTCTTGTATAGGTATGGGGATGGGCCATTCACCCGCCATCATGGTGACTCTGTGCTTCAGGCCATTAATGAGTGATAATTATGTCCTTCCCTCCGTCTGTACACAGACGGCCAGCAGTCTGGGCTGTCTGAGGCACCTGCTCTCTTCTCAGCTCAGGCTCATCTCCTCTTTGCAGGCCAGGCCCATCAGGGCACTCTGAAATCTGCCCAGGAGCCTCACTCTGACTTCTCCCTCCTTCAAGGGCATGATGGTAAGTCCTAGCCTTTTGTCCGCACTATGCCTGTCATATTCCCCCTCAACTCTACCTTAATGTGACCTTGGGTCCCCCAGGATTTCTTGCCTTAATGGCTCCTCAGCTAGCACACTGAGGAGTGAGAACTTGGAGCTGAGGCGTACCCTGTTGTACATGACTGCCGAGCCAGCCCCTGGTGGCATCATGGGCATCCAGACTCAGGCTCTGAGAGAGATGCAGAAGGTCTGTCAGGCTGCCTGGGGAGGATATGCCCTCTGCAGCACAAGGCCATTGTTCCACCCATGTAGAGCCTACCGCCATCTCTCTTGGTTTGATTAACCTGTTTCAGCATCACATTCACCATCTGGGACGTGACCTAGGAGCTGAGAGATTGGTCACACATGCCAGCGCAAGGGGTCTGGTGGGGCATTGGGGGCCAGCCAGTACTTTGCAGTTTGCATTCTCCAAACGGGTTAAAAACGGAGGGGGTCCTGAGAGGTTGAGCTGCTGACCTAGATACAGGCATTTGTGAGAATCAGGACATAAGTCCCCATGTGCAAACAGAAGTTTCTGGGCTCTGTGGCCACTATGGGCTGATGACTCTGGGAGTCCCCAGGGGACAGTGAGAGAAGAGAATGCTATCTGTAGGCCTCAGGCTGGACCCTGCCCTACCTGGTCCTCAACAGGCAATAGGACCCAAACAGGACTGGAGACCTGGGAGTCTGCTACTGCTGACCCTGGGCCCTCTCCTCTGGGCCACAGTGACCCCAAAACCTCACTCAAGGCTGTATGCACCCCATGATCCAAACCCCTGTCTCCACAGCTGTTCCACTCCACGGGGTGACCATCATCCCACCTCTAAAGACCGTCCCCGTGGTACAAGGTGAGTGAACCCCAAAGCCTATCTGGGAAAGTGGCTCCTCTTAGCAGGAGTACTCACCTTTAGACCTGAAGAGCTAGTTTAGAAAGGGGTCCCTGATTCCTGACTGCCAATAAGCATAGGGAAGGTTGGGGGGCATTCAAAGTGGCCGTGAGCTAGTCCCAGGGCTTCCTACATCAGATGGGATCTTAGATACCTACGGGAGGCAGCAGCCTGTCCAACCCCAGTGACACATGGAAAACAGAAGAACATAGAGGGAAGATGGGGCCCAGAATAGCACCTCCAAAGCCTGCCATTGCTTTGATCCACAGCTCTCAACCCGGCACATACCGGGAGGGTGTGCAGCACATGGGGCGACTTCCACTACAAGACCTTTGATGGCCAGGTCTTCCGCTTCCCTGGCCTCTGCAACTACGTGTTCTCTGCACACTGTGGGGCTGCCTATGAGGACTTCAATATCCAGCTACGTCGTGGCCAGGAGTCTAATTCCACCACTCTGAGCCGGGTCATCATGAAGCTCGACGGCCTAGTTGTTGAGCTGACCAAGAGCTCCGTATTAGTCAATAACCACCCGTGAGTCTGGGGCAGTATTGGATGGAGGATGGAGGTGCTGTGTGGTGAGGGGGTCTGTGGGAGACACTGGGGTTGTTAGCAAGACTCCACTCTCAGGAGAGAAGCTGAATAGGCACTCCCCACCCCATGCTCGGGTTGCCCCTTCAGCTCCTTCATACTGGCATTCCAGGCCCCTTGGGCTCTCTCGTCTCTTTGCCCCCCAGTACCTTATCCCTTCTCTCTTCTACAGGGTCCAGCTGCCCTTCAGCCAGTCTGGGGTCCTCATTGAGCTCAGCAGCGGCTACCTGAAGGTGGTGGCCAGGCTGGGCCTGGTCTTCATGTGGAATAACGATGACAGTCTCCTGGTGAGGATGGGGGATGGGTGTGGGTGGGCAGAGCCTTCTGGTAAGATGGGGGTGATGGGTGCAGTCTCTTAGTGAGATCAGGTGGTGGGTGAGGAGAGGGGGCACAGGCCACGCAGCTGGTGAAGGTGGGCACCCAAGCATCAACAGAGTCTCAGGGTCTTCACTCCCAGACATAGGTCCTGTGTATGTGGGATGTTTGCTTCTGAATCATGGCTTCATTTGACTTATGGGGAGGGTCTTTTGGCTTGTGTCTCCTCTGGGAGCCCTTAACCCCTTTTTTTGAGAGTCTATAGTCACATCCTGGGTTGTCCATGGTGGGGTCAGGTGTCTGATGTCTCCTTAATTTCAGCTGGAGTTGGACACCAAATACACCAACAAGACTTGTGGTCTCTGTGGAGACTTCAATGGCAGCCCAGAGTCCAGCGAGTTCCTCGCTCACAGTAAGTCCCCAGGGAATGCCCTCTCTCTCTCTCTCTCTCTCTCTCTCTCTCTCTCTCTCTCTCTCTCTCTCTCACGAACGCACACACCTGCTGCTCATACAGGCACACATATTCACACAGGTTTCCCTCCCCACAATTACAGATCATGCATAAGTACACACAGACACACCTGGAGACCCCTACACTCATGTGCACGCACACTCTTGGCATGCTGATACACCCCATAGGTGCATACAGGAAACAAGGTACCTGTCAGACCACTCGTTTTTGGTACCCGTATTCTGGGGACACAAACCCTCCTGCTTTCTTCACCCTGGGAGGGCCACGCTTCCTTACCTCCAACCAGCAGCATCGCAAATGTGGCTGCATTAGCCAGATACTCCAACATCCCTCCTCTGTCAGTCCCCCCAAGTCCCATATGAGCAGTGGGTGACAGAGTCTGCCTATGCATATGACTGCCCCTGTCAGGCCAGGCTGTGTGCAAGGTCAGCCAGAGTCTGAGGGCTGATGAAATGTCAGGTTCACTCTATAGTCCTCTGGGTTGCGTCACAGCCTGGCTATGCATTTGTAGGACTGGTGGCTATGCATCTGTTAAGGCCTCTCTTCCCACTAATCCTGTTGTCCTAGGAGCTCCAAGCTCTTTCTGGGCTCCTCTCATGGTTTCCAGATTTCAGCATCTCAGGCAGTGAGACTGGGGTAGCTAGGCAGGGACCAGAGGACCATGGGGGCATTCTTTGGAGGAGCCCCTTGGACTTGGATGTTGGGATGATGGGTTGGGGGCCTGGTATCTGTAGACAGAGGTGCTCTGGGCTTCCTGCAGATGTTAGACTGACGCCTCTTGAGTTTGGGAACCTTCAGAAGATGGACGGCCCCACAGAGCAGTGCCATGACCCCCTCCCTGTGCCCCAGAAGAACTGCTCCACCAAATCTGTGAGCTTTGAAAGAAATGGGTGGGAAGGGTGGGGAGGAGGGTTTTGGGCTCCCGGATAACCCAGGTGCTTCTGGGAAGCTTGGGGTCTGAACTCAGCATGGACCCCAACCTTGTCCAGGGCATCTGTGAAGAGATCCTGAAAAGCCAGCTGTTTTCAGACTGCTCGGCCCTCGTGGACATCAGCAGCTACCTGGAGGCTTGCAGGCAGGACCTCTGTCTCTGTGAGAGCCCTGACTTGTCCAGCTGTATCTGCCAAACTGTGGCTGAATACTCCCGGCAGTGTGCCCATGCTGGAGGAAAGCCCCAGGACTGGCGGGGTCCCAACCTCTGCTGTAAGTGCCCTCAGCCCCCTTCCCCACCTTCACAGCATCCCCCAGCAGGGAAGTGGGACCTGGCTTGATATGAGCTTTCTCTCTGGTCTCCCTACAGCTCAGACATGCCCCCTCAACATGCAACACCAGGAATGTGGCTCACCCTGTGTGGATACCTGCTCCAACCCCCAGCGCTCCCAGGTCTGTGAGGACCATTGTATTGCTGGCTGCTTCTGTCCTAAGGGTAAGATGGAGTCTCTACCTCACCAGTCCAGACACAGGACCTCCAAAGCACATAGCTGCATGGGTGGTCATGTTGCCATTCTTCAGCCTTGGTGAAAGACCCTAAGACCCTGGCCCCAAGTGTCTCTGTGCTGCCAAGGTTTGCTAGCACATGGATTTGCTTTCTATAGGAATGGTGCTTGATGACATCAACCAGACAGGCTGTGTTCCTGTGTCCCAGTGTGCCTGCCTGTACAATGGGACATCTTATGCACCTGGTACCAATTACTCTACTGACTGCACCAAGTGGTAGGTTTTGAGCTCCCCTTTCAAGAGCCTGCCATATGCCAGGGTTACTTCCCCAGGCTGTGTGGACTGGTCAGGTCCCAGACTGCTGTGGTAAATGCCCTATGGGCAGAAGCCTTCAGTCTAGGTGGCAAACATGTCAGGACTGCTGTTCCTGGGAGCAGTACACAGTAAGTCCTTCTTCTTACCCACAGCACATGCTCTGGAGGGCGGTGGAGCTGCCAGGAGATTCCGTGCCCTGGCACCTGCTCCGTGCTGGGAGGCTCCCACTTCTCCACGTTTGATGAAAGGCAGTACACAGTGCATGGGGATTGCAGCTACGTGTTGAGCAAGGTGAGGTCTGTGCTGTCCTAGGTGGGGCCTTTGACTTGGGCGGGGGGCTCCCCAGTTATCACTAGTCTAGGCCGCCCGTCACTCCTGCACTCGGGGACTTCGTGGTGAAACTGAAGAAATACTTCTGCCGATTGACCCAGGGCTCCATGGGGTCATTCAGCTCCATTCAGCTGTTGATGGAGCCTCTAGAGCTGCGTGACTCCTGCTCATGGCTTTGGCGCTTCTAATCTTGTCTTCTTTAAGAGACGTATTATTTTATTTATATGCCTTTACTTCTGTCTATGCATGTGTCTCTCTGTGTGTACATGAGCACGGTACCCATGGAGGCCGGAGAAGGCATCAGATTCCCTGGAGTTGGAGTTCCAGGTGGTTGGGAGCCACCTTGCGGGTGCTGGGCACTGAACTTGGGCCTTTTGCAAGAGCAGTACACGCTTAACCATCGATCCACCTCTCCTGCCCGTCTAATTTTATATTTATATTGGTTTTATGTCCATAAATAAATGAAATAGAAAGCGCAGTGAATTCCCAAGCCTCGCCATCCCCAGCAGTCTCCCTGTACTAACATCTTGCTTTAGTATGATATTTTGGTTACGACTGGTAATGAAAACCAATCAGTCATTACCATCCACGGCAGTGTCTGTCAGGGTCACTCATGCACAGCCCCAGGATGTGACAAATGTGAAATGTCCTGTATCTACTATCCTAGTGCCACTCAGCCACTCAGTAGTTCACCGTGCTGGCCCCCTAGACTGCACCTGAGCATCCTCTCCCCATCTTGGAAACCACTGATTTTTTTTTAAAAAAGAAAAACAACTGTTTTTCTTTTAAAAATACTTTTATTTTTTGAAAATTTTATATATGTACACAATGTATTTCAATCATCCACCTCCTCCCCCCTCCCAACTCTCCTCAGTCTCTCCTACCCTCAGTCTTTCCTACCTCATCTTCCCCCCAACTTCAATTTTAGAATTCGTGTACTCAGTAGGTGCATTAAGCCCCCCGACAGGGCTAGGGATACTCATGTCATGGGCTCCTAGGGGCCCCTTTCTCCTGAAATCAAATGGCTGCTTCTTAGGGTCTATGAAAGTGGCGGATGAGGAATTTCCCGCAAGGGGAGGCAGCATGGAGTGCAGGAGAGGGAAGGTGAGGTGGGCCGGGGTTTGCATGGTATGCCAGGACCTATATCGCCCCCTGCAGCCCTGTGACAGCAATGTCTTCACTGTGCTGGCTGAGCTTCGAAAGTGTGGACTGACAGACAGCGAGACTTGTCTGAAGAGTGTGACGCTGAGCCTGGGTGGAGGGCAGACGGTGAGTATCATGGGGGGAGCCGAGGGGAGCTCTGGCAGAGGCCGGCAGAGGCAGGTCCTGGGGCCGGGTGGGAGGGATATGTTCACATGGGTGGTTGCCTGGATACACATCCCGAGCAGAGAGTGCATCCACTATTTGTGGACCCTCAACTGGAACACTGCAATTGTTTGGCTCTGGTGCTTTTGTGATTGTACCAGTTGGCACCAAGAAAAGAGGACTCAAGAATCTATCCAATACAACCCCGTCGAAGTTATTTTTTATACATTAATTTCTGTTTTTATATTACTTAGACTATGATTCTTTTCAAAGTTTAGAAAATCAGGAAAAGTATGGGGACAGATCTTGAGACATAAGTTAACCACATGGGGACTACAGATTTGTAGCCCAGGACCTCCCAGACCTAGCAAGCACACATCACAGCCTGTGTGGGCTGCCAGGGGACAGTTGGGAGACCCTTCCTCGGTTCCATACTGACCCCAGTTGACTCCTGCGTTGCTCCTAGGTGGTCATGGTGAAAGCCACTGGAGAGGTCTTTGTGAACCAGATTTATACCCAGCTGCCAGTGTCTACAGGTGAGGGCTGCTTATGATTCTAAACTGTGTATCTCCATCCCATGGGACACGCCCACCCTGACACTCCTATCTTCTGCCCACAGCCAATGTTACCCTCTTCCGGCCTTCAACCTTCTTCATCATTGCTCAGACCCACGTGGGTCTGCAGCTTGAGATCCAGCTGGTGCCCCTCATGCAGGTGTTTGTGCAGCTGGCACCTGAGCTCAGGGGTCTAACCTGCGGTAAGAGGCCCTGACCCTGGACCTGAGCCCATTCCATTCTAGAGCCCACATGGGGCCTCAACCTGCCCTCCTGTTCCTAGGGCTCTGTGGGAATTTCAACAGTATCCAGGCCGACGATTTCCAGACCATCAGTGGGGTTGTGGAGGGCACAGCAGCCGCCTTCTTCAACACCTTCAAGACCCAGGCGGCTTGTCCAAACGTCAAGAATATCTTTGAGGACCCCTGCTCGCTCAGCGTGGAGAATGGTGAGCCTACGTTCTGTTGGATGCTTAGGGGTTGGCTTACTTGCTTCCGTTTCTGAGCTGGTTACTTCCCCAAGAAGCACTTTTTTTTTTTTCAGCCAACTCTGACCTGGCCTGGTGTCCAGTCGTCTACCCTGAGGTGGCAAATAGGCAAACTAATATATAGTGTGTTGTGTCGATCACACATTAAGGAAACCCAGAGAGGGCACCAAAATCTGTAGATGTCATATTGAGGAGTGACAAAAGGAAGCTTCCTCTTGGGAAAGGCTGATTGAAAGTGACTAAATTTGAATTCTCCATTTTTCTGCTGGTGTTTTCCATCTGTCTATAGTCTCTAGTCAGTGGCCTGTCTATAGTATTTGATCTCCATGTTGTCTCTCTGTGACAAAGGGTTTTGGCCCATATTTATTGAGCCGCATGGAAAACATGGCACGGGGATTGAGTGAAGAATTCTTTCCCATAGAAATGTTTAGCAGAGTTTTACAAAGAAAAACATTACTTTACCAATGCTGGCTGACCCAGGACCACACTCAAAACCGCACAGACCCTATCAGTCTGTGTCTGAATGTTGCTGCCAGCATTTATGGGATATTTGTTTTTTGTTTTTGCAATGTTGCTTTTGACCTGTTGGTTGCTTCCAGCAAATGATCATAACACGCTTTCATTACTCTGGATCAGGGCATGGTGAAGTACACACTTTAAGATTAAAACTATACATTTAACTTAGGTTGTAAAGCTAATTACAGAGGAAATCCAAAGTGTGTTCAGGTCAGTTACACTGTTCTCTCGAAGTCAGGTTAAACTCAAACAGGCTGACCACACAGCAGGAGGGCAACTTGAGTACAGTGTCCTAAGTGATTGCAAGGCTTATTGTTACCTCGGCTTCAGCTCCTGCCATAGTTCAGTCTTCTTGAAGGCAAGAGTATTTTAGAAAATATATTGCTGCAGTCTATAGCACACAGTAGGGCAAGCGAAACAAGTGTGGGTGCCTCAGGAGAGAGTGGTGGCCAGCATCCATGCCTACCAGCTGGCAGGGAGGACATGAGGATCTCCAGGACAAAGTCACAGATGGCTAGGGACCTCACCTGCTGCACTATGCACACAGGGCATTGGATATTAAGGGTCTGCTTCAGGGTCAAAGAAAGGACACAGGACTTTAACGTAGTTGTGATGTGACACTATCCAGTTCCCAAAGAGGGATGAGGAGGTGCCAGTTAGGATCAGTAGCCCCCTTTGCCTCTGTATTTTGGTCCAGAAATCTTGACTATTGTCCACGGTGATAGTCATTCCCATTCCTAGGAGGTGAGGGCTCTGGGGACATAGGGAAGAATAGAAACAATGACTATAGCTTTCCCATGCCTCATGTGTGTCGCAGTGATACCTGTGGTGTCACCTGCAGTATGACTCAGTGCCCATGATGTCTATCTGCACAGAAATGCAGGATGTCACAAGATGGGGGGAAACCAGGGCTGGCGTGAGTAAGTAGCTGACGGGTTCTCTTCCATCCACAGAGAAGTATGCTCAACACTGGTGTTCTCAGCTGACTGAAGCCAGTGGCCCATTTTCCAAGTGCCACACCACCGTGAACCCCAGCACCTACTACTCGGTAATGCCCGCTCTTCGGCTAGCTAGGACTCCGACACCGCCTTGTGTGTCCCCTTTTGGGAGGATCAGAGGACTCCAGAGGGAGGCAATTGAGAGGTAGCAGGTGGCAGGAAGATTCTCCCAGTCTGTCTCTCTGATTCCATTCCTGACATCCATGTTCCTTCACGTATCCCCTCATCATTGTTCACTGAGTTTAGATCAAGCCTCTGGTCTGCACTAGAAACAGGGCTAAACACGAAGTTTTTGAGAAATGCAAGTAACAGAACAGTAAGGAAGACAGAGTGTTCCAGGGCCGGAACTGGTGGGCCGCAGAGATAAAGGGTCAGGCTCTTCCTGGAATTCATGTCCTAGAGGGAAGGGTGGCTACATGGGAGCTACCAACACTAAAACAAACTAGAGGGGCATGGGGGATGGGGCAGTGTCCTGAGGAAGGGAAGGAAGGTGAAATATGCTGAGTTGGGAATGGAGGGTGGATCCCAGTCCGATGCCAGGCTCCTGGATGTGAGGCTGGGTCCCTGATGCTCTGATGTCCCCACCCCCAGAACTGCATGTTTGACACGTGCAACTGTGAGAAGAGCGAGGACTGCATGTGTGCTGCCCTGTCCTCCTATGTGCATGCCTGTGCCACCAAAGGCGTGCTGCTCAGTGGCTGGAGAGACGGCGTCTGCAGTGAGTGTTCTGTGGGCAAGCTGGGCTCGCTTTCTCTACAGGACAGGGCCCCACCTATGGCCTAGCAGCTGATCGGATGCTCTAAGGGTCCTATCACTACACTGGCCTCTGAAACTTGGGAAGACCCAAGCCATTGTGACTAAGAGCCCTAATTAGCTTATCGGGGGAGCTGGAAAGGCCTTGAACTTCTAGACCCTCTGTCGTTGTTTGCTGGGCTATGTGTCCACCAGTGTCCTAAGTGTTCCCCTCCTTCTGCTTCCACACAGTAAAGCCTACAACTACTTGCCCCAAGTCGATGACCTACCAATACCACATCAGCACCTGCCAGCCTACCTGTCGTGCTCTGAATGAGGAAGATGTCACCTGCCATGTCAACTTCAGCCCTGTAGATGGTTGCACCTGCCCTGCAGGCACCTTCTTGGATGATTCAGGCAAATGCGTGCAGGCCACCAGCTGTCCCTGCTACCACAGGGGATCCACAGTTCCCAATGGCGAGTCTGTGCACGAGAGTGGGGCCGTTTGGTAAGATCCTTAGGCCCGACAGACTGTCTTCCCAGGGGGCCCCTGGTCACCCTGCTTCCATGCACATGTGGCTGTGCAGACAAGGAGGACATGGCAGGGATTCAGGGGTCCAGAGTGGATAATGTTCTAACAGCCCTCTCCTTGCAGCACCTGCACCCAAGGGACATTAACCTGCATCGGAGGTCCTGCCCCGACTCCAGGTGAGCATATGAGGGAGCCTGTCAACTCTGGGAGAATATGTCCAAAGACATGTCAGGGCTGATACCCTTCCCAAGGGAACAGAGCTGGGGTTAATGATCAGCTCACTGTGTCTGGTACAGTCTGTGCCTTGGGCTCAGGAACAGGGGGGACGAGGGTGTGGACACTGTGCACACATAGTCATGAAAACACTCACTGCACTCCCAATACATACATACACACACACACACACACACACTCACACCCTAGCATGCATAACCCTGATGTGCTCCACCCACACCATAGGGCAGCCACAGGCTCGGCTGTCTGGAAACAAAAGGCTGAGATGTTACAGCACTGGTGTCCCTCAGAGAAAGCTTGGTAGGGGCGGATGACATCACCTCACTTGCTTCCTTCATTTTCCAGTGTGTGATGCACCCATGATCTATTCTGACTGCCGCAATGCCACATCTGGGGACACTGGAGCTGGATGTCAGAAGAGCTGTCACACCCTGGACATGACCTGTGTAAGTGAGCCAGTTGCTTCCTAACAACCTACTCTAGGACCTCCTGGATGACCCCCTTACTTCCTTGACGTCTTCCGCTATGGTATCTGTGGACACCTTCAGGCATCCTCATAGCAGCTCTTGGAGCAGAGTGGCAGGGCTCTCCAATGCCAAGGCCCTTCGGGGCAGCCTGGCTAGACTGCGTTCCCAGGGCACCCCTGGAAACCCTTCTGTTGAGCTTTCTGCTCCCATGACACCTGCAGTCCTGCAGGCAAAGAGGACATCTCAGCCCCAAACATCCATCCACATCCATTCCCACTCTCTCTCTCCATATGCCCTACAGTACAGCTCTGAATGCGTGCCTGGCTGTGTGTGCCCGGACGGGTTGGTGGCAGATGGTCATGGAGGCTGTGTTGTAGCTGAGGACTGTCCTTGTGTGCACAACGAGGCCACTTATAGGCCTGGGGAGACCATCCGAGTGGGCTGCAACAACTGGTATGTGAGGGGCACAGCAGGAGGGGTGGGTATCTAAGCTGTCACCAGGCACAGAGGTCCTTATTAGGGAGGGACTAAGCCCCGGCATGGCCTCTGGTGGACACACACAGCACAGGCTCTCAAGGCGCCTGGGCTCTGCTTTGGTTTCCCATAAGGGGTCCCCACAGAGCCTCTGGGAAGGTTCCCATTCCCTGGGAGCACTCAGCTGACCTCCATCTTCTATGTAGCACCTGCGAGAACAGGATGTGGCAGTGCACAGACAAGCCCTGCCTGGCCACCTGTGCTGTGTATGGGGATGGCCACTACATCACTTTCGATGGACAGCGTTACAGCTTCAGTGGGAACTGCGGGTACACGCTGCTGCAGGTATGCCTGAGGGACAGCCTCACCCGTGGCCATCCACAGCCCCAGGTACTCACCACCCTACCCTGTCCCCTAACAGCCTTCTGCTCCTCCAGGACCACTGTGATGGGAACGGCAGCTTCCAGAATGCCTTTCGTGTTGTCACCGAGAACATCCCCTGTGGTACCACAGGAACCACCTGCTCCAAGGACATCAAGATCTTCCTGGGGGTGAGTGGGATGGAGGCGGCAGAACACCCTGGGGCTCCACAGTGGGGCAGGGGCACACCTGAGGGGGTGTGGTCCTGGCTAGCCCCTGAGGACCCCTTGTCACACAGAACTATGAGCTGAAGCTGACTGACGGCAAGGTGGAGGTGGTCCAGAAGGGCATCGGGCAGGAGCCCCCCTACTATGTCCACCAGATGGGCATCTACCTGGTGGTGGAAACCGACATCGGCCTGGTGCTTCAGTGGGACAGGAAGACCAGCATCTTTCTCAGACTCAGCCCCGAGTTCAAGGTGAGGCTGAGCCAGGGAAGCCCTCTCAGGGGCTGGGGCACACATGGGGCTGGAGGCACAAACAGAAAGAGACAGAAACACACAGAGAGCTAGAGAGAGAAAGATGGAGACAGAGAGAGACACACACAGAGATAGAGAGGGACAGAAAGAGTGAGAGAGACAGAGAGAAGGGCAGGCTGGGATGTGGCTCAGTGGGTAAAGTGCTTGTTGACAAGACTGATGGGCTCAGGCTTGAGGTTCAGTCCTCAGGATCCACATGGTAGAAGAGCTGATTTCCACGAGCTGTCCTCTGACCTCCGCAAGAGCTCTGTGGCCATGCATCCCTCACATATACACATACAATAAAATTAACATAGTACATTTTGGAGAGAGAGGGGGGATGGACGGGAAGGACCTTTAGAAGAGCCGTGAGGAGCCCTTGCTCTGTGTATCTTGCAGCTTTTGTAACAAACTGGGTGACCAGTTCTCTTTTGTATCTGGACCCTTGGAGCCCAAGCGATGTCAACAGGGCTGCCGTGCCTCTGGTGGCTCAGGAGGGCCTTCCTCGCCTCTTTAGCCTCTGGGGCTCCAGGTGTCCTTGGATTGTGGCTTCATTGTCCTAGTCTCTCTCTGTTGTTATGTGGGTGACTGTATGCAGCGGCCTATATTTTTCTTTTTAACAAAGACACTAGACAAGAAACCCAGCACTCCCTCTGCCTTAGTGAGACCTCATCTCACTTGGCCACACCTTCAAAGATTCTGTTCCTAAGAAGGCCCCTTTCACATGCCCAGGGTTAGAAAGGGACAAACACGGGGCCACTGTCTAGCTTGCTGCAGTGTTTTGGACTGCTGTCTAAGACAGACTCTAAGCTGAATGCCGCAGCCCCACGCTCACCCTACAAAGTGGCTGAGAGCTGACACCAAGGTCGGGGTGGAGGAAAGAAGGGAGAAGTAATCTAATATGAATAATGGAAACCGAGATTTTCTGGGCTGCCAAGCTGGGGGACTCACAGGCCTCCTGGGACATCATCGGCAGGGGTTGTGTCCTGGGAACACAAAGATGGGCACAAGTACCACACACCACCACTGGACACCAAAGGCCTTCTAAACTCACACTTGCTGCTCTTCCTGGGCTCATCCTTCAGGAAGTTGGGTGGTAATACAGCAGGAAGGGGCTCTGGCCCATATCTCTAATTTCTGTGCTTCTATAGGGCAGGGTCTGTGGCCTGTGCGGGAATTTTGACGACAATGCCATCAACGACTTCACCACACGCAGCCAGTCTGTGGTGGGCGATGTGCTGGAGTTTGGAAACAGCTGGAAGTTCTCTCCATCCTGCCCAGATGCCCTGGTGTCCAAGGACCCCTGCACTGCCAACCCTTACCGCAAGTCCTGGGCCCAGAAGCAATGCAGCATCATCAACAGCGCGACCTTCGCCTCCTGCCACGCCCATGTACGGCTTGGGGCTGGGTGGTCTCTGAACTTTAGGATGGAGAAAGCATCAACCAAGGGTGTGGGTGTGGGTTGGGAACCCACGTGTGTACAGCAGAATGGGCCACGGTTTGGGGGCTGTTAACTCTGAACACGGACTGAGGAAGCTTGCGGCAACTCCATGATTGAGCCAGTCTATGGACACCATGACGTCCTGGCTGGACATTCATGGTCATACATTTGTCACCATGAACACTGGTAGAAACTGGTCCAGATTATTAGATCAGCATATGCACTAAGAGCTGAGGGAGACAGGAGTCTCCAGAGCCTGAAGCTGCTGTCTCTTACAGGTAGAGCCTGCCAAGTACTACGAAGCCTGTGTGAGTGACGCGTGTGCCTGTGACTCAGGGGGTGACTGCGAGTGTTTCTGCACTGCTGTGGCTGCCTATGCCCAGGCCTGCCATGAAGTGGGCGTGTGTGTGTCCTGGAGGACACCGGACATCTGTCGTGAGTGGGGATTTGGGTGCGTTGCTGAAGGGTGGAACTGGGGGTGAGGTGGGTGATGAAGTCCCTTACTTCTCCTGGCTTGGTTCTGGCCAGCACATACACACACACACACACACACACACACACACACACACACACACTCACCTCCAGTATAGAACTGGAGGTGGGTGATAACCTGCCCTGCTCCCCTGGCTTGGTTCTGACCAGCAAACACACACACACCCCTCCAGTGTGGAACTGGGGGTGAGGTGGGTGATGACATCTCTTGCTCCTTCTGGCTTGGTTCTGGCCAGCACACACACATGCATACGCACGCACACATGCACGCACGCTCACATGCACACCTCCAGTATGGAACTGGGGATAAGGTTGGTGATAGCCTCCTTTTCTCCCCAGCTTGGTTCTGGCCAGCACACACACACACACACACACACACACACACACACACACACACACACACACACATACACACACACACACACATACACAACATACACACTCACACCTCCCTCCAATATGTGTGTGTGTGTGTGTGCGCGCGCATCTGCTTGTGTCCTGCAATCCAAGTACACAAACATTGTAGTCACTCCTTAGCTAGCTCTAGCAGGAGCAGCTCCGAGGGCTGAGCCAGGATGTCCTGCTGTGAGTCCTCGGGGAGGGACTATGGTTCCAGGCAGGAGAGGCCAGCTCTGTAGGTCCGCCAGGATGCATGGGAGGGCCAATAGTTTCCCAAGGCAAGTGAAGCAGAATGAGGGTGAGGATCTGTGGGAGGAAGGCTGACCTAGGAAAATGCTCTACAATGGAGGCATCAGTACCTCTTCTTATGCACAGTCCTTGTGAAGCCCTGAGGGGCCAGTGTGCCTGGGGGCAGCTGCTGTAGCTGGAGAGCCCCCTTCGGTGTTTGCCTCTCTGGCGCCTATTAGCCAGAAAGCTTTATCTGAGCCGCCTTCTCTCAGGGTGGGGTTCAGGTTTACCCCAGGAAATCTCCCTGCTTTCCAGCGCTCTTCTGTGACTACTACAACCCTGAGGGTCAGTGTGAGTGGCACTACCAGCCGTGTGGGGCCCCCTGCATGCGCACTTGCCAGAACCCTAGTGGAGACTGCTTACAAGATCTTCGTGGCCTTGAAGGTAGGTGGAAGGCTGAACTGGGTGGGCAGAGTCTGTTGGGCTCCTAGGATCTGAACTGGGATCCATCCTGGGGTCTTCTGATGGGACCCTTGGTTGGGAGGAATTCTTCCTGATCCCATGAGGATCCTTTGGGGTTTCAAACTCAAACAGTAGGTGTGGAGGAAGCTGGGCCCTGGTGTCAGAGGGCTGGCGGCGGGGGGACTGTCTAGGACACAGGTCTCTTGGTCCACAGGCTGCTACCCCAAGTGTCCACCAACAGCCCCCATCTTTGATGAGGGCACGATGCAGTGTGTATCCAACTGTACAGTCAAACCACCCTGCCGCATCAATGGAAAGTCGTACCGACCAGGTGCGACGGTACCTTCAGACAAGAACTGCCATTCCTGGTAAGTCATTCAGTTAGAGCGGCCTGGAACCTAGAACGCCACAGGGAGCCCAAGCCGAACTTACAGCATCAGCTAGAAGCACCCTCCGCCTGAGGTTGCGCTGAGGGGAAGTGACATCACCAGCCCCGTGGGGGCCCCATGCCTACACAGCTTCAGCTAGGAGGGAGAAGACTCTTGTCTTAGGCTCAACTGAGAGGACGGACACCCTGGACTTGCGGCTGAGCTGGGAGGGAGCATGCCTATGGCCTAAGGCTCATGTTAAAGGGAGGACATCCTTGACCTGAAATCCAGCTGTGTGTGAAAGTTGTGGTGTTCTCAGCCAAGGGTCCTCCCAGGGACGAAGGGACGATGTCTGTGGAAGTCCACCTTGTCTCCATTGGTTATGGATGGGGGCGATGTTTGAGAGAGGGTTGCCTTAGTGGAGTAGATCCTGAAAGGCTGAAGGGTAGGACCTGGTTGGACCGTAACCTCCAGCTTGGGTGGTAACTAGGCTGCTTCCTCACCTACACTAAGTCCCCTGGGTGCAGGCAGGTCCAGTTCCCATGCATTCAGTCCCACTTCTTCCTTCCCTTAACAGCGTCTGCACGGAGAATGGTGTGAGCTGTAGCCACAATGTTTCTGGTGGGTACCTGCAGCCTTCTCTGAGCTGGAGACGGGCGGGAAGGGAGGCAGACGGGAGAGTCATCGCCAGCGTCTTCGCACCCTAACAGCCTAAACACCTATTTCCCACAGCCTGTGTCTGTACCTACAGTGGGCAGGACTTCCATCACGGGGAAGTCATCTACAACACGACAGATGGCATGGGGGGCTGTATCTCTGCACACTGCGGGGCTAACGGCACCATCGAAAGGATTACTGACACCTGCAGCCCCACCACTCCCATGCCCCCGACCACGTTCTCCTTCTCCACACCAGTTGGTAAGGCAGAAATGACCGGTGGCAGGAAATACTAGGCTCCCTAGGGGCTGTCTCTCTTCCTGTTGACTGGTACTGCTTCTCTTGCTGAATGCTAGGTAGTGGCTAGTTCGTGGTCTTGATGGCAGGCCCCGAAACTCAAGGAAGGGCCCAGGAGTTGAACATCAGGAACATAGGTAGCCTGCTTTTATCCCATGGCAGGAAGGGATCAGTCTCCTTGACCCGTCCTGGCAGGCCCGGTGTCCATGGTACCACTTTCTGTAGCTACTGGACCTGATCCCAAGGGAGTGAGGGCCTAAGCTTACGGGTTCTAACAACTAGTGGTCCCAGGCCAGTACTTTGGACGAACATGAGGTTTTTCCAGAATTTATAGCTGCCTGCTTGCCTTAAACTGTGTGGATCCCTAGATATCCCTCAGGTCTCTTCCCCCCACCCCCTGCAGCCTAGTTTTGAAGGGTATAAGCATGTAGATTCTGCTCAGGGAGTGGCCAGGACAGAAGATTCTATTTAGATTAGATTAATTTGTCTGTTTGTAGACCTAATATACTGTACTTCTGTCCACCGAGAGGTAGGTGTTAGGAATATTTCCTAATACGAGCTCTCTGACAATGCAAAAATTCCCAATCAAGCCAAATCAAAACAAGCCAAATTAATAATTATTCAGGTTTAATGGGAGATCTGCGCTCTCGGGTGGCCCCAAGGGGGGACCAGGAAGCTGCAGAAATGCGACCCCCGGGAGGAAGAAAGAAAGACCATGTGTTCTTCTTTTGGGGGATCACTTAAGTACCCTGGGGAGTGGTCCTGACCCCACCCCCAGGGAGGGGTCAGGACCTGGCCTGCTGGGATTTGAAGTCCAGACCAGGCCTGGGGGCTGGGACCTGTGCTCCCAACCTAACAGTAGGTTCTGAGAAGACAGGCTGAGGGACATGGCTATGGTGTTCAGTTTTCAAAGTTAGTGTAACCATGGTGATGAGACCCAAGGCAGCTGATGTGACCAGGGACTAGGTAGTCAGCCCCAACGCCCTAATGCTGACTCCTGTTACCTTTGTCCACAGTCATGACCTCAGTGCCGCCCTCCAGCACACATCCCAGCCCTACCCTGAGTGCCGTGTACACAGGGTCCCCAAGCAGGGCTGCGCCAACAACCAGCAGCATGCTGTCTGTCGAGACCTCTGCCACAGCCTCTATCTTGACCACATCTACGACGGCCTCCACCTTAACCATGCCAGGCTGTGAGGAGGAGTGCTCCTGGTCTCCCTGGATGGATGCCAGCCGTCCTGGACGTGGCATTGACGGTGGTGACTTTGACACTCTGGAGAACCTCCGTGCCCACGGCTACCAGATCTGCCAAGTGCCGAGGGAAGTGGATTGCCGTGCTGAGGCTACCCCCGAGGTGCCGCTTCACGCCCTAGGGCAGCACGTGGAATGCAGTACAACAGTAGGGCTGATCTGTCACAACAGGGATCAGGAGTCAGGGCTCTGTGACAACTACCAGATCAGAGTTCTGTGCTGCACCCCCATCAGCTGTCCAACCTCCAGTGGTCCTACCCAGACCACCCATTTGATAACCTCCAGGACAACTACAGTGGGGACCACAACCTCCTCAGTCCCTGTCACCTCCCCTGACCACACAGAGAGCACGGTGATCTCAGGTGCCTCTACCCATGCACCAGGTCCTTTCCCCTCTTCCTCACATCCTTCTCCATCAGCTCCAAGGCCATCCACCCCTGTCCCAGTTAGTTCTACCACAATTAAGACAGCTCTGCCCACTACTAGCCCAACGCCAGAAACAACTTCAGCCACATCATCTGTGTCCGCATCAACTTCAGGGTCCACTGTGGCTTCTATGGAGACTACCCATGCATGCAAACAGGAGCACTGCAGTTGGACTGATTGGATAGATGGCAGCTACCCTGGGCCTGGCAGAAACAGTGGAGATTTTGACAGTTTCCTAAACCTGAGAGCCAAAGGCTACAAGTTCTGTGAGAAGCCGCAAAATGTTGAGTGCAGGGCTCAGTTCTTTCCCAACACACCACTGGAGGAGCTGGGCCAGGACATAACCTGCAACCGAGAGGAAGGCTTGATCTGTCTGAACAAGAACCAGCTGCCACCCATTTGTTATAACTACGAGATCCGGATACAGTGTTGCACAGTGGTGGATCTGTGCTCCAATGCTTCTGCTACCACCCATCCCGCCCCACATGAAGTAAGCACTAAAACGAAGAACACAGGGACCACAAGCTTGCATTCCTCCTCCACCACGGACACCAGTACTCACTCAGCAATGACACACACAAAGACCTTGGCCACAGAGAGTCCACACATAGTCACTGAACCAGTGACCACTCACTGCCAGCCCCAGTGCAACTGGACCAAGTGGTTTGACACTGACTTCCCGGTGCCCGGGCCACATGGAGGGGACCTGGAAACCTACAGCAACATCCTGAGGAGTGGAGAGAGCATCTGTCACCAGCCAGAGGAGATTACACAGCTGGAATGCAGGGCTGAGAATCACCCTGAGGTGCGGCTGGAGGATCTGGGTCAGGTGGTGCAGTGCGACCCCACTGTGGGCCTGGTGTGCAGGAACCGGGATCAGCAGGACATCTCCGGGATGTGCCTCAACTATGAGGTGCGGGTCCTGTGCTGCCGCGTGCCTGAGGGCTGCCCCACCACCACACGTGCCACTCTTTCCAGCTCTCCAAGTGAGACTGTCACCAGTTCAGTTCCTGGCACCACTTCTGTTCATAGAGAAATCAGCACGTCCACGCCTCAAACCAGGACAACCATTGTGCAGACAGAAGGCACCACCACCACACTCCAAACCAGCTCACCCTTCATAGAAAAATCCAGCAAAACGCCAGAGAAGACCATTTCCACCAGAGACACCAGAACCACCTCTGTGCAGACAGCCAGCACCACATCCATACCTAAACCCAAACCAAGCTCTGAGCAGTCGGTCAGTACTACTTTAAAACCCCAAACAAGCTCAACACCTGTAGGACATTCCAGCACAACTTCTGGACAGCCAGCCAGCACCATTTCCACCAGAGAAACTAGAATCACCTCTGAGAAAACAGCAAGTACCACCAACACACCCCAAACAAGCTCACCCTCTACAGGAACATTGAGCTCTACCCTCAAAACTCAGACCAGCTCAACCTCTACAAAATTAATCAGTACCACCTCTGGGCAGCCATCCAGAACCACCTCCACACCTCGAACCAGTGCAGTCTCTGGACAAACAGTCAGCACAGTGTCCACCAGGGACACCAGCATCATCTCTGAGCAGACAGCCAGCACCACCTCAACACCCCAAACAAGCTCACCATTTGTAGAAAAATCTAGCACTTCCGCTGGGCAGACGGCCAGTACTATTTTCACCAGGGACACCAGGACCACCTCTGTGCACACAGCCAGCACCACCTCCATGTCTGGATCCAGTTCAACATCTAAAGGAAAAGTCAGCACCACAACCGAACCCCAAACCAGCTCCATTTCTGAGCACACAGTCAGCACCATGTCCACCAAGGGCACCAGCACCACCCCAGAGCAGACAGCAAGTACCACCGACACACCCCAAACAAGCTCACCCTCTACAGGAACAGTGAGCTCTACCCTCAAAACTCAGACCAGTTCAACCTCTACAGAAAAAACCAGTACCACCTCTGGGCAGCCAGCCAGCACCGTGCCCATCAGAGACACCACAACCACCTCTGGGCAGCCAGCCAGCACTGTGCCCATCAGAGACACCACAACCACCTCTGGGCAGCCAGCCAGCACCGTGCCCACCAGAGACACCACAACCATCTATGGCCAGTCTGCCAGCACAACATTCATGGGAAGAACCAGTACCACCTCTGTGCCTGCAACCAGAGCCACCTCGGCTCCTCTGAGCACCACAGGCCCTGGGCCTCACCCTGGGACAACTTCCTCCCCAGTGACCACCCACTGCCAGCCCCAGTGCAACTGGACCAAGTGGTTTGACACTGACTTCCCGGTGCCCGGGCCACATGGAGGGGACCTGGAAACCTACAGCAACATCCTGAGGAGCGGAGAGAGCATCTGTCACCGGCCAGAGGAGATTGCACAGCTGGAATGCAGGGCTGAGAATCACCCTGAGGTGCGGCTGGAGGATCTGGGTCAGGTGGTGCAGTGCGACCCCACTGTGGGCCTGGTGTGCAGGAACCGGGATCAGCAGGACATCTCCGGGATGTGCCTCAACTATGAGGTGCGGGTCCTGTGCTGCCGCGTGCCTGAGGGCTGCCCCACCACCACACGTGCCACTCTTTCCAGCTCTCCAAGTGAGACTGTCACCAGTTCAGTTCCTGGCACCACTTCTGTTCATAGAGAAATCAGCACGTCCACGCCTCAAACCAGGACAACCATTGTGCAGACAGAAGGCACCACCACCACACTCCAAACCAGCTCACCCTTCATAGAAAAATCCAGCAAAACGCCAGAGAAGACCATTTCCACCAGAGACACCAGAACCACCTCTGTGCAGACAGCCAGCACCACATCCATACCTAAACCCAAACCAAGCTCTGAGCAGTCGGTCAGTACTACTTTAAAACCCCAAACAAGCTCAACACCTGTAGGACATTCCAGCACAACTTCTGGACAGCCAGCCAGCACCATTTCCACCAGAGAAACTAGAATCACCTCTGAGAAAACAGCAAGTACCACCAACACACCCCAAACAAGCTCACCCTCTACAGGAACATTGAGCTCTACCCTCAAAACTCAGACCAGCTCAACCTCTACAAAATTAATCAGTACCACCTCTGGGCAGCCATCCAGAACCACCTCCACACCTCGAACCAGTGCAGTCTCTGGACAAACAGTCAGCACAGTGTCCACCAGGGACACCAGCATCATCTCTGAGCAGACAGCCAGCACCACCTCAACACCCCAAACAAGCTCACCATTTGTAGAAAAATCTAGCACTTCCGCTGGGCAGACGGCCAGTACTATTTTCACCAGGGACACCAGGACCACCTCTGTGCACACAGCCAGCACCACCTCCATGTCTGGATCCAGTTCAACATCTAAAGGAAAAGTCAGCACCACAACCGAACCCCAAACCAGCTCCATTTCTGAGCACACAGTCAGCACCATGTCCACCAAGGGCACCAGCACCACCCCAGAGCAGACAGCAAGTACCACCGACACACCCCAAACAAGCTCACCCTCTACAGGAACAGTGAGCTCTACCCTCAAAACTCAGACCAGTTCAACCTCTACAGAAAAAACCAGTACCACCTCTGGGCAGCCAGCCAGCACCGTGCCCATCAGAGACACCACAACCACCTCTGGGCAGCCAGCCAGCACTGTGCCCATCAGAGACACCACAACCACCTCTGGGCAGCCAGCCAGCACCGTGCCCACCAGAGACACCACAACCATCTATGGCCAGTCTGCCAGCACAACATTCATGGGAAGAACCAGTACCACCTCTGTGCCTGCAACCAGAGCCACCTCGGCTCCTCTGAGCACCACAGGCCCTGGGCCTCACCCTGGGACAACTTCCTCCCCAGTGACCACCCACTGCCAGCCCCAGTGCAACTGGACCAAGTGGTTTGACACTGACTTCCCGGTGCCCGGGCCACATGGAGGGGACCTGGAAACCTACAGCAACATCCTGAGGAGCGGAGAGAGCATCTGTCACCGGCCAGAGGAGATTGCACAGCTGGAATGCAGGGCTGAGAATCACCCTGAGGTGCGGCTGGAGGATCTGGGTCAGGTGGTGCAGTGCGACCCCACTGTGGGCCTGGTGTGCAGGAACCGGGATCAGCAGGACATCTCCGGGATGTGCCTCAACTATGAGGTGCGGGTCCTGTGCTGCCGCGTGCCTGAGGGCTGCCCCACCACCACACGTGCCACTCTTTCCAGCTCTCCAAGTGAGACTGTCACCAGTTCAGTTCCTGGCACCACTTCTGTTCATAGAGAAATCAGCACGTCCACGCCTCAAACCAGGACAACCATTGTGCAGACAGAAGGCACCACCACCACACTCCAAACCAGCTCACCCTTCATAGAAAAATCCAGCAAAACGCCAGAGAAGACCATTTCCACCAGAGACACCAGAACCACCTCTGTGCAGACAGCCAGCACCACATCCATACCTAAACCCAAACCAAGCTCTGAGCAGTCGGTCAGTACTACTTTAAAACCCCAAACAAGCTCAACACCTGTAGGACATTCCAGCACAACTTCTGGACAGCCAGCCAGCACCATTTCCACCAGAGAAACTAGAATCACCTCTGAGAAAACAGCAAGTACCACCAACACACCCCAAACAAGCTCACCCTCTACAGGAACATTGAGCTCTACCCTCAAAACTCAGACCAGCTCAACCTCTACAAAATTAATCAGTACCACCTCTGGGCAGCCATCCAGAACCACCTCCACACCTCGAACCAGTGCAGTCTCTGGACAAACAGTCAGCACAGTGTCCACCAGGGACACCAGCATCATCTCTGAGCAGACAGCCAGCACCACCTCAACACCCCAAACAAGCTCACCATTTGTAGAAAAATCTAGCACTTCCGCTGGGCAGACGGCCAGTACTATTTTCACCAGGGACACCAGGACCACCTCTGTGCACACAGCCAGCACCACCTCCATGTCTGGATCCAGTTCAACATCTAAAGGAAAAGTCAGCACCACAACCGAACCCCAAACCAGCTCCATTTCTGAGCACACAGTCAGCACCATGTCCACCAAGGGCACCAGCACCACCCCAGAGCAGACAGCAAGTACCACCGACACACCCCAAACAAGCTCACCCTCTACAGGAACAGTGAGCTCTACCCTCAAAACTCAGACCAGTTCAACCTCTACAGAAAAAACCAGTACCACCTCTGGGCAGCCAGCCAGCACCGTGCCCATCAGAGACACCACAACCACCTCTGGGCAGCCAGCCAGCACTGTGCCCATCAGAGACACCACAACCACCTCTGGGCAGCCAGCCAGCACCGTGCCCACCAGAGACACCACAACCATCTATGGCCAGTCTGCCAGCACAACATTCATGGGAAGAACCAGTACCACCTCTGTGCCTGCAACCAGAGCCACCTCGGCTCCTCTGAGCACCACAGGCCCTGGGCCTCACCCTGGGACAACTTCCTCCCCAGTGACCACCCACTGCCAGCCCCAGTGCAACTGGACCAAGTGGTTTGACACTGACTTCCCGGTGCCCGGGCCACATGGAGGGGACCTGGAAACCTACAGCAACATCCTGAGGAGCGGAGAGAGCATCTGTCACCGGCCAGAGGAGATTGCACAGCTGGAATGCAGGGCTGAGAATCACCCTGAGGTGCGGCTGGAGGATCTGGGTCAGGTGGTGCAGTGCGACCCCACTGTGGGCCTGGTGTGCAGGAACCGGGATCAGCAGGACATCTCCGGGATGTGCCTCAACTATGAGGTGCGGGTCCTGTGCTGCCGCGTGCCTGAGGGCTGCCCCACCACCACACGTGCCACTCTTTCCAGCTCTCCAAGTGAGACTGTCACCAGTTCAGTTCCTGGCACCACTTCTGTTCATAGAGAAATCAGCACGTCCACGCCTCAAACCAGGACAACCATTGTGCAGACAGAAGGCACCACCACCACACTCCAAACCAGCTCACCCTTCATAGAAAAATCCAGCAAAACGCCAGAGAAGACCATTTCCACCAGAGACACCAGAACCACCTCTGTGCAGACAGCCAGCACCACATCCATACCTAAACCCAAACCAAGCTCTGAGCAGTCGGTCAGTACTACTTTAAAACCCCAAACAAGCTCAACACCTGTAGGACATTCCAGCACAACTTCTGGACAGCCAGCCAGCACCATTTCCACCAGAGAAACTAGAATCACCTCTGAGAAAACAGCAAGTACCACCAACACACCCCAAACAAGCTCACCCTCTACAGGAACATTGAGCTCTACCCTCAAAACTCAGACCAGCTCAACCTCTACAAAATTAATCAGTACCACCTCTGGGCAGCCATCCAGAACCACCTCCACACCTCGAACCAGTGCAGTCTCTGGACAAACAGTCAGCACAGTGTCCACCAGGGACACCAGCATCATCTCTGAGCAGACAGCCAGCACCACCTCAACACCCCAAACAAGCTCACCATTTGTAGAAAAATCTAGCACTTCCGCTGGGCAGACGGCCAGTACTATTTTCACCAGGGACACCAGGACCACCTCTGTGCACACAGCCAGCACCACCTCCATGTCTGGATCCAGTTCAACATCTAAAGGAAAAGTCAGCACCACAACCGAACCCCAAACCAGCTCCATTTCTGAGCACACAGTCAGCACCATGTCCACCAAGGGCACCAGCACCACCCCAGAGCAGACAGCAAGTACCACCGACACACCCCAAACAAGCTCACCCTCTACAGGAACAGTGAGCTCTACCCTCAAAACTCAGACCAGTTCAACCTCTACAGAAAAAACCAGTACCACCTCTGGGCAGCCAGCCAGCACCGTGCCCATCAGAGACACCACAACCACCTCTGGGCAGCCAGCCAGCACTGTGCCCACCAGAGACACCACAACCATCTATGGCCAGTCTGCCAGCACAACATTCATGGGAAGAACCAGTACCACCTCTGTGCCTGCAACCAGAGCCACCTCGGCTCCTCTGAGCCCCACAGGCCCTGGGCCTCACCCTGGGACAACTTCCTCCCCAGTGACTACCCACTGCCAGCCCCAGTGCAACTGGACCAAGTGGTTTGACACTGACTTCCCAGTGCCCGGGCCACATGGAGGGGACCTGGAAACCTACAGCAACATCCTGAGGAGCGGAGAGAGCATCTGTCACCAGCCAGAGGAGATTACACAGCTGGAATGTAGGGCTGAGAATCACCCTGAGGTGCGGCTGGAGGATCTGGGTCAGGTGGTGCAGTGCGACCCCACTGTGGGTCTGGTGTGCAGGAACCGAGACCAGCAGGACATCTCTGGGATGTGCCTCAACTATGAGGTGCGGGTCCTGTGCTGCCGCGTGCCTGAGGGCTGCCCCACCACCACACGTGCCACTCTTTCCAGCTCTCCAAGTGAGACTGTCACCAGTTCAGTTCCTGGCACCACTTCTGTTCATAGAGAAATCAGCACGTCCATGTCTCAAACCAGGACAACCATTGTGCAGACAGAAGGCACCACCACCACACTCCAAACCTCACCCTATATAGACAAATACAGAACCACCTCTGTGCAGACAGCCAGCACCACAACCATACCTAAACCCAAACCAAGCTCTGAGCAGTCGGTCAGTACTACTTTAAAACCCCAAACAAGCTCAACACCTGTAGGACATTCCAGCACAACTTCTGGACAGCCAGCCAGCACCATTTCCACCAGAGACACTAGAATCACCTCTGAGAAAACAGCAAGTACCACCAACACACCCCAAACAAGCTCACCCTCTACAGGAACATTGAGCTCTACCCTCAAAACTCAGACCAGCTCAACCTCTACAAAATTAATCAGTACCACCTCTGGGCAGCCATCCAGAACCACCTCCACACCTCGAACCAGTGCAGTCTCTGGACAAACAGTCAGCACAGTGTCCACCAGGGACACCAGCATCATCTCTGAGCAGACAGCCAGCACCACCTCAACATCCCAAACAAGCTCACCATTTGTAGAAAAATCTAGCACTTCCGCTGGGCAGACGGCCAGTACTATTTTCACCAGGGACACCAGGACCACCTCTGTGCACACAGCCAGCACCACCTCCATGCCTGGATCAAGCTCAACATCTAAAGGAAAAGTCAGCACCACCACCAAACCCCAAACCAGCTCCATTTCTGAGCACACAGTCAGCACCATGTCCACCAAGGGCACCAGTACCACCTCAGAGCAGACAGCAAGTACCACCAACACACCCCAAACAAGCTCACCCTCTACAGGAACAGTGAGCTCTACCCTCAAAACTCAGACCAGTTCAACCTCTACAGAAAAAACCAGTACCACCTCTGGGCAGCCAGCCAGCACCGTGCCCATCAGAGACACCACAACCACCTCTGGGCAGCCAGCCAGCACCGTGCCCATCAGAGACACCACAACCACCTCTGGGCAGCCAGCCAGCACCGTGCCCACCAGAGACACCACAACCATCTATGGCCAGTCTGCCAGCACAACATTCATGGGAAGAACCAGTACCACCTCTGTGCCTGCAACCAGAGCCACCTCGGCTCCTCTGAGCACCACAGGCCCTGGGCCTCATCCTGGGACGACTTTCTCCCCAGTGACCACCCACTGCCAGCCCCAGTGCAACTGGACCAAGTGGTTTGACACTGACTTCCCGGTGCCCGGGCCACATGGAGGGGACCTGGAAACCTACAGCAACATTCTGAGGAGCGGAGAGAGCATCTGTCACCAGCCAGAGGAGATTTCAGGGTTGGAATGCAGGGCTGAGAATCACCCTGAGGTGCGGCTGGAGGATCTGGGTCAGGTGGTGCAGTGCGACCCCACTGTGGGTCTGGTGTGCAGGAACCGGGACCAGCAGGACATCTCCGGGATGTGCCTCAACTATGAGGTGCGGGTCCTGTGCTGCCGCGTGCCTGAGGGCTGCCCTGAGACCTATTGGACTCCCCCAGTGACAACACCCCTCAAGCCCTCATTTCCATTTGTGTCGCCGACTTCTGTGTCCCCATCATCATCGTTGAGCCCTGGGGTACATTTTACCACTCCTTGTGTGTGCAACGTGTCAGGCCAACTATATCCTATCGGTAAGTGGGGTGTCTTCACGCAGCTTCCTAAGGTACTCTGTTCCTGATTTTCTTCCATGAAAGTTCTTGGATTTGGCAGATGGTGAGACAGTTGCCTTCAAACATTTCTTGCCTTTTTCTTCTTTCATTGAGTGGAAGCCTTTAGGTTGGCAACCCACTGTTTGGGGAGCAGACTTTTCTCCCAGTGCCTCCGCAAACTCTTCATTTCTCTTGATCTTGCAGGATCCATGATTTACAACAAGACAGATCTGGATGGGCACTGTTACTATGCCTATTGCAACCTGACCTGCCAGGTGGATAGAGGGGTTAGTAAGGACTGCCCTTCCACCATGCCGACCCCTGCAACAGCTCTGTCCACCTCTACATCTCCCATCATCCCTGTCACCGAGAGGGATCGGTGCAATGTGTTCCCTCCCAGAATGGTAAGTCTATCTGCTCTCCTTCCTGGAGACTCAGGGCCACTGTGAAGCCCTCGGTGTATCTGCAGTCACACCTCAGCTTGAGTTCTCATGAAGATCAGCAACCCCCACATGATACAGGATGAGTTTTGGGGGCTGAGTCTTTTTATGGCTTTGCGTGTCTGATTCTACCAGTGCAGTATTGATAGTTGCGTAGTTGGGTGTTGGGCCTGAAAGTTAAAACTTCCCGCATTGAGAGTGAAGGTATCAGAGGTGGTACACCCTATGGATGTAGTGACACATGGAAGGTGGCATAACTCAGGGGTGGGGCATTTCTACATTGTGGTCCCTGGTAGCCAGTTCCATACTTTGGCAGGATGAGGCTAAGACAGGGGCTGGAATGGGGATACAGAACCTTGAGGTGATTCCCTGGCTCAGGGCTCAGACCCACGGCTGGCTTTGTTTCTGCAGAAAGGGGAGAACTGGCCCATGCCTAATTGCTCCCAAGCCACCTGTGAGGGCAACAATGTCGTCTCCCTAAGTCCACGCCAGTGCCCAGAGGTGAAGGCACCATCTTGTGCCAACGGCTACCCACCCCTGAAGGTGGATGACCAGGATGGTTGCTGCCAGCACTACCAGTGCCAGTGTGAGTGGGGACAGGGTTCACAAGGGGGGACGTGTGACAGAGGAGGGGAGAATGAGGACTCCAGGAAAGACTTTCTGTTATCAAGTCAGGGATGGGGATGCCAAGTGGAGAGAACTGAGTCCCAGAGCCGTTGAGCCCAGTGGGAGAAGAGGAGGGTTCTCTATGTCTCAGAATCCTAGCAGCTTATGAAGGACCTGCCAGGCAGTATCTGAAGGGACCATCCATATGTGTCACGAGGGTACAAAGGTCTCAAGAGTTCCTGATTAGGAGGCTGTGGGGGAGGGGCTGGAGCGGTTGGATGAGAGCCAGTCTATAAGGTAAGCTCCCTGGCACCCACAGGTGTTTGCAGCGGCTGGGGCGATCCCCACTACATCACATTTGATGGCACCTACTACAGTTTTCTGGATAACTGCACATACGTGTTGGTGCAGCAGATTGTGCCTGTGTTTGGACCCTTCCGTGTGCTCATTGACAACTACTTCTGTGACCTGGGAGACAGTGTTTCCTGCCCGCAGTCCATCATCGTGGAGTACCACCAGGACCGTGTGGTGCTGACCCGCAGGCCAGTTGACGGGATCATGACCAACCAGGTGGGCTTGCCTTTGTGCGTGCGTGTATGTGTGTGTGTGTGTGTGTGTGTGTATGTATGTGTGTGAGTAGGGGGTTATGGCAGGCTTGGTCTGGGTTGGGGACCTATCTAAAGGTCTGTCTGCTGTCTGTATCCAGATCATCTTCAACAACAAGGTAGTGAGTCCAGGCTTCCAGCAGAATGGCATTGTCGTCTCCCGTGTGGGTATTAAGATGTACGTTACCATTGAGGAGATTGGTGTCCAGGTCATGTTCTCAGGCCTCATTTTCTCGGTTGAGGTGCCCTTCAACCTGTTCGCCAACAACACAGAGGGCCAATGCGGTAAGCTCCACTCTGGATGTTGTTTGGGTATTAGTAGCAGCCTCTCCATGGGCCTAGGGGTTTCTGACTGTGCACACATGTGGTTCACATCTGCTTGTTCCATGGTTGCTTCTCTGCTGCTCAGCTGGCTGACCCTCATCTCATCCACAGGCACGTGCACCAATGACAAGAAGGACGAATGCCGCCTGCCTGGAGGGGCAGTAACCTCTTCTTGTTCTGAGATGGCCCGCCACTGGAAGGTGCCCGACCAGCCTTCCTGCCAAGGGCCTCCTCCAACACCAGCTTCAGTGGTACCCAGTCCTTCACCAACCCCATGTCCACCATCACCACTCTGTCAGCTCATCCTAAGCAAGTAAGATTTTGGAAAGTGTGGTAGCCTTGCTGGCCCCATCTGCCAAAACTACGGGGTCCTCAAAAAGCTCCTAAGAATAATGAGACCAGCCTTGCAGCCTTGTTCTAGGGTCTGGGCACTGTCTCTAGGGATCTTGCCAGACTGTGGCCACTGCTGGAATGCTACTGCAGGGCTGGCAGTGGCCAGGTGGACTTGTCTCTGGAGTCCTGTGTCAGTTCCTCTCGTTGCTATGAGCTCAGTCACTGCCTGCACCTGGGCAGCACACAGGGTTGCAGAATCAGGGAGGCTGAGGGGAGAGAGATTTGCAGCGACCTGTGCTCTGGCTGACATTTTTCTTGGCACACACCCAGAGGCGGGATGATCGGGTCATAGGTGCTAAGTCTCTTAGAACCTCACCTCCGAGGGGATATCGCAGATGTGGAAGTCCCCACTGCAAGTGGTGACCCGGGCAGAATGGATGCACACACCGTCGCTGTGTCTTTGCCCACCCACAGCGTCTTCCAGTCCTGCCACCCTGTCATCCCTCCCCTGCCGTTCTACGAAGGCTGCTTGTTCGACGCCTGCCAAAGCGTGGACTGGGAGGTGGTGTGCTCAAGCCTGGAGCTCTACGCGACACTCTGTGCCGCCAAAGGCCAGTGCATTCCCTGGAGAAGCCTCACCAACAACACCTGTCGTGAGTGTCCAGCCCAGGCCACCTTCCTGTCCTCTGCTGTGAGAATTTAGAGGCGCTAGGCAGACAGCCTGGGGAAGGAGGAGGACTTGGAGCCCCAGAGCTCGTCTTCCCTAGTGGCAAAAGCTCTAGTCTGTGGGTTTGTTTTCAGGAAAGGGGGATTATCTGAATCGAGGTATCTGTAGATTTAGGGTCCGGGGTGCCAGCTGTCTTGGACAAGCATATGGATGTGGGGGTGGGGTGGGGGGCAGGTTGTCGATAGATACTGAAGACTTCTGAGTGGGTATCAGCACTCAGCAGCAGCTGGGGCTTGGAGGGTCCCAGAAGTGGGGCCTTGAAATGGCTTCTCAGGGGTGGCTCTCTCTCCATGCAGCATTCACCTGTTCTGATAACAAAGTATACAAGCCATGTGGCCCAAGCGACCCTCACTACTGCTATCGGAATGACGACATCAGCACCAGCTTGTAAGTGTCCGCAATCTGCTCCCAGGGCTGACAACTCCTGCGCATCCGGTTCTGGCACTTGGCTTTCCTAGGCTGGGTTCTTTCTTACTTGGGGGTGAAGGGGCCCACCAATTCTGTTTCTTACAGGATCCTTCAAGAAGCTGGCTCCTTCTCAGAGGGCTGCTTCTGTCCGGATAACACGACACTTTTCAGTACTAATGATTCAATCTGCGTGCCTTCCTGCCAATGTACGTCCCCACAGGCATGGGGGTGGGGCTTTGGAGGGGCAGGATGTGGCTTGAACCCAGATCCCATTATTGTACCCAGCATGGGTCCTGGTCTTGCCCCATCCCTGTGGCCACCCAGAATGACAGGACCTCCTCTCTCTACAGGGTGTCTGGGGCCTCATGGAGAACCTGTGGAGGTAGGCATGGATGATGGTGGTTTGTGGCAGGGGCGCAGAGCTGAGACAGGAAGTACTGGAAACTAGGGCAGTGCGGGCTGGGGTGGGGCTTTCTCGGCGCGCCAAAGGATGGATAAAGGCAGGAGAGAGCTGGGGTCCGAACAGGATCTGGGAAGGTCTTCTCTGGGGCTGCCCTGCCTGTGTTCTGGAGTTGCTGGGTGTCCCATGAGGACTGGTCAGCCCTGTTCTTCCCCAGGCCTCCTCTCCTATCCTGAGGAGAGGTGGTAGGATGGAGGGGAAGGGCTGATCACCAAACCAAGCTCTTCTCCCACCTCTGCTCCTGGCCTCTGTGCCCGGCCTTCCGCGTCTCAGACCTGGCGCTCCTGAAGCCCCCCTCCCCCAGGCTCGCGGCACAGCTCTGGGCACATGTGGGGTCTGACTCTGAGGCTTGGCTGTAGCTGCCCTTGGACCGAGCTCCCTCACAGGTCAGGTTCATGTATTATTCCTCCACAGCCGGGCCACACCATCAGCATCGATTGCCAGGACTGTGTCTGCAACGGGGGCACGCTGACCTGCCAAAGGAAGTCCTGTCCCTGTTCAGAGCCTGGCTTTGTGCCGGTGCCTGAAGCCCTGAAGGCTGGCCAGTGTTGTTCGCAGTTCAGCTGTGGTGAGCCTTTGCTTCTGTCCCCGTACCCATAGGTAGGAGGACTATCTCCTGAGGAGGCATAGGTCTACTGGGCCAGCAGCCAGCTCTGTGTGCATGGTCCCAGGAGGAAGGGAGTAGAAACCTCACTTCCCAGGTTTTATACATTGCTTGAATATAGGGATCCTGCTGTGTCCTGTCTGGTAACGCCCTAACAGGTGTTCTTTAGGTGTGTGTAGTGGACACTCCTCTGCCCAGCCTGACCAGAGCCTGTTCCTGGGGTTCTGGGGACTGTCATGACATCCTGTGGTGGGGTAGACCCTCGGAGCAGAAAAGAAGCAGGGCAAGCCCAGCCCCTGACAGCTTTCTCTACCCACAGTCTGCAACTCCAGCCACTGCCCTCCTCCTCGGCACTGCCCGGAGAATTCTAGCCTGGTGGTCGTCTACGAGGAAGGAGCTTGCTGCCCAAGACAAAACTGCAGCAGTGAGTGTCCCTGACCCTTCCACCAAGTCACACTGAGACCTGAAATTTCCTGGGAGGACCAACCAGATGAAGCCGCTGATGGTGGGAGATGGGTTGTTGCTTGGGATGGAGCCCTTGGTGGGAAGGAAGCTCGAGATGCTCCAGTATCTAACAGCAGAATGTATTGATGTAAGAGTCAGGCTGTGCCTTTGCAAGGCCCAGGCTACAGCCAGTGTGTCTTTTACAGTCAATGTGACAGGTCAGAAGGGCTGTGAAGTCAACGGGACTCTCTATCAGGTAGGAACCAGTGATGCTCAGGCCTCATAGCCTGCAGGGACTGAGCTTCCCATTTGGGGCTCTCCGCCAGCCCTTTGGAGTGTAGCTGGGGGTCTGAGAAGCTGAGGAGCTCTTGAGCCACTCTTGTCCCTGGCACAGAGCTCCTGCCCAGACCAACGACACAAACCTCTGTGGATGTAGTTCAGAGCAGCGCAGTTAAGGTTGGCCCCAGGATCCTTGCAGCCGCCAGTACCTGGTGTCTGGATCCATCAGGATTCCTATCAGTTCTCTGCTCCCTGGTGTCATACTGGGGATGCCAGCAACTCGTTTCCCCCAGCCGTCCTTTCCCCACACCAATTCCCCAAGTATGTAGTATCTTGGGTCCCCTGACATAGAGACATAGTTATAGGCTCTGCCCTGTGACAGTGCCTGATTTATGGTCTCTTCACGATGAGATAACATTAAGGATCATTTCCTAGAGAATGGGTCAGCTTGGTGGGCAGCCAGCGCAACTGGCCAGTCAGAGTACAGGGCAGATCTCTTCTCAGCTCGAGCCCACTAATGCCCAGCCCTGACTCTTCCCAGCCCGGTGCTGTGATCTCCTCCAGCCTGTGTGAAACCTGCGTGTGTCAGGCGCCCAGAAATCCCCATTCAGATGTCTTTGTGGTCAACTGTAAGAATGAGTTCTGCAACACCCAGTGCCCTAAGGTGAGTGCTGGCCCCATCCCTGCTCTCATCACCCAATGCCAATGGCCTGAACTTAGGCAGCATACTATTCTTCCTGCAGGGCTCTGAGTACCAGCCCGAGCCAGGACAGTGTTGTGGCCGGTGTGTGCCGAAGGCCTGCTCCTTTATACACAGCAACAGCACAACCTCCTATTACCTTGTGAGTACCCTGGGACTAAGACAGGTGACCTCAGAAAGGGGAATAGAGGACAGGAGCAGCAGACCACAGGTCTGCAAAGGTTCCACACAGGCTGGGGCAAAGTCACCACGCTCTCCAAGGAACTACACACAGTCCCAGGCCCAGGTATGGAGAGTGTGAAACAGACAACATTTGAACTGAGCAAACAGGGTCCTGGAGACTCAGGGATGATCAGGTAGGATCCTAAGGACTCCAGGCTGACTAGGCAGGGTCCTGGAACCTTGGGGGGCACTTGAGAAGCCATCTCCGGCGGATATAGGTCTGGTCTCTCCCTGGAAGATAGTAGACTGTGGGGAGACAGAAGTTGGGCCCTCACTATGCAGACTGGGCTTCCTTTCAGCCTGGTGAGTCCTGGCCAGAACCTGGGAACAACTGTGTGACTCATACATGTCAGAAGCTCCAAGATACACTCATGGTTGTGACGATGAAGATGGAGTGCCCCAAGATCAACTGTCCACTGGTAAGTTTGGGGTTTCCCACTACAGCCAAGGCGGCAGCTCACCTGCGATGAGGGGAAGCTGGTGCTGTATGGCCATGAGGCTTATCCCCTCCAGTAGAGGGGATTCCCGCTATTGTTTGCATTTGGCCTCATGTCTCATTCCTCCATTTCTGGATGCCTCGTTGCCCCTGGCATTCACAACGGCCCATTGTTGGCACAGGGCCAGGCTCAGCTGAGAGAAGACGGTTGCTGCTATGACTGTCGTCCCAACACCCAGCAGAGTAAGTGGGGGATCTGACAAGGAAGGAGTTGATCCCAGCCTGGGGCACCCAGGAAATGACTGAGGAGACACTGACCCTCTCTCTGCCTCACTTCCTGTTCTCCCAGAATGCGCGGTACACCAAAGACAGCAGATCATCCGTCAGCAAAACTGCAGCTCCGAGGGGCCAGTGAGCCTCTCCTACTGCCTGGGCAACTGCGGGGACAGCACCTCCATGTACGAACCCCAGGGAGTCTCAGGGGGCAGTGTTCAGAGAAGCAATGGGTGATGGGGTGGGGTGGGGTAGGGTGTCTGGTGCATTGAGGTCTAGAACAGGGCAGGGAGGGACAGAACCAGGAGGGGGAAAAAGGGCGCTGGAGAAGACTGTTAGGATAACTTGAGCATCCCAAAGTGGCATCAGCAGGGTTCTAGGACCTTGGGCTACACTGACTACTTTTGAAGCAGGATTTCTGCTTGCGGAAATATCTCAGAGGTACAAAAGCCCCCAGTCCCACAGCAGTGACCTGCTGTGCATCTGGCTGCAGACGTAGGACACCTGGTGGCCAAGGGCAGCTGTGGCAGAAACTTTTGCCCCCAGGGAACTGGCAAATGAGAGTGATAGGGTTTTGAACACAGGGTGACAAAGACCTTGGGAGCTCGGCACTGTGGCCGCTGGTTGTGTTGCCAAGCCTGTGGCAGGCACAGGCAGCGGCCGGCAGGGCTGGGCGCTGAGCAGATCTACCCACAGGTACTCCCTGGAGGCCAACACCGTGGAGCACAAGTGTGAGTGTTGCCAGGAGCTGCAGACGTCGCAGAGGAACGTGACTCTGCACTGTGACGACGGCTCCAGCCGCACCTTCAGCTACACCCAGGTTGAGAAGTGTGGCTGCCTGGGCCAGCGGTGCCATGCTCCAGGTGACACGAGCCACCCAGAGTCCTCAGAATCAGAGTTCAAGTCCCAGGGAAGTAAGGGACACGGCCAGCAGTAAGCACTCAGGGCCAGCAAGAGGTGTTTGGGCTTTCCCAGGAAGCTGAGCAGCACTGCTGTCCCAGCACGCCACCCAGAAGTTCTCCTGAGGCCAGCAGGACGCGTGCTGCTTGTTCAAGTGGCTTGAATTCCAGATCTGCTACCTGCCCACTACTTCCTCTTCAGGAGGGACATCGACCCCAGCTGTCCTTGGGGTGGGAGCAGTCCTATCCGCCGAATAGGAACATAAGGGCACCGGGCTCCTTTGGACAGAACTTCAGTATCACCAAAGGATCCCATGAAGGAGTCACTTGGATGCGGGTGTCACCTGCTTGGCCTCACTCTCACCTCAACCCTGTACTTGTGCCCCCTTTCAGGAAATGGCCAATTTTATAAATACAGTCAGAGCATTTGTGAATTCTCTCTGTATGTGTGTGCATTATTTTAAAAACATGTCCACAGATACAGGAACTGCACAAGGACAGGCCTGGACTTCAGGGGGTCTTATACTTCAGGCTGTTCACTAGGGGCGTAGCAGTCTGGTGAGGGCCACCGGGGAGTTCTCGGCCTCTATTTGCTGGGAGGATTTGTCCTAAAGGTGACAATAGCTACACAGGAGCTAACTGGAGCCTGGACGAAGCCCAGAGTCAGAAGCATCCAGGGAGAGGACAATGAGGGAGAGAATGGATGGATGAGTGAATGAGAGACTGAAGTAGTGGCTGAGGAGATTAGTGAATGAGTGACTGATAGAATTAGTGAATGCGCGAGTGCATGAGTGAGGAAGTGCTTGGATGACGGAGGCAGTGAGTAAGTGCACACTGACTGAGTGGCTAGCTAAGTGACCTAGGGAGGGTAAATGATTGGAAACATGAGTAAATGGATCAGTGGGTGAGCAAATGAAGGAGCAGACGAATGAGCGAGCCATTGAATAAGTGAATTAACAAGTGGATTAATGTGTGAGTGGACGAAAGCATGGGTGGCCAAGTGGGTGAGCGGATGAATGGACAAAGGCACGGGTGGCCAAGTGGGTGAGTGGATGAGTGGGTGAATGAGTATGAACATGAATGTATAAATGAATGAAAGGGACCTGCTGGTGACCAGGCTGAGCCAAGCAAGTGTAGGGAGGCCTGAAGTGAGGACTGAGTAGCCCATGGGCAGCCCAGGATCAAGCACGTTCCTCACTCCAGTGCTCAGAGCTCCAGACCTCATCAAGGGCAGGCACATGGAGGGCAGCAGGGTGAGCATCCCTAGAGCAGACACTTTAGAGGGGGGTAATATGCCTTTTGGACCCAGACATTTGCTTGGAGGCTGGAGCTATCTCTTGGCAGGGCAGGTGATAAACAGTTAGACCTTGTTGGATGCCCGGAGAGATCCTGGGGCTCAGGCTAGGGTCTTCAGATCTGCAGTCACTGGGCAGGTGGGAGGTGTGTTCCAACTGTCTAAATGTCTCTGGTGCGGCATGAGGGGAAGAACACAGTTCCCACATCCAGGTCTTTGTCTCACCCACCAAGGCAGCATGCTGGTGGCCAGCCTAGAGTACACGGGAGTCGGGACTCCTGTATACAAACCCAGCCTCCAGGAATCCAATGTCCATTGCTTCTATTTTATGCTGCCTCAGATATAAGAACCAGGCTCAATTGGTCTGGTTTGGGGCCTAGTGGCCTGTAACCCTTCATGGCCTGTCCGGAAACCTGCTCTGGGAGTTCAGCTGTGTTCCTCAAAGCCGCCATAAGGTGGTGCAAGCTCAGCTCCGTACCTTTGTAGTGTTCTGGATCTGGGCTTTTGTTCTTGGGTGGACTGTCCCTTGAGAACAGCCCAAAGCAGAACTGAAGCGCCAGAGGGGACAGGCATTTCCCGGGATCTCAGGGCTCCAGGGCCCGGAGGAGAGAGTAAGGACAGACCTTCAGTTCTTCCCAGGCATTCCCACTGGACAGGCAAGCTTTGAGTTCAGCTGGAGAACCACAGTCCTTCCATCCGTCTGCCTGCTCTGCCAGTAAGGCTTGGGCTGGCCCCTAAGGCACCTTCAGGTCCTTTCTGCCTGAGTGTAGCCTTCAAGCTTAGGAAATCAGGGGTCACCAGAGACACACCCAATCCCTATCGGATTCCTTGGTCACAAAGGGTTTTGCCCTAATGGCCAGTCTCACAATATTTCCTGGCACTGGGTTTCAGGCAGACAAGTCCTGCCTGTGAGTTATTAGGAGTTCCATACTTCTAGGTGAGTCCTGCAGCTGCTCTGCTTGCATGGACTATTTACTTACAGTGGCACGGGCCCCCTCAAAACCTGATTCCTATCCACGGTCAGTGCTGATACGGCCACTCCCTGGCTGAGACCCTGTGACCCTTTGCATGAACCCTGAAGCTCGCTGGCTCTGCAGGTCTGCTTGGCTGCCTGGCTCACCCCCTGACCTCTCAGTGGCTGCCAGGCTCTAATCAGTGTCATTGCCCCTGGAGAGGATCAGGTATCCTAGAGAGCCGCCTCTTCCTCTCAGAGTGGGTAGTGCGGTGGTGACTAATCCCCTAGCTCTTGGAGTACCCGTAGGCTGAGGTCCTCCGTCTGCGTCACTTCTGCCTAGAACCATGGCAGGTGTGCTGGCAGGAAGCTACCGGATCGCATGCCTCTGGGTGGGAGTGGTTACCTTCTTTACCTGTACACCCTGCCCACCGCAGCCTCGGCCAAATTGTGCAATGCACTGTTTCTGGAAAGAGCTGAGGAGCGGGACAGGGGCCCACACACACCTTGGTAGTCTACACCCTGACCACAGGGGTAGCCCACACCCTGACCACAGGGGTAGCCCCTTGACCCCCACACCCTGCACTTTACACGGAACAGGGAAAGAAAAACATATCTGAATGAGGCCCCCTAGACCTGAGCTGCCCGCCTCTCGAGCAGCTCTTGAGAAGAACTAACTTTAGGAGCTTGTAGGAGGCACAAAGTTGAGTTCCACCCTCCATGTTTTGGGAGCTTCCAAGTTGAGAACAGGATAGACAGAGGGCTGGGTAGGATCCTGACCCCTCATCCAGTACCCCCAGCACCTTGCTTTACCGCAGTGGGAAACCTGCTTAGTCTGAGGCCAGTTCCCTGTGACTGCCCTGGGAAGGCAGAGTGGAAAGGGAACCCCAGTCTAGCTGTCTGTGGGCAGAGGGAGCAGCAGCACAAAGCTGAGAGAGGATGGTGGCCCTGGAGGGTCAGTCCCATTGCCTAACACCAGTGGATCTGTGGTCTTCCAAAGGTTAAGATAATGATAGGCTGGCACTTGAGCCCTATGTCCTATGCCCTATGTCCAGAAGTGGGGATACAGGGCTACACTTAGGTCTGCCCCTGACCCCCACGACTGAGTTCTGGATTTCTGGGACCAGGTGGGATTGTCAAGGAGAGTATAGGCATGCAAATGTCCCCAGGATGGATCACAGCTGACACAGCCAAGTAAACTCATCTTCCTTCAAGGCAAACAACTTGGGGTTCTGTGACACTCTAGCTCAGCTGCCAGCAAGCAGTGACCAAGTGCACTTTCCCATCAGCAGGTCCCCAGGCCTGTGCCCAGCTCAGGCCCACCTGACGATATCCTTTCGCAGTATCTCAGCCCATTTCCCCATCTAAGAGTACAAAGGGTTCCGGCCTTAGAAGTCTGAGCTGGGGACACTGAGGGTGACAGAAGTATCTAAGGGCACCTGCCGGGACAGCTTCATTGTACCCACACCCTGGCTCCATTCTCGTCCTTCCACCCAGAGGGGCCCAGAGAGCACCTCAGCTTTGCTGAAGAGTGGGCTAGCCCCCCAGAGACCACACCTCTGACATTTCCCAGGGAACAGGGATGCCTTACCTCACATACTGAAACACAGGGGGATAGGACAATCAGATGTTCCTGTCGCTTCTGGAATCAGTAATACCAGGATGGGGCAGATTCATCCCCATCCAGCCTTGCTTAACATGAAGCCAGATCTGGGGCTACATCAGTGACTCTGTGACTACATCAGTTTCTGACTGATCCACTGCCCAACAAACTCCCACAGTCTGAGGCTGTGTCCATCTTCAGCAGGCAGCTCTCAATCCCTAATGAGCACCCCTGAGACTCCCTTTCCTACTGTGAACCCTGGGGGACCTGGGAAGAAGGACTCCAGTATAGAAACCATGTATTCAGAATGTGCTTTAGGCCTACGTTCCTGGTTCCCTGGTAAGGCAGCCCTGGTGGGACCAGAGCCTGTGTTAGCTTAGGAAGTCCCTGGCAGCTCCCTGAAACCTGGGATGTTAAACAACTGTCCTGAGATTGCATCCACACCTCCAAAACGTCTCTGCAGTGAAGATTGGGCTGGTTTGCAAATTCTGCTTCTAGAGAGCTCGGTGCCGTTGCTCACTTGTTTGCATGCGGGGGTGTGTTCGGTCATACCTGCAGGTCTCAGGCTGATGTGTGGATGTGGACGCTCAGGTTCACCTGGGCAGTCTGGGCCCCGCAGGAAGGAACTCCCTCCACTCCTCAGACAGTAACACAATTTCTCTTCTTCTCAAGGAGGGACGTGGCAGTAGCTCCGAGGTGATTACCTCTGGGCCTCTGCTGGCAGCCCCTCTCCAGGCACAGGAGTCTGAACTGTCTGGGCAGGAGACCCTGTGACTAAGTCATCCTTCAGGTATCCATCGTATCCTTTTGACTTTCTCATGACGACACTGGTGACAGCTCAGAACATTCTGGCCTCAGGCAGCGCTGACCTTGTGTCCCTGGGAGCATAAACTCACAGGCCATGTGCTTCTTCTCCTTGCCCCTTCCCTGCTGTGGGGGGACATGAGAGGGCCCTGGGACAGGGAGCATCTGAACATGATAGTGGAGTTCTCTGGATCCATGTCTCCGACAAGAGACCAGTTGTGCAGGATGGCTATGCCTTCCCTTTCCCAGTGCCCGGACCTGAATGGGGTGTGTCCTTTGGCTGGATTGGGGCCTCCATAGCCCAGTCACCACAGGGGCCCTGAGACTTGGTGGTATGAGCTTGTTGGGGAGAGGCCAGTGCAGCCTGGATGTGGGTATCCAGCTGGCTTTTGCACCAGACATCTCTCTCAGCACAGGGCCATAGCGGGAGGAGGTCAGCTTCTCAGTAAACCTCGCGGGTAGCAAGTCAACAACGGGGTTCCTGGAGGGGAGGGAAGGGCCTGTTTGTCCACTTGGCATCTCTGTTCAGGGACAGGACATTGAGGTCCTACTCTTGTTTGCTTCCCTCGATCTGCCTAATCCTGAGCAAACCCAGGAGCGGGGGGCTGCTTCTCACTTTTTCCTCTACACCAACCCCACACATGTTGCAATCTGCCCATCAGGGCCAGAGTCAGACTGCCCAACTGCTAAGAGCTACCATAAGGCCTTGGCCCTGGGTAGGCATGCTGGGAATGGGCAGGGGCCCTAGGCCATGGTTGGGACATAGGCTGTAGCTGGGACACCTGGGACACCTGCCCCATCCTTTAGCTGCCTTGACTCCTGGACCACCCACTCCTGGATGTCAGCCTGGAGACATACCCCTCTCCTTTTCTGAGACCCCACTTTCTCCCTGGCCCTTGTCTACATCTCAGCTGGGCATTCATGTCCAGGTGAGGTCTGAGGCTGCCCCTTTCTGTTTTTCTAGCCACCTGTTCTTCAAATCACAGTCAGTACTATACATTCTGAGGGACTTTTTAATCCTGATGGGATTTTGAATTTCCAGGTATGTTGCAAAAATATAACCAAGAGCTTCCGTGTGCTCCCTCCCTGGATTCACCCATGTGTGCCTTGCCGCATGCGTCACCTTTTGCTTACACACACTCTCTTTGTACATAATAGTCCTTCTTTCTAAACCACCAGAGTTTAAGACGTGTGCCCCTTCACCTTGTAGGTACGGGTGTGTATTTCTGGAAACAGGACAGGGGTGACACCAGAGGAGCTCACTTGACCACAATGCCACCATTCAGACCTGCTGGGCTTCCACTGTGGCTTCATTGGTCACTGCAGCTGTTCACTCCCATGTGGAGCCTCTCATCTTGTCCTTTGTACCCTACACCCCAACCTGCTCATCCATGCTAGGGCCAGGCTACCCCATTGCTGAGAGCCTTTGCAAGACTTTGACCCCTGCCCCCAGCCGCTGCGGCTGCGTTTGTCAGGGTTATTGACTCATGACTAGAGTCACAGAAGTGCCTGTGGGTAGTTCCTTCGCCCTGGGATCTGTCCTCAGTGCAACTCTGTTTCTTCTTTCTTTTTGTTCAAGGCCAGAGGCATCGGATTCCCCACAGCTGGGATTATAGGCGGCTGTGAGCTGCCCTACATAGGTGAAACTAAACTCAGATCCTCGGCAGGAGCAGTGCATGATCCTAACCCCCGAGCCACCTCTCCAGCTCAGCTTCTGTGTTTCTGAACCTTGATCTCTTAAGGGGTGCAGGTTTTTGCATAGAACCCTAAGATCTAGCTCTCTGTGTTAGGGAACATGAGTTTAGCCTGATCTTCCTTCCCTCTCAAGTCCAGGGGTGTCCCCCAACTCGAGCCAGACAGTCACTGGGACACTTGGCTTATGTCACTTGGCTCACGGTTTTCTCACTGAGAAGTTGCTCCCCTGGAATGTGTAAGTGCCACGTGGGGATATGTGGGGCCCAATGTCCCTTCTGACTCTGCCTGAGTAGCACCCACCAGGATTTCCTGATCCTTCCCCTTTTCTTGTTGACTTTCTTCTATAGGAAAGATTTTCTCTTTCATCCCATTATTTATTATTTTTAAGAGTTTCATATATATAAACAATGAAATATAATCATATCTACTCCTAATTTCCCCCTGTAATCCCATTACCACACCCCCTCAACTTCATGTCTTTTTTTTTCTGATTACCCACTAAGTCCAGTTAATGCCTGCATGGGTGTAGATCATCCATTGGATCATGGGAAGCTAACCAGTACCCACACGCTTAAAGAAGAATGATTCTCCCTCCCTCAGGTGCTATAACTGCCAATAGCTCTACTTTCTGCCTCTGTGCCAGAATTTTGGCTGCCTGGTTCTGGTGCAGACAACCATGGACAGCCATCGTGAGCTTGTGAGTGTGGGAGCCATGCTGTGTCTAGCAGACAGCATTTCCCGGCATTCCTTCCATTCCTTTGACTCCAATATTTTGCCCTCTCCTCTTCCACAACCTTCCCTGGGCCTTAGTAATGGGCGGTGATATAGATGTCCTGTTTAGGGCTGAACACTCAGGCACTGGTCCTCAGAACTGTGACTAGTGATGGATCTCTCTGATGTATCTCACTGTTGTCGGCTATAAAATCAAAAGTGGTAGTTTGAATCTAAATGACCCCTGCAGTCTCACAGGGAGTGACACTGTTAGGAAGTGTGACTTTGTGGGAGTGGATATGACCTTGTTGGAGGAAGCGTCTCACTGTAGAGGTGGGCTCTGAGGTTTCCTATGCTCAGGATACCGCCCAGTGTCTCCATCGATTTCCTGTTGCCTGCAAGATGTAGGACTCTCAGTAACCTCTCCAGTACCATGTCTGCCTTCACGCCGCTATGTTCCCACCATGGACAGAATCTCTGAAACCATAAGCGAGCCACTCCAATTAAATTCTTCTATATAAGAGTTGCTGTGATCATGGTGTCTCTTCACAGCAAAATAAGAACTCTAAGACAAGTTTCTCTCTAACCGAATTTCTGAGGCGCCCATACCTGCCAGCATTGGGAGCTGGGTAGACACCAGATGTTTAGGCCTTATTTATTTATTTATTTACCCAGATTCATAAATTTTTATTTTTATAATCTTTAAAAGGAATTAACCAGTCAACAATAATGGCGTACTGGAAAACTTTGCACACCTTCTTCCACAGATATGCCAGGGTCGGAGCAAAAGCAAGACACTGCCTAAACGGACTTGGCCAGAGTTCTAGGAAATTGTCCATTTTCCAGAAATAAAGCAAAGAATCGAGAAGACTCCATCTCTAAAACAGTGTCACAGGTCTGTACTTGTGCACTGGCAGATCAGGCGCTGAACACCAGGGTCCTGCCTCCTCCATCTCCCTACACCAGGAAGAGCAAGCAGATGGTGCTTAAAGGGCACCGTGTGCGTGTGTTCTGACCTGCCAGCATGTACTAAGGTGACACAGTTGCTTCTGTTCTGCTTGACTTGGAACTAGGGCCGGAAGAACAGCTTACACAGCTTATAAATGCTTCTAGAGATCACAGACTCCTGGAGCAAAGGACACAGCTGGAAAACCTCCTGCGAGCCATCTAAGGCCTGGGGGAGGGGCTGGAGGAGGTGTCTTTGAGAACCGAGAGCATCTACAAGCATCTCCGTACTAGAAATACACCGCTAGGGTCCATCCCACCTTGGGCTTGACAGTGTGGTAGGAGGCCTCAGCGTAGAACCAAGGTGCAGATCTGGGAGAAGCCCCTGGCATTCAAGAAAATATCTGTCAAAAATACTAGTGGAGGTGTAAGTTAAAGAAACCACATAATGACTTCGGGGCAGAGAGCTCAGGAGGTGTAACACTTGCTGAGGAAGTGTGAGGGACTGATATTGAATTTCCAGAATCTATGTAAAGTCGGGCACGGTAGCACACACCGGCAATTCCAGTGTCCTGTGGTGAGATGGGATGGATCCAGAACAATCTCTGGAGGTTCACGGACCAGCTAACTTAGGGTATGCAGTGGCAACTCACAAAAGAGACCTGTGTCAGCCAAGATGGAAGATGAGGCCCCATACCTGAGGTTCTCTCTGACCTCCTGCACTCATCCAAATAAACACACATACGTGTGCTCGTACACATCCATGCACACATATCATAAATGCATAGCGCCTTCAGTGACCACACAAGATGAAGACAGTTTTTGCAAAACTAATTTGGAAGCATCTCAAACAAACAGACCAAACAAAACCCAAGAACCGAGCATGTCCTTCTTTGGGTTCCATATCCAGGCCCACACCTTCGACTCCTTTAATGGCGGCCAGGCTGTTCCTAAGGAACTCAGGTAAGACATTGCCCACTGCCTGCGGCACCTCTTAAAGCCTATCCAACAACTCCAGATTTCTTTCCCTCCACTGGGCTCCATATTTTGGCAAAAACTTTTGGCAGAAGACTTCTTCTTTACTAGAGGCCAAGCCGGATCTAGGACTCAAGGTAAGACACCACCCGCAGCCCACTAACACTACTTAAAGCCCTCCCAGCATCCCCCAACAACACCCCTAGCCCCATATTCCAGTCCACAACTCTGACAGCTTTCCTGAAGGCCAGGTGGATCCCAGGGACTTCATGTAAGACATCACCCACTCCCTGCTAACACAGCCCCAGACTGCACTCCTTCCTCTGGGCTCAATATTCTGGTCCCACAGCATCAGTGGAACACTTCTGCCTTATCTGAGGTCAAGTGAATACTAGGAACCCATGGTAAAACGCTGCCCACAGGCCAGCTAACACTGCCTAAAGCTAGCCTAACAGCCTCCAACTGTGTCCCCTCCCCTGAGCCCCATATCCCAGCCCACAATCTCAGCAGGAAACTTCTGCCCTGCAGGAAGCCACACTGCACTAGGAACCCCAGAGGCAAAGTAGACACTCAAAAACCCAAAGGTCTTGCAAGCCACAAAACTCCCCCTGGAGACACCCTACTGGACCAGAAACCCTTGGTCACTTAGGCCAGAAGACCAGAGAGAAAACAGAAACCAAGGAACAAAACGCCCATTCAACAAAGACAAACTCAGGAACTAACACCTAGACCTACAATCATCCCCAGCCCAGATGCCTAAACACCTAAGAACACAATCAACAACAGAAAGGACAATAGGGCACCACCAGAGCACAGCTACCCTGTGACAGCAAGACCTGAACAGCTCAACACAGCTGAAGCACACACACACAAAACGACCTTCCCAGGGGGATCCATAGACAAGATCTCCTGAGAAAATTGGGTGTGTGTGGGGGGGGAGTAAAAAGGGAAGGGAGAGGGGAGAAGGGGAAGGTGGAGAACATGAGGGAATGGGATGGTTAAGATGGGGAAGGGCAGAGAGGGAGAACAAGGAAAGAAATAGCTTGATTGAGGGAGCCATTATGGGACTAGAGAGAAACCTGGAACTAGGGAAATCCTCAGGAATTCACAAGAATGATCCCAGCAAAGACCCTAAGCAATAGTGGAGAAGGAGCCTGGACTGGTCTTCCCCTGTAAGCAGATTGATGACGACCCTAATTGTCATCATAGGACCTTCATCCAGCATCTGATGGAAGCAGATGCAGAGATCCACAGCTAAGCGCTGTACCGAGGTTCCAGAGACCAGTCAAAGAGAGGGAGGAGCGACAATACAAATGAAGGGGTCATGACTATAATAGGAGCACCCACTGAAACAGCATACTTGACTAGTGGGAGCTCACTGACCCCGGACTCATAGCAGTTGAACCTGCATAGGACTTAACTAGGCCACCTGAATGCAGGTGACAGTTGTGTGGCTTGGGCAGTCTATGGGGCCACTGGCAGTGAGACCAGGACTAATGCTTTAATTGGCTTTTTGGAGCCCATTCTCTTTGGAGGGATACCTTACTCAGCTTAGATAATGGGGAAGGGTCTTGGTCCTGCCTCTATGTGAAGTATCAGACTTTAATGACTCCACTTGGGAAGTCTTACCCTCTCTGATGAGTGGATGGGGGCTTGGGGTGGTGGGAAGGTAGGGGGAGTCAAAGGAGGAGAGGGAATGGGAACTGGGATAGGCATATAAAATGAGAAAAGATTTTTTTTAAACAAAATTAATTTAATTTTTTAAAAATAGGTTTTTAAATATTTATTTATTTATTATGCATATAACATTCTGTCTGCATGTATGCCTGCAGGCCAAAAGAGGGCACCAGACCCCATTACAGATGGTTGTGAGCCACCATGTGGTTGCTGGGAATTGAACCCAGGACCCCCGGAAGAGCAGGCAGTGCGCCCAACCTCTGAGCCATCTCTCCAGCCCAATAAATTTAATTTTAAAAAGAAAAGAAAATGACTTTAAAAGCAATTTATTTATTTATTTATTTATTTTTAAATATTTATTTATTTGCTTATTATGTATACAGTATTCTTTCTTCAGTCCAGAAGAGGGCACCAGGCCTCATTTCAGATGGTTGTGAGCCACCATGTGGTTGCTGGGAATTGAACTCAGGACCTTTGGAAGAGCAGGCAATGCTCTTAACCTCTGAGCCATCTCTCCAGCCCCTTTAAAAGCAATTTATGAAGAGGTCCCTAAAGAGGAAATGAAAAAAAATCTCTTAAAGAAATTGGCAAAAAGACAAGCAAAAAATTGAAGAGAATCAATAAATCTCTTAAAGAATGCCAAGAAAGCCAAGAAAAAAACAAACAAATAAATGGAGGAAACTGTTCAAGACCTGAAAATGGAAATAGAAACAACAACACAAACACAAACAGAGTGAATTCTAGAAAAGGAAAATCTGGGTAAGTGATAGGAACTACAGACACAAGGTTTAAGAATACAAGAGGTGGAAGACAGAATCTCAGGTGTTGAAGATACAATAGAAGAAATAGATTCATTGGACAAATAAAATATTAAATCTAAAAAATTCCTAACACTAAACATCCAGGAAACCTGGGACGCCATGAAAAGACCAACCTAAAGAAGGATATCCCTAGGAAAGAACAAGAAGCTTACAGAACACCAAGTAGACTGAACCAAAAAGTCACCTCACCATATAATAATCAAAACACTAAACATACAGAATAAAGAAAGAATATTAAGAGCTCCAAAGGAAAAGGGTCAAGTAACATATAAAGGTAGACCTATTAGAATTTAGATTTATACCTTACTTCTCAGTGGAGACTCTAAAAGCCAGAAGAGCCTGGACAGATAGATGTCTTGCAGACTCTAAGAGACCATGAATGCCAGCCCAGACTACTATACCCAGCAAAGTTTTTAGTCACCATAGATGGAGAAAAGATATTTCATGACAAAGTCAAATTTAAACACTATCTAACCATAAACCCAGTCCTACAGAAGGTACCAGAAGGAAAACTCCATCCTAAGGAGGTTAATTACATCCACAAAAAACAGGCAACAAATAACCTCACACCATCAAAACCCAAAGAAGGAAAACACACACACACACACACACACACACACACACACACACACACACTATCATCACCATCAACAACAAAATGACAGGAATTAACAATCATTGGTCATTAATAACTCTCAGCATTGATGGACTCAATTCCCTAATAAAAGACACAGGCTAACAGAGTGAATATAAAAACATGATCCATCTTTCCATTGCATACAAGAAACACACCTCAACACCAAATATAGACATTACCTCAGAGTAAAGGGTTGGAAATTTTCTCTTTCTAAGTAAATCAACCTAAAAAACAAGCTGCTATAACCATTCTAAAATCTAACAAAATAGACTTCTAACCAAAATTAATAAAAAGAGATGGAGAAGGACATTGCACACTCATCAAAGAAAAAATCCACCAAGAAGAACATTGTAATTCGTAACATCTGTGTCACAAATGCAAGAGCATTCACATTCATTAAAGAAATATTACCAAAGCTTAAATCATGCATCGGACCTCACACTTAATTATAGGAAACTTCAATACCCCACTTTCACCAATGGACTGGTCATCCAGACAAAACTAAACAGAGAAATAATGTTATGACTCAAATGGACCTAGCAAATATCTACAGAACATTGTACCTAAACACAAAAATATACCTTCTTCTCAGCATCTCACACAATATTCTCCAAAACTGACCATATACTTGGTCACAAAGCCAGTCTCATCAGATGAAAGAAAATTGAAATAACCCCTTGTTCCTTATCAGACCACAATGGGTTAAAGCTAGATTCCAACAACAGAAACAGCAGAAAGCCCACAATCTCATGGAAGCTGAACAGCTCACTAGTGAGTCAACAGTGGGTCAAGGAAAAAACAAGGAAATTAAAGACTTCCTAGAATTCAATGAAAATGAATGCACAACAAACCCAAACCTATGGGACACAATGAAAGCAGCCCTAAAAGGAAAGTCCTTAGCACTGAGAGTGCTTTCATAAAGAAACTCGAGAGATCTTACAGTAGGGACCTAACAGCACACATGAAAACTCCAGACCAAAAAGAAGCAAGCTTATCCAAGAGGATAGAAGTCAGGAAATGATCAAACTGAGGGCTGAAATCAATAAAATAGAAACAAAGAGAACAACACAAAGGGTCGATGAAACAAAGAGTTGGCTCTTTGAGAAAATCAACAAGATAGACAAACCTTTATATGAACTAAAAGGCAAATGGAGAATTAAAATTAACAAAAATCAGAAATGAAGAGGGAGCTATAACAACAGACACTGAGGAAATCCAAAGAGTCATTAGATCATATTTTAAAAAACATATACTTCACAAAATTGGAAAAATCTGAAAGAAACGGACAGTTTTCTCAATAGATACCACTTTCCAAAGTTAAAGTAAGATCAGATAAACAGCCTAATTAGACCTTGTACTGGATGGTTTTGTGTGTCAACTTGGCACAAGTTAGAGTCATCAGAGGAAGGAGCCTCAGCTGAGGAAATGCCTCCTGGAGATCCAGCTGTAAGGCATTTTCTCATTTAGAGATTAATGGGGGAAGGCCCAGCCTATTGTGGGGTAGTGCCATCTCTGGGCTTCTGGTCTGGGGTTCTATAAGAAGGTGGGCTGAGCAAGCCATGGGAAGCAAGTCGCTCTCCTCCATGGCCTCTGCATCAGCTCCTGCCTCAGGGATCCTGCCCTGTTTGAGTTCCTGTCCTGATTTCCTTCAGTGATGAACAGCAATGCTGAAGTGTAAGCCAAATAAACCCTCTCCTCCCCAATCTGATTTTTGGATGGTACTTTGTCACAGCAATAGAAACCCTAACTAAGGCAGACCTATAACCCCTAAGGAAATAGAAACAGTCATTAAAAGCACCCCAAAAGTTCAGCACCAAATGATTTTAGAGCAAAATTCTACCAACTTTCAAAGAAGAGCTAATTCCAACACTCCTCAAATTATTCCACAAAATAGAAATAGAAGGAACATTGCCAAATTCATTTTATCAGGCCACACTTACCCCGATATGCAAACCACACAAAGGCTCAACGAAGAAAGAGAATTGCAATTTCCCTCATGAACATTGATGCAAAAATCCTTAATAAAAAATAATGGCAAAGCAAATCCAAGAACACATCAAAAAAATCATCCACCATGATCAATTTGGCTTCATCCCAGAGATGCAGGGGTGGTTCAACATATGAAAATCTATCAATGTAATCCACCATGTAAATAAACTGAAAGAAAAATAACATGATCATCCCTCTAGATGCTGAAAAAGCATTCGACAAAAATCAAACACCTATTCATGATAAAGGTCTTGGAGAGATCAGGGATACAAGGAACATAACTAAACATAATAAAATCAATATGCAGCAAGCCAACAACCACCATCAAATTAAATGGAGAGAAACTCAAAGAGATCCCACTAAGATCAGGAACAAGACAAGACTGTCCACTCTCTTGATATCTATTCAACATAGTCCTTGAAGTTCTGGCTAGAACAATACGACAACAAAAGGAGACCAAGGGGATTCAAATTGGAAAGGAAAAAGTTAAACTTTTGCTATTTGCAGATAACATGATAGTATACATAAGTGACCCCAAAAACTCTACCAGGGAACTCCTACGGCTGACAAATACCTTCAGTAATGTGGACGGATACAAGATCAACTAAAAAAGAAAAAAAAAAACCCAGTAGCCCTCCTATATACAAATGATGAAGAAGCTGAGAATGAAGTCAGAAAAACATTACCCTTCACAATAGCCACAAATAACATAAAATATTTTGGGGGTAACACTAACCAAAGAAGTGAAAGACTTATTTTGCAAGAACTTTAAGTCTTTGAAGAAAGAAACTGAAGAAGATACCAGAAAATGGAATGATCTCCCATGCTCTTAGATAAGCAGGATCAACATAATAAAAATGGAAATTCTACCAAAAGCAATCTATAGATTCAAAGAAATCCCCATCAAAATCCCAATACAATTCTTCACAGACTTTGAAAGAATAATCAATTTCATATGGAAAAACAAACAAACAAAAATCCAAAATAGCCAAAGCAATCCTGTACAATAAAGGAACTTCCAGAGGCAACACCATTTCTGACATGAAACTCTATTATAGAGCTTCAGTAAGGAAAACAGTTTGGTATTGGCACAAAAACAGAGAGGTTGACCAATGGAATCAAATTAAAGACCTGGATATTAATCCACACACCTATGAACACCTAATTTTCTTTTTAACAAAGAAACAAAAACTATACAATGGGATAAAAAGCATCTTCAACAAATGGTGCTAACATAACTGGATATCAACATGTAGAAGAATGCAAATAGATACAGATCTATTCCCATACACAAAATTCAAGTCCAAATGGGTTAAAGACCTCAACATAAAACTAACCACTCTAAACCTGATAGAAGAGAAAGTGGGAAATAGCCTTCAATGTATGGGCACAGGAGACCATTTCCTAAATATAACACCAGTATCACAGATACTGAGAGCAAAAATAAATAAGTAGGACCTTCTGAAGCTGAGAAGCTTCTGTAAAGCAAAGGACACAGTCAATAAGACAAAAAGGCAGCCTACTGAATGGGAAAAGATCTTCACCAACCCCACATTAGACAGAGGTCTGATATCCAAAATAGATAAAGAATTTAAGAAAGTAGACATCAAAATCCCAAATAATTCAATTAAAAATGGGGTACAGAACTAAACAAAGAATTCTCAACAGAAGAATCTCAAATGACTGAAAGACACTTAAGGTAATATTCAACATCCTTAGACATCCAGGGAATGCAAATCAAAATAACTCTAAGATATCATCTGACACCAGCCAGAATGGTTAAGATCAAAAATACCAAAGATACCTTATGCTGGAGAAGATGTGGAGTAAGGGGAACACCCATCCATTGCTGGTGGGAATGCAAACTTGTACAACCACTCTGAAAATCAGTATGGTTGTTTCTCAGAAAATTGGTAATCAGCCTACCTCAGGACTCAGCAATACCAGTCTTGGGGATATAGCCAAAGGATGCTCAATCATGCTACAAGGACATTTGTTTAACTATGTTCATAGCAGCATTATTTATAATAGCCAAAACCTGGAAATAACCTAGATGCTTCTCAACTGGAGAATGGATAAGGAAAATGTGGTACATTTATACAATGGAGTTCTTTTCTACTCAGCTGCTAAAAACAATGACATCATGAAATTTTCCAGCAAATGGATGGAACTAGAAAAGATCAGCCTGAGTGAGTTAACCAAGACTCAGAGAGATGCCCATGATATGTACTCACAGGTGGATATTAACTGTAAAGTAGGATAACCATGCTATAAACCACAGATCCAAGAGTTCAAGGGGGAGGCATATGAATCTCACTGTGTAGGGGAAACAAAATAGCCATCACAGGTTGATGGGGGGAGAGGTCTCAGTGTGGGGTGGGGTGGGCATGGAGACAGAAGGAATCCGGTTGGGGGAAAATGGAGAGAGAGAGAGTACTGGGAAAGACAACTGGAATCCAGGACATCTCGGGGATGAGCTAGAAACCCAGCTCAATGGAAACTCCCAGGAATCTATGAGGGTGACCCTAGCTAAGACTCCTAGCAATGGGAGATACAGACACTGAACTGGCCATCTCTAGTAGCTAGGGAAGACTTCCAGTGGAGGGATTGGGATCCCAACCCAGGCACATAAGCTCTGACCTAAAATTTGCCCTGTCTACAAGATATGATGGGACAAAGGTGGAGCAGAAATTATGGGAGTGGTCAGCCAATAACTGGTCCAACTTGAGATCCATACTATGAGAGGGAGCCCACTCCTGCCAGTACCTGGAGGGTCAGGGCCCAAAGGCTAAACAGTTCAGAGACTTAGGATAGAACTAAACATGACTGGCAGAAAGGGAAAAGGTCAATGAAATGATATCCTAATGATATCTGCTATACTCATAGACCATTGCCTAACCCAATTTGTCACCAGGAAGGCTTCACCCAGAAACTGATGGAAGAAATAGATGCAGAGACCTATAGCCAAACATTAAACAGACCTCAGGGAATCCTGTGGAAAAGGGGAAGGAAGGATTATGGAAGCCAGAAGGGCCAAGGACACCATAGGAAAACACAGTCAATTGACTCGGCTTGTGGGGATACATGGAGACTGAACCACCAAACAGAGAACTTGCACGGGACAGACCTGGTCCTCTGCACATGCAGTTGTGTGGGTTGGTCTTGTGGGACTCCTGGCCGAGGGAATGGAGGCTGTCTCTGACTCTGGTGCCTGCTCTTGGGACTCTTTGCTCCCGCTGGGTTGCCTTGTCCAGCCTTAGTAGGGGAGGAGGTGCCTAGTCTCGCTGCAACTTGATATCCCACAGATGGCTGATGTACACAGAAGGCCTGGACTTTTCTGAAAGGAAGGGAGAGGGAGTGGGTGGGAGGTAAAGTGGGGAGGTTGTGGGGAGGGACTAGGTGGAAAGAAGAGAGGGAGGGAGGATCGAGGGGAAACTGTGATCAACCTGGGAAAAAAATTAATTAGTTGATTAATTAATTAAAAAAATCTATAAACCACTGTAACGTCCAACAATGTTGAAGAAAGAGAAGAAAAGGCACAGCAACACTGGAAGGTGGAATCGGGTTTGTAGTCACTACATTCTTACAGTGAACTCCCGGCTTTCAACATAAAATCACAAGGCTTAATGGAAACTGATTCAAGATGTGGCTCCTGCTAGGTCAAACACGCTCCAGTGACGGCCTCATATCCGAGAGGATATGGGAAGTACAAATTGGATTCCATAGCTTAAGAGAAAGAGAACATGATGTTGGCAGTGGGTAGGGTTAAAGGGCATGGATCTGAGAGCACTTTGATGGAAGAGTAGGGAATAGATTGTATGTGCATGTGAAATTCTCAAAAGGTTAACAAAAATACTACACGAGGATCATAAGGCCTATAAAGAAAGAAGGAAATTGGAAAAAAAACATATAAGTTGACAGGAACCTTGGTTATTTTCAGATGCTCTAGCAAAATGACCCTTCAGAAAACAGGGAGAAATCATTACCTTCTCAGACCAAACGCTGAAGGGATCGACTGACACCAGAACCGCCCCGCAAGAAATGTTACAGAGGTTCCCAAGTTGAAATAGAAGACCTTTAGACAGCAGCTCATAGCTGGACCAAGAAATGAATATCTTCTATGAAACTAAATATGTGGACAAGTACAAAGGCTGGTATTGTTATAATTTTGGTTTGTAACTCCATCATTCCATTTATGTTTTCAGCAGGCTTTAGAAGACGAAGGCATAAAATAGTTATACATCGTTGAGTGCACAAGGCTATAAAGATAAAATTATGACACCAGCCACATAGGAGACAATGGGTAGAGTTTCCTGAAGTTCAAGTTAATTTGGCACTGATTTGAGATGATTATATCTTTAGGGTGCTACACGCGACTAAGGAAGCAAGCACACATCTACAAGAAACATACAAAAGGAGATGAGAAGGATGTCAGAGAGAGCCGCTTTAAAGTCCAACTAAACCGAAAAGACTGGCAAACAGAACCAGGAGCAGAGAGGCTAGAAGACGACAGATATGGAAGAGGGGACGCCAATCTCTTTGTCTTTTTAAAAGACTTAACTTTTATTCTCTCTTTCTTTCTACTTCTCATTCTTTCTCCCTGAGAGAGGGAGGGAGGAGGAGAGGGGAGGGAGGGAGGGATGGAGGGAGGGAGGGAGACAGAGAGAATGCGTGTACACACAGATGCACCATACGAAGGCGCCCACAGAGGCAGAGGAGGGTATCAGAGGTATCAGAACCCTTGAAACTGGAGTCCCTCTCAGTTGCCCAGCAATCATGTGGGTACTGGGAAAGGAACTGGGGCCTCTGCAGCGACAGCAGGTGCTCCAACTTTACAGAAGGAAAAATGACAAAGAGAATATTCTGAACAACGTATGTCAACACACCTGATAATCTAGAATAAATGGACAAATTCCCAGAAATACACGACCGGCCTGAGAAGGAGCTGGTAGGTGAATAGACAAAGCTGCTACAGATCGTGGGAGGAATGCAAAGCTCCCTGGGACCTGATGCCTATATTGGTGAATGTGACAGTCCTCGTTTGCTTCCTCTTGCTGTGATAAACCACCACAAGCACAGCAGCCTGGGGGAGGAGAGGGCTTCGTTCACTTGTATTCCATGTCACCGTCTGTCACTGAGGGCGGTCGGGGCAGGAACTCTAGGCAGGAACCCTGAGGCAGAAACTGCAGCAGAGACCATGGAGGAGAGCTGCTCGCTGGCTTCCTAGCCTTCTTTCTAGGAAAGAATCTTGAAAGCAGTTGGAGAAGAATGGTTTATCATGTTCAAGGGATTCTCAGGAAAACCAGCAAAGGATTATCACCAGAATCTGGGGAGGCCAGAAAGATAGCCTCATTGGTAATTTTACCTTAAATATGAATGCGTTTAAACTCCAGGGATTCTCAGGAAAACCAGCAAAGGATTATCATCAGAATTCGGGGAGGCCAGAAAGATATCTGGTAATTACCTTAAATGTGAATGCATTGAAACTCCTCCTAGGCGGGCAGAGACAGGAAGAATTGATTAAAAACTGCTGATCACACCAGACATGAAGGAAATCTACAGGACCTTTCTTTTAGTACTAAAGATACAAGCATGCTGTAAGTGGTACAATGGAAGAGACAGTTCTTACAAATCATAACCAAAGGAGGGTTGAGGGGTCATACAGCCATACAAGACAGTTTACACAAAATGTTCTGGTTTCCTTTCGGTTGCGATAAAACACTCTAGCCAAATGCAACTTGGGGAAGGAAGAGTTTACTTGGCTAAAACTTCCAGGCTATAGTCCATCATTGAGAGGAATCAGGGCAGGACCTCAAACATCTTTCCCAGGGAACGGTGAACCCACAGTGTACTGGGCTCTTCTACATCAATTAATAATCAAGACAATCCGCAACAGACATGCCAATCACATCAATCTGACTTGGGCAATCTCTCATCTGAGACTTCCTTCTTGAGTGACTAGGCTGTGTCAAGTTGACAACCGAAGCTAATTAGGAACAAAAGTTTATGTGAGACAAATAAAGGACTCATGTGTTGACAAAAGCAATGACTCAGTGGAAGACAGATCAGTTGTGAACATGTATGCACCAAAGAACGGAATCTTTTTTTTTTTTTTTTTTTTTTGGATTTGAAAGTTGAGAATTTGTATTTTTTTTTCCTGTTAATTTTTTTTTTTAGTAAATTTTATTAAATTATAAAAGTTTCCATTTCCGCCCCCCCTCCCAACACCCTCCCACTCCCCCCACTCCCCCCCTCCTTCCCCTCCGTCCCCCAGGGCAGTCAGGGTTTCCTGCCCTGTGGGAAGCTCCAGCTCCCTCCCCCTCCCTCCAGGTCCAGGAAGGTGAGCGTCCAAACAGACTGGATCCCCAAAATCCAGCATATGCAGAGGAAACAGGTCCCAGTGTCATAGTCAATGGCTTTTCAGAAAGACCCCGGGCCAGCCACAGTCAGAGAATCCGGCCAAATTCCGAGAATCTGGCTAGATCACGTCCTCGTTCAGTCCCAGTCCGACTGGCCCTGGTAAATTCTCATCAGATCCGTTCCCTTGTATCAGTGGGTGATAGCATCCCTCGCAGTACTGATTTCGTCTTTCATGTTCCTCCTCCTTCCGCTCCCCCTCCGGACCTCGGGGGGCTCAATCCGTTGCTCCAATGTGGGCCTCTGACTGCATAGCCGTCCTTCGCCAGATGAAGGATCTATGGTGATAAGCAAAATATACATCAGTATGGTCATGGGCCACGGCCGATTCAGGCACCCTCTCCTCTGTCCAGAGAGCAATCTGGGGGATTTCTCCTTGGACCTGGGATCCCATATATAATCAAGTCTCCTGTAAACCCTAAAATGGCTCCCTTAGTTGAAATATATTGTTCCCTGATCCCATATTCATCCTACCTCCCTCCCCCCGCTTCCCCGGCCACCAAGCTTTCCCCGTTCCTCCCCTACTCCCTTCTCTCTAGCCCTCTCCCCCTCCATCGACCCTCCCACCCCCCCATGCACCCGAGGTTACCTGGGACTCTTGTCTATTTCCTACCTCCTGGTGGATAGCTAAATAATCTTCATCAGGTTCATCTTCTTATTTAGCTTCTCTAGGATCACGAATAATAGGCTCAAAGACCTTTAATTATGGTTAGAATCCACTTATGAGCGAATACATACCGTGTTCCTCTTTTTGGGTCTGGCTTACCTCACTCAGTAAAGCGTTTTCTATTTCCATCCATTTGCATGCAAAATTCAAGATGTCATTGTTTTTAACCGCCGAGTAAAACTCTAATGTATATATGTTCCACACCTTTTTTAACCATTCTTCTATTGAGGGGCACCTAGGTTGTTTCCATGTTCTGGCTATTACAAATAGTGCAGCTATGAACATAGTTGAACAAATGCTTTTGTAGTATGTTAGGGAATCTTTAGGGTATATTCCCAAGAGTGGTATTGCTGGGTCCTGAGGGAGGTGGACTCCCAGTTTCCTGAGAAACCGCCACACTGATTTCCACAGTGGCTGCACGAGTTTGCATTCCCACCAACAATGGATGAGTGTTCCCCTCACTCCACATCCTCTCCAGCATAGGCTATCGTTGGTGTTTTTGACTTTAGCTATTCTGACAGGTGTAAGATGGTATCTCAAAGTGGTTTTGATTTGCATTTCCCTGATCGCTAAGGAGGTTGAGCATGACCTTAAGTGTCTTCTGGCCATTCGAAGTTCATCTGTTGTGAATTCTCTGTTAAGTTCAGTACCCCATTTTTTAATTGGGTTAATTAGAGTTTTAGTGCCTAGTTTCTTGAGTTCAAAGAACGGAATCTTAAAACACACGCAGCAAACTGGCAAAATTGATGGAGAGATAGGAAGGATGTCAGAAGATATCAATATCACACTTTCAAATAATAGGTTGATTAAGGACAGAGAAGATCCAGAAAGACTCAAATAAGACTGTAAGCCTGGACTCAATGTGCACACACAGGACACTGCAGGTGCCACATTTTATCACGGAACGTTCTCCACAGCCTATACTGGATGAATTCATCACCTTTCTCATTGCCAGGTCAAATGAGACCTGGCAGCAGGAGGAGGGTCATGGCAGCAGTGGTGTGTGTGTGGGGGGGTGTCACGGCAGCAGGAGGCAGCTGGTCACATGGAATCCACATTCAGGAAACAGTGAGATGAATGTTGGGGTTTAGCTTGCTATTTTATTTAGTCCAGAACCCCAGCTCATGGAATGAAACTGCCCCAAGTGGATCTTCCCATTTTAGTTAATCTCATCTAAAAACTCTGTTGCAGACATGCCCAGGGATTTGTTTCTGTGGCAATCTAAATCCCATCAAGTTGACAAGATTACATATCACACTGGAGATGCTCCAATTTGGATATTACTTTGGATGTTTGGGAAAAAAATTAATAAACATAAAGAAGTTGCTATTGGGGACTGGAGAGATTACTTAGGGGTGGAGTCATAGTGTTCTTGCAGAGGACCTGAGTTTGATTCCCTGCACCTACGTTAGGTGACTCACAACTGCCTGCAACTTCAGTCTAGGGAATTTGATGCCCTCTTTTGGTCTCCGCACCCACCTGCATCTATGTATACATATATGCATGTACATCATTTAAAAATAACAATACAAATAAATCTTCAAAAGAGATTGAAATCATACTAAGTATGTGTTCCAATCATGAAGGAATAAGATTAGAAACTAATAACTGAAAAAAAACCTGAATTCACGGATATGTAGAAATTAAAAACGCTTTTACAGATCTAGTAGGACAAAGATCAATCACAAGGGAAGCTAGACAATACTGAAAGCTAATGAAAATAAAAACACAACAAACCCAAACTCGACATCACACGGAAGCAGGAGTAAAGAGGAGAGTCGGCAAGTCACAGTGGGTGAATGTGCTTGCCACCAAGCCTGGAAACCTCACTTCAACCCCTGGGACCCACATGGTGGGGAAGGAGAACCAGTTCCTGTAAATCATCCTTTAAAAAGGAAAAAGGAAACAGAACAGTGAGTGCTGTCGTTGGTTTTTGTTTGTTTGGGGTTTTTTGTTTTGTTTTTTTCTCTTTGAGGGTCCACCACCCAGCTCCCACATAAATACAGAGACTTATTCTTACTTATAAACGCCAGGCCTTAGCTTGGCTTCTTTCTAGCCAGCTTTTCTAACTTAGATTACCCCGATTCTCTTTATCTACATTTTGCCTCTGGACTTTTCGCCTTTCTTTATTCTTTCCTTCTCACTCTGTGACTAACCGTGTCACTGGGTGGCCAGCCCCTGGCATCCTCCTTTCCTCCTGTTCTTAATGCTCTCTCCTTGCTGTTCTTCTCCCCTAGATTTCTTCCCTATTTCTTCTCTCTGCCTGGCAGCCTCGCCGACCCCTCTCCTGCCTAGCTATTGGTAAGTCAGCTCTTTTTTTAGGCCAAACAGGTGTCTTAGGCAGACAGAGTAACACAGTTTCACAGAGTTACACAAATGCAACAGAAAAGGATGCAACACATCTTTGCATCGTTAAACAAATGTTTCACAGCATAAATGAATGTAACACATCTTAAAATAATATTCCTCAACAGAGTGCCTGCACTAGGAAGAACAGCCCTACCTCATAACCCAAGCCGGGATTTTAAGGAGCCAAGGAAAGAAAAGGAAACACAGCTGAAACTAGCAAAGGGGAAACGGCATTGGAAGTTAGAGCAGTGACCAAAGGGCGGAGCACAGACAATCCCTGTGGAACCCTCAGGAGCAAAGCTGGCTCCTCAGGAAGAACAGCAAATCTTGGGTTTGATTAGCTAAGGAGACGGGAGAGTAGACAAGCTACAAACTTAGGAAAAAGGGTTTGCTATCAACTTTACAGAAGTAAAAATGACAAAGAGAATATTCTGAACAACGTATGTCAACACACCTGATAATCTAGAATAAATGGACAAATTCCCAGAAATACACGACCGGCCTGAGAAGGAGCTGGTAGGTGAACAGACAAAGCTGCTACAGATCGTGGGAGGAATGCAAAGCTCCCTGGGACCTGATGCCTATATTGGTGAATGTGACAGTCCTCGTTTGCTTCCTCTTGCTGTGATAAAACCACCACAAGCACAGCAGCCTGGGGGAGGAGAGGGCTTCGTTCACTCGTATTCCATGTCACCGTCTGTCACTGAGGGCGGTCGGGGCAGGAACTCTAGGCAGGAACCCTGAGGCAGAAACTGCAGCAGAGACCATGGAGGAGAGCTGCTCGCTGGCTTCCTAGCCTTCTTTCTTATATCACCCAGGACCACCAGGGTGACACTGTCCATGGTCATGTCCATGTGCAATGACTTTGCACAGCAATCATTAACGAAGAAAATGCTCCAGACTTTTGTCACAGGCCAATCTTGTGGAGGTATTTTCTCAGTCGAGGTTCCCTTCTCTCAAATGATTCTAGTGTGTGTCAAACTGACATAAACCTGGGCGGCACATCTACCAAATGTTTAAGGAAGAATTAATAGCAATTCTCCTCAAATAGCAGTGTCTCCTCTAAGACACTGGAGAGGAAGTAACACGTCTCAGATCTCTCTATGAAGCCAGGACTACACTCACATCTAAGCCAGAGGACATACCACAGTACAGGAAATCTAATTATGAATTTTAAAAAAAGACTTTTAAAACTTTTGTATGTCTGTGAGTGTATGCCTGCATGTGTATATGTGCTCCACATGCTAGAAGTGCCTTGCCAGGCAGTGGTGGCGCACACCTTTAATCCCAGCACTCAGGAGGCAGAGGCAGGCAGATCTCTCTGTGAGTTTGAGTTCAGCCTGGTCTACAAAAGCTAGTTTCAGGACAGGCACCAAAGGTACACAGAGAAACCCTGTCTTGGAAAAAAAGAAGAAGAAGACCTACAAGACCAGAAGAGGCATTAGATCCTTTGGAATCAAGGTAACAAAGACTTGTGAACTGTCATGTGGATGCTGAGACCAGAACTCAGGTCCTCCACAAGAGCACCAAGTACTTTTAAACCCTGAGTCATCTCTCCAGTCCACTCCACTGATAAATCTTTTTTTAAAAAGATTATGTGTGTGAGTGTGTGTGTGTCTGAGATTTATGAGAGAGAGGTAGTTCTTGCCAGAGACCAGAAGAGGGCGCTAAATTTCCCTGAAACAGGAGTTATAGGTAGTTGTGAGCTGACCTGTGTGGTTGCTGGGAACTGAACTACAGTCCTCTGCAAGAGTAGGACTCACTCTGAACTGCTGAGACCCCGAGTATCACATTATAAATTTTGATGTAGAAAGTTTCCCCATCATAATAACTAGCTAAGTGAATCCAGCAGTCCTTAACAACTACCAGTAGCGGCTTCACACCAATGGACATTTGGGTAGTAATTACTGAGGTCAAATACCTGACAAGAAACCACGTAAGAAACAAAGGGTTTATTTTGGCTCATTGTTTGAAGATGCACTCCATCATGATGGGGAAGACATGAGAGCAGGTGTGTGACAAGGTTGGAAGGAGGTGGGGGATTCCCATAAGGAGTTGGAGGGGCAGATGAGATGCTGATATTACTAAATTAAATTGTCTACACGTATGAGATTCTCAGAGAATAACATTTAAAAGAAAAGGATTATGCAGCATGGCCAGTGGCTGCATTCATGGGCTGCAAAGATGGTTCTGGATATGAGAAATCCACCAGGGAGACAAGTCACATCCATAGAATGAAGAACAGTCACTGCTGTCACCTCGACTGATACAGAAAAAAATTACAAAATTTCAAAACTGCTTTATGATTTTAACAACATTCTCAACTGGAGGGAAAGGCTCAGACATAACAGAGATCGTGTGTGAAATCCCCAGTTAACCTCATATTCAGGGCAACAAAAACCTCAGCCAGCATTCACTTTTCTTTAATGTTGTGTTTGAATTTCTCGACAGAGAAAGGCAAGAAAAAGAATTAAAAGTTACCAACTTAGAAAAGAAGAAGTGAAATTGGTCGGTTGATAGAAACATCACTTTACTCACCACGGAGCCATTCAAGCTGATAAAAGCAGAAGTTGGATGCTATCAAAGAACAAGCAGAGAAGGAAATTGAAAAAAAAAACAATTTTGAGGTTGCTTGGTGGTTAAGAACACAAGTTGTTCTTGCGAAGAACCCAGGTTCAATTTCCAGCACAGATGTGATGGCTTGCAATTGTCCGTAACTCCAGATCCAGGGGCTAACACACCCGCTCTGGCATCCATGGCTCTGCGTGCATACAAACACCCATACACATAAAATAAACACTTTTTAAAAGTTTAATTTTTTTTTAATTTTCACAGCATCAATAAGAACAAAATATTTAGGAATGAATTTAATCAAGGAGGTCACACTGAGAGCAGCGAGAGAAACTTTCCACAGAGTGGAACCATGGCAGATTTCAAGACGGTATTGATGGAGCGTCGTTCAGAAGCTAGGTTCCAATGTTGGGGACTGGAGAATGGCTCAAGGGTTAAAACACTTGTTCTGCCTGTGCTAGGAGCGCATTTGAATCTTCAGTACCCACATACATATTGGGCAGGAGTGATCTCTGGAGCAAGCTGTCCAGCTAGACTAGCTGTGGGAAGTTCTGGGCTCAATGAGAGACCATCGCTCAAGATATAAGTGGAGAACCATCAAGGATGATATTTGGCACCAACCTCTGACCTCCACATGCATGTGCACACACTTTCATGCATGTGTACCTCCACACTTGCAAACATATATACAAATACATGCACATCACACAATAATATCTTTTTGATAAATTGAAAAGCCACCCTAAGTTCACATTGAATATCAGGAGACTCCCAAGATATGTGAAAACAATATGTATGATCGATCTATCTATCTATCTATCTATCTATCTATCTATCTATCTATCTATCTATCTATCTATCTATCTATCATCTATCTATCTATCTATCTATCTATCATCTATCTATCTATCTATCATCTATCTATCTATCATCTATCTATCTATCTATCTATCTATCTATCTATCATCTATCTATCATCTATCTATCTATATGTAGTTGAAAAAGAATAATATAACAACTAAGACAGCATCTTGCCATCATGGGGTCAGACACATGTCAAGGGCTGGAACTGAGCATCAGAGGCAGACTCTCATGGCCTATTGATGGTTGACCTGTGTGCCAAGAACTCTGGGTCTTTTCGACAGATGGTGCAGGAAAAACTGGATGACTAGAAACAGACAGATGCCAAAGAGTGAAATTGGATCCTTTCATCAGTGGCACAAAGACCTCCAAGTAAACCAAAACATAAACATCAGAGCCAATAAGCCAATATTATAAAGTGCTTAGGAGAAAACAGAAAAACTTTTAAACCATTGAATTTGGCAATGATTTACCCCATAGCTTTTTTCTTTTTGAGACAGGGTCTCTCTAAGAAGCCATGACTGACCTCGAACTCTCTATGTAGACCAGGCTGGCCTAGAACTCACAGAGATCCATTTATCCCTGCCATTTAAAAATGCACCACTATACCTATCTTGCACAACATATTTATGTAAAAAAATGTTCTAAGTTTTGACTATTTTAAAATAAAGCATCAACAAACTCTAAAAACCATCAAAGATGTTCTATGTCTTGCAGTATCAAATGTTTAGCCAAGATGCAATTCTTCATGCAAAAACAAGCATACCCAGGGCTGGAGGGACAGCTTAGTAGTTGGGAACACTTAACTGCTCTTCTAGAAGACCAGAGTTCATTTCCTACCACCTACACCAGAAGGCTCATAACCACCTTGTAACTTCAGTTTCAGGTCTCTGAACACAACACACCTACACACACATATACACACGTGCACATGTGCATACACACTCACATGCATGCATATATGCATATGTACGCATACACAGTTAAAATAAATTAAATATTTAGTAAAAGCCCAAGCAATTCATCTCATTAGCATGTTAAATTTGCTTTCATCTTTAATACATGATAAAATTATGTTTACCCAGGAATTGCTTTTAAATAAATTTCCTTATGAGTTATCGTCAGTAATTATTTGATTTGTACCAATTTTACGTAGCCAATGCCACATATCACACAGGTATAAAGATTTCAGGAGCAAAGCCCAGGGAATGAAAGAAAACAGAAAAGTCAAATTTCATCAAAATTAATTCCTGATGCTTTTTTCAGAGATGCTGCCTCATGTAGCCAAGCTGGCCTCAAACTCTCTATGTTTGTGGATGGCCTTGAACTTCTGATCCTCCTGTCTCCAATTCCCAAGGGCTGAGATTACAGGTGTGCACAGCCATATCTACTTCATGTGCTGTTGGGGATGGACTCCAGGCCATTCTGCATGCTGGGCAAGCATTCTACCAGCTGGAGCAGAGCCCCAGTGCGGAGTCGGTGGTTAAGAGCACTACCTACTCTTGCAGAGGACTCAGGTCTTGTTCCCAACATGCATATGGCAGCTCATCACTATGTGCAACTCCAAATCCAGGGGATCTGGTGACTTTTCCAGATTGCAAGAGTACTGCATACTCATGAAGCAGAGATATATATCCAGTCAGACTTTCATACGTATATAAAAAAATAAATCCTCCTTTGTATGAAGTATGAAAAGAAAAGCCCAGAAGAGGACAATGACTAATCACATGTTAGATAAAGGATTAATATCTAGAATATGCAAAATATCGAGTAACAAAATCAACAATAATCGACAGTTGGGAGAAACAAAACCAGGAAACTCGAGTTAATAATAAAGGACACACATACACATTTTCAAAGAAGGGGTATGATGGTCCAGTGAGTACATGGAAGGTTCTTACTGTCACCCACAGATGGGGAAATGTAAATGAGGCCACAGTGAGACACTACCTCACACCAACAAGGTGGCTGTTATCAGGGGGAATATTGGGGGCACAGGGTTGAGAAAGTTACAGATAAGCTGGAGTCTCACGCATGCCTGGTGGGAATCTAAGACGGTATAACTGCAAACAAAAACAGTCAGTGGGGTTCTCAAAAAGTTCAACAGAGAGGCTGTGCAAAATCATCCTACAGCCCAGCAACTCCCCCTTCTAGTCTTTGTCCAAAGGACTAGAAAGTACTGATTCAGATACTTGGACACAAGCATCCATGGCAGTATTGTTACTCAATAGCCAAAGGCAAGAGCAGACCAAGCATGTCCACTACAGATGAACAGACCGGCAGGTGTGGACTAACACAATGGACTATTGCTCAGCCTTAAATTCTAGCACATGCCACTGCGTGGGTGAACTTAGAGGACATCAAACTCAGATAATTGAACCAGTCACAAGAGGACACATACTGCATTACCTTCTTCTGAGGCCTCCAGAGCATCAGGAGATGAAGGATGGTGTCTTAGGTTTTCTATTGCTGTGAAGAGACACCATGGTATGGAAACTCTTATAAAGAAAACATTTAATTGGGGTGGCTCGCTTACAGCTTCAGAAGTTCGGCACATTATCATCATCCTTGGGAACATGGATGTCAGATGTGGTGTTGGATCTGAGAGTGCTGTATCTTGCAGGCAGTAAGAAGTCAACGAACACACTGAGCAGTATCCTGAGCATAGGAGACCTCAAAACCCACCCCTACAGTGACATACTTCCTCCAACAAGGCCACACCTCCTAATATCCCTATGAAATTATGGGGGCCAATTACATTCAGACTGTCGCATTTCACTCCCTGACCCCCAAAAAGCTTATAACAATATCATAATGCAAGATGCATTTAGTTCAACTTTAAAAGTCCCCATAGTCTATCACAGTTTCAATAATGCTTTAAAGTCCAAAGTTTGAAGTCTCTTCTGAGATTCATGTAATCTCTTAATTGTGATCACATATAAAAATCAAAATCAGAAAAGCAAATTACATACTTCCAACATATATGGTACAGAATATACATTTCCATTCCAAAATGTAGGGCAGGGAGCATAGTGAGGAAATACTGGACCAAAGCAAGACTGAAAACCATCTGGGCAAACTCCAAATTCTGCATCACCATGGCTGATGTCAAAATGCTCTTCAGATCCCCAACTCTGTTCAGCTTTGTTGACGGCAGCACCTTTCTTTTTCTTGGACTGTTTCCACTCCCTGTTAGCAACTCCCCTTGACAGGTATCCCATGACTCTGGCATCTCTAACATTTTGGGTTCCCTAAGGCAATCCAGGCTTCAGCTTCACAGGTTCACACAATGGCCTTTCTGTTAAGCCTCCATTCAGGGACACCCCTGACACAGGCCTGGCCTCAGTGGCTTTCTTTAGACACAGAGGCAAATTCCAGAACCATGAGCTGAAGCTGCCAAGTTCTGCGGCTTACTGGGGCTGGAACATGGACTGCTAGTTCAATTACAACTTCACCAACTTTTTGTCCTTCCCTGCCTAAGCTTGGCTGTCCTGAAACTTGTTCTGTAGACCAGGCTTTCCTGAAACTCAGACATCTGCCAGCCTCTGCCTTCCTAGTGCTTGGTTTAAAAGTGTCCTTATCACACCTAGCTCTGAGCTATTCTTTAGTTCCTTTCCATAATGTGGAAACTTAGTGGGTTCCCTGAGGTCATCGCTCCCTATATTCCATTTCTTAATCCATTTATCTCCTTGAACAGAAACTTGAGCTCCATTCCACTTTCTGATGCTCTTTTTTTTTCCTGAAAATTTTTATTTCGTAATTTACCCTGCTCAGCTTGCCCCTTATCATTATAAATCTTCATGAGAGTTATCACTAATAATCACACAACAGTATCTAGACTACATTATTTTGTGTTTTTCTTTGCCAGTGGAATTCATCTAAAAATTCTCATTTTCGCCTCAGGCAGACTCTTCAAACAAAGGCAAAGGGCGGCCTCTTTTCTCACCAAAACATCACAAGAATGAGCTCTAGGCAGCATACTAAAATTCTTCTCCTAGGAAACCTCTCGAGTGAGCACAGCACAATTGATCAAATCACACTCAGCACCACAGTCTTCCATGTTCCTATTAGCATGATCCATTAAGCTGCACTTAAAGCATTTCCTAATCCACAGTCCCCAAGTCCATATTCCTCCAAACAAAAGCATAGTCAGGCCGATCCCAGCAACACCCCAGTCCCGCTACCAACTTCTGTCTTAGTTAGGATTTCTATTGCTGTGAAGAGATGGTGTCTTTATAAAGAAAGCATTTAATTGGGGTGGCTCTCTTACAGTCAGAGGTTCAGCCCATTACCATCATGACAGGGAGCATGGCAGCATGCAGGCAGTCACGGTGCCGAGGCTGAGATTGCTACATCTTGCAAGCAACAGGAAGTCAACTAACACACTTGGTGGTATCCTGAGCATAGCAAACCTCAAAGCCCACTCTCACGGTGACGCACTTCCTCCAGCAAAGCCACACCTCCTAACAGTGTCACTCGCTATGAAATTTTGGGGGCCAATGACATTCAGACTGCCACAGATGGGTTGCCATGGCCGGAGGAAGCGAGATGTGCTTTAGTTTGAGAAGATGGGAAGTTCTGGAGGTAGATGGTTTGGATGTCTTCACGGCGCTGTAAATACACTTCATGCTCCTGGTTGTATGCTTAGGTGTGATTTTATGTTAGATCCGTTTTACCTAACTCATATGACATATAGTTCCACTTAAACATTCCTGTTAATATCGTTAACTTCTCCAACTAGAGAAAACCCTGAAAGTCCCCCCTTTCCTGACCTGCTCATTTGTCTTGCTCCCTCACTCTATGCGCCAGTCCTAGGCGCATAGGCTCCCTGCACCTGCCAGTCACTGCTGGGGCCTTTGCTCTGCTGCTTGATCTCTGATGTCACCATCCTACAGTCTCCAGGAGGCTGCCCATCACCCACCTGCCCTGCTACAGCAGGGTGACCTCCTCTTGGCTCCTGGATAACCGTGTTGCTGTCTCAAATAGCCCAGCCTTGGTACAGGACTTAAAGGGACCCCATGGATCTTGTCATATCCCTGTCAGGATCAGCACCAGCTCACAGCTAGATTATCAGTTAGAAGGGTACAGAGGGAAAGAGACCAGAAAACAACTGTGTGAGGTCCATGGTGGAGGCTAGGGAGATCAAGGTCCTTGGAGGAGGCAGGGGGAGCCAGGCATGCTTGTGAAACGTGGGTCGGGGGAAGCCAGGCCTGCTCGTGAAGCCTGGATCCAGGGTTGGAAGTGCATACTGAGCCTTCCTCATGTGATGATGACTCAGAGGAGCAGGATGTCAGAGTCAGGGTGACTGGTGTAACCTCCATAGCTTCTCCAGGGTCATCATGCAGTGTCATGTCTGTGATGACAGGCTAGAGTTTGGAGGCCATGAAAGCCTTGTATTCTCCATCTGTTTCGTCTTAAAGACTGGTCTTGCTAGAAACCTCTGAATGTACTGGGTGCATGGGCCCAACAGTGCCCAAACCAAAAAGCACTGTTTCTAGGATGGGTCAGCACAGGCTCTCTGTGGCCCTGGGGAACCTTTGTCCATAGGGACCATGTTCATCCCCGAGTTCTGTGTGACCCAGTGCAGTTCCCTTTGTCCTGGCTGGCCCTGGACTCAGAGACCAAGATGAAGGACAGGGTCCCGCCCCAGGCTCTGTGGTCAAAACCACAGAGCTGGTTCCTGGCATAGCCGAGGCACCCACACACACACACTCTGCACTCCAGGAGGCGGCTGGCCATCCGCTTGCTCCCCTCTCACCCCTGCCAAGCAGGAACAACCGTATCCCTCCCATCCCTCTCCTCGCTGTCCACAGTTTCCAACTCCTTCAACTGTGAAGAGGTAAACTCGAAAGGCTGTGCAAACAGGCCGGGTGGCCACCACATCCGGGATGTCTCAACAGCCACGACCCCAACAAGCTGTCACTCACCCTCCGTCCCCAGAGGTGTGCCCAGTGCCAGAACAAGGGAAGGACAGGTGGGAGCTGCAGCTCCCCTGGTGCAATGTGTGTATCTATTGGGTGCCTACTGTGTGCCGCTGTGGGCACAAAGGCTACAGTGCTTTGTTTTCTTTTTTTCCAAGTGAGGATAGACAGGAGTTGGCAATGTCACCTGAGCCGGGGGTGGATGAGGCCCACTGGGCCCAGATCAGTGGACACAGGGTGCCAGGTCCTGGGCATGGGAGAGAAACCAGTAAGGTAGCCAGGGGCACTCCAGAGGTGGGAGTCTATGGGATTCTCCCCTTGAGACCAGCTCAACAGTGAATTAAGTGAAATTGAGCCCTAGCTGTTGCCCAGCCTGTGAGCAGGAAGGAAGGCCCAGAACAGGTTGCAGCAGAGGCCTAGGCAAGCCACAACTGGTGACACAGACCACCTAGGAAGGGGACATTCCACTCTCCAGACCACCCCTGGGTGTCCTTCGGCAGTGGAAAGAGGAACTCATCACGGAAGAGGACATTGCAGATCTGAAGATCCTGATGGGCAGCATACAGAGCAAAGGTCCAATATGCAATACCAGACCCAGCACCAGGTCTCTAAGCAGGAGCCATGGGCCCCACGTGCTATACACATGCACTGGGCATTAAAGAAATTGCAGACAAAGATGAACAACAGGGGCCAGCCTGAGCACACCCAGGAACCTGGGGGCATCCGCCACGTCAGGAGCAGATGTGAGCAGACTTGACATCATTATTGATGAAGTCCACATTGTATACTTTTATCCATGCTGATTATGGTAAAGGACGCAACTTAGAAGCATGCACAGCCGCCCACATCCACCTCTAGAATGTTCTATCTTCCCAGCGGACACCCCTGGCCCCATTAAAGACACACTCACTCTTCAGCCTCTGGCATCCCAACTTACTTTCTGTCTCTGCAATTTTGACAACTCTGGGGTCCTTCCAGAAGTGGGACCCTGCAGGATTCTCTCTTTAGGGCCCGGAATCCTCAAGGTCCACCCAGGTTGTGGTGGGTATCAGAATGCCCCTCTCTGTTTAAGTCTGTATACTATTCCACTGCAGGGATTCGCCATCGCTTGCTCAGCCATTGTCCAAGCCATTGGGGCACCCCTGTTTTAGCAGTCATGGATGGGGTCACTACATGAGGGGTGACAGTATTAGTCATTGTTTTCTCTTTTTCTGGGGATGTGCCTCACAGTAGAACTACTAGACTATATAGCATTTCTGTTTTCAACCTAAGCCCCACTTGGCTGCCCACTGACTGAGCGGGATGCCCGCCTCACTGCATCCTCGCCAGCCCTACCTGTGTTCTGTTGCTTGATGGCAGCTGACCTCTAGGTGGTGAGACAGTTCAAAGGCTTTTCCTGCGGACAGTTCCCTTTCCCAGCATTCCATCTCTAGGAATTTATCCTCAGAAAGATAAGTGCGGGGACAGTCAGGGAGGGACTTCCAGGATACTGCAGTCACTCGAACACCGGACACTCCCCCAGCCTGGCCCACCCCCAGGAACTTTCTCAGGCTGCTGTGGTCTGGTGCGCATTGCTGGTGGCTGCGCGGCTGTAAGAGAAGGGATGAAAACACAGTCTGCGCACCTAACGGGAAAGCGATGCTACGATATGAACATCCTGCTCTTTGCACGGCCTAGAAATGGCATTGGTGGGTTTGTTCATGGTCAAGGAACGGGCTCCCCAAAACCCTCAGGAAGCCCAACCAACACAACTGAGAGAGCTGAGCCTCTGGGACTCCCCTTCAGGGTGAGCAGTCGAGTCAGGAAAGTCCCAGTCGTTCCCTCACCCCACTGTGCCCCCGAGGTTCACCAGTTCCATCGGCTGTGGCCCCAGGTAGGTCAGGGCCTTTTGTTAAGACCTAGGGTTAATAAGCCGGCCCTGGAAAGAGGTCGAGTTCACCAGGGGAAGTCTGTGGCCTACATTGGCCAAAATCAGTACAGAACCTCATTTTCACTACGTGCTTGAGCCCAGCAGCAGACAGGAGCCCAGAGATGCTCCTTTCTCAGAGTTGGTGAGGGGTTCCCTTCTCCTGGGACCCCCAGAAGCTGCAGAGACTCTACCAGATCCATGGCCATCTGGAATGTAACCAGAATCTCATTTTCCAGGCTGAGGAATGACCCTTGAGGAGTAGGCCCACCCTCAAGTCTTGCCCATTCTTTAGGGACTCAGTGCCGATCACCTGGGGTCAGTTTCCTGAGCAAACACAAGGCAAGGTTGCTGACCTTTTGACCCTGATCCTTGTGGTGTCCAGGCTCCCAGAGGAGCTGGCATAGGACTGCCTGACCAAATACCCACTCCATAGGCCCAGGGCTTCAAATCCAGAGTAGCCAGCTCCACCCCCTGGCCAAGCGCTGGCCCTTCCCTGCCCCATCTACTCCCTCCCAATTCTCAGAAGCCGCAGGGGGTGGGGGCCCTCTGTCTGGTGGCACAAGGCTGCAAATCCTTCCTCCTCCACGGCCTCTTCCTGCCATAGCCCCTCCCCAAGAGCAAACACACGTGGCTGTGCAGGGAGTAGACAGTGCCTTACCTGGCCTAGGAACTGGGCACTGGGCCAAGGTCTTCTGCTACATAAGTCCAGGCCCCCAGAGAGCTGTGCCTTGTCTCAGTCCCTCCTGCCTGCCCTCTGTGCTGTCCCTAGGATGGGCAGCAGGAGCTGGAACTGGGCTCTGGTCTGGGCCTCTGTGGCCTTATTCACGATATGGCCAACAGGTAAGGTCGAAGCCCCTTGCTCTCTAAAAACCATCTTCCCAGAGAGATGACTTCCACCTGGGGATTTTCCCTCCTGAGACGACAGGCATCTCCCACTGTCCCCAACTCCATGGTCCCAGGTCTTGCAGTTCTCTGGGCTCTGGATCCTATGTCCCACCCTCTAGCCCCGTCAGCAGCCTAAGGGCCTGGCTTGGATGGAGGCGTCTCGATGAAGTTGGGTGCTTTAAGCCTCAAGGTATCAACCCTGTGGGTGAAAACCCCATGACAGTCTTGGCTTTGGAAATGAAACAGAAATGAGGTCTTTCTGAGTCAGAGAGGTCTGCATCAGAATTAGAAAGGACAGAGACTCCTAGCAAGGACAGGCCCTGCTCTCCCACCAACTGCTGGGGGTCACAAGAACCAAGGCTGGGGCCTCCTTGGTGAAGTAGATTCTGCCTCTGGGTCTTAGGGCTGGAGCCAGATCAGATGGATCCGATACCCAGAGCTGTGGTCTGAACCCAGAACTGAGTCAGGTGGGCTGTGTGACCCTTGTCAGCAAAGCTGCTTTCCCTGCTGGTTTGCTCTTGAGAAAGCCGCAATACTAAGGCTGTCAGCAGTATTGGAAAGACGGCTCCCACGGGGCTCAGCTGTAAGCAAGCAGAGCTAGCTTGAATCCCCAGGTGTCATGACCCCTCCAAGCTGTACTCCCTAGACTAGGGAACCTCAGCTCCAGGCTTCCTGAATCTGTGAAAAGAAGACAGACAGTGAAGGAGGGTGGGGTCCCCAAAGCCCATTCTTGGAGAGCAAGAGAGGCCATGGTTGTCTCTCTTGCTTCCAAGGCTATCTGCTGACTGGGAACTGCTCTCCTGGGCCTTCTCCCTCCCTCCACAATGTGGCTCTCCCTAAGCCGGGTCCTGTCTGTCAGAGTGCTGCGCCTACCTGGCGAAGTCAGCCCTCCTTCCCACTCGCTTTACTTGGGAAGGGCAACTTTAAGCCCTGGGTTGGGGGAGCGTGTTTCTGTGTCAGCTGTGCCTGGGGTAAGGGCGAGAGGCTGGGCCCTCACGTAAAGGGGATCTGGTTTTTGTCCGGATGGGAAGCAGTAACCCAGATCAAGATGTTGTGTGTGTGTGGGGGGGGCGGGGGTGGCTGACAACTCTCTGGCTAAGTGGAGACGGAGAGATCTCAGCCTGAGGGAGACTAGCATAGAGCAGGAGTGCTTGGGGTGGGGGTGGTACCCTCACCCGTGGAGCCCTCCAGCAGATGGCAGCGGAAAGGCTGGGCCAGGAACATTTGGGAGAGGCTGTGGATCTGGGATCAGTAATGGACAGAGGGAGAGGCCATGCCCTCTGGGGAATGCAGTCAAGCGGGGCCCTTGAGGAAGGATTAATGCACAGGACGGTCCCTGCGGTTTCCAAATGTCAGCTGGACACGCTGGGAAAATCAAACAGGAAGCCGCGCTGCCCATGGCACTGGAGCGAGTGGCCATCTGGGTCAAGGCCTGGGGGCCATGGTCTCCTGCAAAGTGCTGGCCTTAAGGAGCCATCGGGCTTTGGAGGCTTGAGTTGTGGAGGTTGAAGCTGTCTCTTGGGCCTCGAGCAGTGAGGGTGTGGAGGTGGCCTTGCCCAGAGGCAATGGACCATCCAGGCCGCTGAGAGTGGACATCCTGCACCAAGAACTGAACCCCTCCTGCCACCTGCCCTGACCCATAGCTCCAGGCTGGGGCTGCCTCTGATCCTAGGTTTCTTTCTTCTGTGTCCCTCTTGGAAACCTCTGACTGGCTTCTCCCTCACAAAGCCAGTTTTTGTCTTCCAAGGGCCTCAAGTGAGGGGGCTGACCGTCACCTCCCGACAGATGGTCACAGTTCCAGTACCAATGCGGTTTCCTAATTGACTTCTTCAAGCCCCTGGGCACATATGCCCCACTCCTGGCAAGACCAGGTGTCACTCCATAGGTGCAGGTGGTGAGGGCCACTGCAGGGGAAGGACTGCCTGGGCTGGAAGGGTCAGAATTCCTGAGGACACCTGGCTCTTTGGTGATGGTTAGTGACTGAAAGCTACTACAACTGATGGGGTTGGAATCGCCAGGCCCAAGTCTGTGCAGGGTTTTGGAGATTACAGGAAGGTCTTGACCTGGGAGCAGAGCCAGTCCACGAGCCTCACACTAAGCCAGAGCAGTGGCCACGGTCTGATGGCTTCTTCTTGACTTGTCTTCTCCTTTCCTGCAGAGAGCCAGAGTCAGGTAGAACTGAGCTCAGAACCCCCCGAACTCACCGGAGATGGTCAGAGAGTGTACAGTGGTACGTGGCTCAGGCTCTGGGTTGGGGAGTCATATTCTGGCGGCAGGGGCAGCGTTGAGTGGGGTGGGATTCAGGTGGGCCAGGCAGATGGTCTCCCCACACCAGTTAACACAATGAGACTCCTGACTAGTCCGTTCTGCCCGAAGGCAGCGCTGGGCACACACAGACAGGAGCACCCAGAAGAGAAAGAGCTCCTGGGTAGACAGGGGGATGTTTCAGGGGGAGGGTCGGGGGTGACCATGGAGAAACTGGATAGCCTGGAACCAACCTGTTAGTCCTAGGCTTTCCGATTTCCTTGAGGTGGGCATTGAAGAGAGTGGGTGGTCAGGGAGGAGATCCCCAGCCCCAGCCTCAGTCTCAGTGTAACCTGGCCCTTCCTACTGCAGCACCCACATCCTCGTCCACCCAGCACGTCACCTTCATCCCCCCCATGACCGTCTTCCCGACCATGAGCCGTAAGTGGGCAATACCTACGCCTGTCAGGCCAAGAAGCGTGGCGGGGGGGGGGGGCTTGCCAGTCTGATTGAAGCTGACATAGCGTGAGGCCTCTGCACAGCTATGAAAACCGTCTGGAACTTGACCTGTGAACATCCATTGACTACCTTGGAGTGTCTGGACTACAGCAAATGAAAGGGATGAGGGATGGGTCTGGGTCTTCAGGTTTTATCCAAGCAACTGAGGGAGTGGAATAGCAGAGAACTGGCCCATGGAGCTATTGGTAGTTGGTTTCTCTGCTCCAAAGATACTGCTGTGGCCCCAGGAGATTGTCCCTTAGGTAGCTGGGTAAGGAGTGCTGGCTATCAGTGGTGACTCCGTCTGTTTCCCTGTAGCCGCAAACCTGGCGCACAATGGGAGGGTGTGCAGCACGTGGGGTGACTTCCACTACAAGACCTTCGACGGTGACATGTTCCACTTCCCCGGCCTCTGTAACTATGTCTTCTCTTCACACTGCGGGGCCACCTACGAGGACTTCAACATCCAACTGCGCCGTGGTCTTGAGGGCTCCAGGCCCGTGGTCACTCATGTGGTCCTCAGGGCCCAGGGGCTGGTGATTGAGCTGGCCAATGGCTCTGTCCTGGTGGACGGACAGCGGTGAGTTGGGTCTTGGGAAGAAGCATGTTCAAGCCAGGCCTTTAGACCTTGCTCTGTCCCCACTTGGTCCTCTGGGGAGGGGTCAGGAGCAGAGCAAGTGGGGAGGACAGCCCCTGCTCATACCACACTGAAGGAAGACCAGAACTTTCTGCCTAGGGTGGGGCTGCCCTACAGCCGTGCAGGTCTTCTGATGGAGAAGACCAGTGGGTATGTGAAGGTCAGCATCCGGCTAGTCCTCACCTTCCTGTGGAATGAAGACAGTGCTCTGGTAAGGACATTAACCCACATTTCCCTACAGCCCTCCCAATAACCCTATATAAGCCTTACACAGGCCCTTACAGCCTCACATAATCCCCTCTTAGTTCCACAGATCCCCAGAATCTCCCGTTTCCCACACCCCCCCATTCTCCTCTATAACCCCTCACAGTTTCCATAGACCCCACAAAGCTCCCCACAGATTTCATAAACTCTCAGAGTCACCCCTGGCTTCCTACAGTCTCCCCCATAACCTCACAGTTCACCCACAGCTTCTCTAGGGACCTATTATAGGGCCCCTACAGATTATCGGGGGAATATCTCCTATGGTCCCCTGGGCAAGTGGGGTGGGAAGCTACCAGGTAAGCCTTAGAGCCAAAGCAGAAGCCCTGAGGCTGGAGTTGCTCTGTCTCCCCCTCTCAGCTGGAGCTGGACTCCAAATATACTAACCAGACGTGTGGGCTGTGCGGCGACTTCAACGGGCTCCCAGCTGTCAACGAGTTCTACGCCCACAGTGAGTACCATTGAGTCTTCAGGCTAGGTGGTCCCAAGGGACAGAGAATCAAGGAAGTCCAGGAGGGACGGGGGTGTTGCAGAGACATTGAGGATGGAAGTGTGTGTGTGTGTGTGTGTGTGTGTGTGTGAGAGAGAGAGAGAGAGAGAGAGAGAGAGAGAGAGAGAGAGAGAGAGAAAGAGAGAGAGAGAGAGAGAGATCCAGATAGAGTCCTCTGATAGCTACCTCCGGAAGTCTATCTCCTGACTGTGAGTTCTCCCTCCTGCAGACACCAGGCTGACCCCTATACAGTTTGGAAACCTGCAGAAGCTGGATGGTCCTACTGAGCAGTGCCAGGACACCCTGCCCTCAGCGGTCAGCAATTGCACAGATAGGGTGAGCACCTTGATCATACCACAGCTCCCAAGGCTGGGGACAGTGCGCGGCATGCATCAACTGATAGAATACCAGAGAACTTCCTGGCCAAAGGCTGTGGAACATCTTTGGGTGACAAGACAGTGAGAGCTTTCCTGCTCCTGAACAGTCAGAGAATGGCCTCTGGCCTCTGAGCCCTCAGGAAATTGCTGCTGGGGCCTGAGGGAGGCGGGCCAAGTTGGCTTTCCCCCGTGGGACCAAATGGATCACATTTTTGATGGAAGTCACAACCCACTCACCATACAAGTTCTCTGTGTGTAAGTGATGTGTGTGGAGATGTGTACCCACCACCACACAGAGGTCCAAGGTGGACCCTCAAGGAACCCCTCCTATGAGCAGGGAGGACTCATCCTTAGGGTCTGACTCCAGAAACCCTGAAGCCTGATTCCTACCTAAACTGTGAAGTGAATGAGAATGTTGTCAAATCCTGGCCGAGTGGGGGTACTGGAGTAGGAAGGGGTTAAGTAGCAGCACTGAGTCCATGGGGGCCACCTGAGGGTTGGCGTTATCTTTATTTCTCTGTCTTCTGAATCACAACACTGGAGTGCATTCTGCACTCGCCTGGGTGCACAAGTCACAAGTCAGCATGTCTTGGAGCCTTGAAATAGGAGGTGGGAGGAACAGAGAGCCCTGGGTCACTCCCTCAGAGCCAAGCAGAGCTCTATACCCAGGCACAGCACAACATTTGGATAGCATAATGTATAAGGAAGGTGGATGGATAATGGGTGGATGGTTGATGGATGGGTAGATGAGTGATAGATGAGTGGATGGATGGATGGATGGATGGATGAAGTAGGTGATTGGTGGATGGAGGGGTAGCTGAGTGATTAATGAATGACAGACAGATGGTAGATGGATGATGGGTGGATAATGAATGGATGGATAGATGATGGATGGACAGACAGACAAATGGATGTATAGGTGGAAGGAACCTCCAGGTGAAGAGGGGCTTCCTGTATGGCCTAGGAAGGGCAGGGTTCCTATTACAAGTGTCATGGCAATCCTGTTTGAGGGTCAGAAGATGCTTAGCCTCTCTGTACTCCCCAGGAGGACATCTGCCGCCGCATCCTGCTTGGGCCTGCCTTTGCCGAGTGTATTGCCCTGGTAGATGTCAACATGTACTTGGATGCCTGTGTCCAGGATCTGTGCCGCTGCCCCACATGCCCATGCGCCACTTTTGCTGAATATTCCCGCCAGTGTGCCCATGCAGGAGGCCATCCGCAGAACTGGAGGAGTCCTGATCTCTGCAGTGAGTTCCTCACTAGAGGTCTTGAGCTTAGACCATGACTAGGAAGTCAAGATAAGAGAATCACTTAAGGGCCACAGAAGGGGTGAATGCCAGGGAAAGAGAGGTAGTGGAGAGGTTGAGAGGAAGATGCTGTACCTGAGGGTTCTGCTGTTGGTCTCAGAGTGGGGACTCAGTTGTGTCCCTGAGCACAGCAACAAGATATGGTTCCAGAACCTTGAGGCAGGACCTCCTGGAGAGCAGTGGCCTCAAGTGGCCATAGGTAGAGAAGGAGGTATGAGAAGTGTTGGGTCCCTGCTCTCTAGCCTGCTGCTTTACTTAGCAGATGGTGCTCTGGGACCTCAGTGGACATGGGAGCAGAGAGTGGGCATGGCTCCCACTGACTGCAGCAGTTAGGACCCACTTCTCCTAGGTCAAGAGCTATCTCTGTTACAGACTGGACATGCCCCTTCAACATGGAACACCAGGAGTGCAGCTCGCCCTGCGTGGATACCTGCTCCAACCCCCAACGCTCTCAACTCTGCGAGGATCACTGCATGGATGGCTGCTTCTGTCCCCCAGGCAGGCCCTGTGCCCCTCCATGGCTACCTTTGGGGTTATGGTCTCCCCCTCAGCTGATCCTCTCCACTCCTAATGGCAATAGGCCTGGCTAGGGGTTGCATCCCAAGGTTAAAGGCAGGATGGACACTGATTATTAACAAGGATGAGATCTGATGATCTATGTACAGAAAACAGGTGCTTTTAGTCCTTGAGTTCAGGTGGGGAAACTAAGGCCCAGAGGAGCTTATACCAATAGTTCAGGCTGGGGCAGCATTCTAGACGAGGGGCCCTTCCTGCTGCCTAGGACTGGGATTGTCTTGGAGGCAAGCTGCCCCATGTTACCTGTACCGGGAGCATCTGTAACCACTGTCCCTTCCTCCAGGCACTGTGCTGGATGACATCAGACACTTGGGCTGCCTGCCCCTGGAGCAGTGCCATTGCACCCATGGTGGCCACACTTATGCCCCTGGAGAGTCTTTCAACACCAGTTGCAGCTCCTGGTAAGCTTAACCACCTTTGTGGAGGTGTGCAGGGTGAGGCTTGTCTCTTACCGCTGTAAACCCTTCTGCTAATGGACTCCCCCACAGCACCTGCTCTGGGGGATTGTGGCAGTGCCAGGACCTGCCGTGCCCCGGCACCTGCTCTGTGCAAGGCGGGTCCCATGTCTTCACCTATGATGAGAAACTCTACAATGTGCATGGGGACTGCAGCTATGTTCTGTCCAAGGTACGGCCGCAATCCTGGCCCACAGGGTTCTGTGAGGGTCCACAGCAGGGGCGAAGGTCATGGAGAACCTCTATGCTGACAGGGAAGTCCCAGGCCCATAACAAGCTCCCTATGGTGAACCAGGGACCCGAGGATACCTCCAGAACCCCTCCAGGCCTTGAGAGGTCATGCATAAGAGAACTCCACATCCAACTCCACATCTTGGGTTTCTTGACAGAAATGTGCAGATAGCGGCTTCACTGTGCTGGTCGATCTGCGAAAATGTGGATTGACGGATACTGAGAACTGCCTCAAAGCAGTTACCCTCAACCTCAATAGCGGGGACATGGTGAGCACTGGGACTCTGATGACCACCACATTATGGGCTGCAAGTGACAGATTAGGGAAGCATGGGGAGTAGAGACTGGCCAGAGTAAAGAGAGGTTGCTACTCCCTCTCTAAGTCCTCAGGTAGGAACAGCCACCACCCCTGTGGAGAGAACCTACTGCTAGGGCGGGCCTGAGCTTCCATCCTAGCTCTGTCACTGGGTTGGGGAGGAGGATTCTGCCAGAATTCTTCCTATAAGTGGCTGGCTGGGCCCTGTGGGTACTGACTGTGTCCACCACACGCGACCAGGTCATCCGGATCCAGGCCAACGGTGCTGTGTTCCTGAACTCCATCTTTACTCAGCTTCCCATGTCAGCAGGTGTGTGGCTCCCTGGGACAGCAAGCCAAGGCTGGCACTTTCAGTGTGCAATCATATTTCAGCACTGAGTAGAGTCTAGCTCCCAGTGAGCTCTTTGTGGCCTCAGGCAGCTCTAGCGTTTCCCCTGGGGTGACAAGTTGCTATCCCTGCTTCAATGGGAATCCTACATCAGGCAGTGCAACCATGCCCCCTCGGGGCAGCTGGCAGCCATTTATAACCATGCACATTCGGGAGCTTTGAGCATGGGATTTTTTTGGTGCCCCCCTCCTGGGTCAGCCAGCACTGCCGTGTGTGATGGGCCAACTCCCAGCGTGTCTAACCCCTCTCCCCTTACAGCCAATGTCACCATCTTCAGCCCATCATCCTTCTTCATCGTGGTGCAGACAGGCATGGGACTGCAGCTGCAGGTGCAGCTGGTGCCCATCATGCAGGTGTTTGTCAGGCTGGACCCCTCCTACCATGGCCAGATGTGTGGTGAGGCACCAGCGGGTTTGAGGGTGGGACCGTGGCGGGGAGACTGGTGGGGATGAGATCCACCCTAACTCTAGGCTGTGAAGTGGGATGTCCTGTGGAGGGGATTGGGAAGCACTGGCTCCAGAGCTCAGTGGAGACCCCTGAACCACCCAGCACACTTGACATCTGCCCAGTAACCCGTGGAGTGGCCTGGGAGGGCAGATTCGCTGGGGGCTAGCTATTAGGGGCTCATCTGTGGGCAGTTGTAGAATGAAGCACTAGAGAGGGTCTTTCTTCCCAGTCCTCCTTTGATGGTGCTTAGAGGGGCGACAACCCTGGGGAGAGTGGCCAGGTTGAACAACCTGCTGACCTCCTGACTCCGGTCACTAGGCCTGTGTGGTAACTTCAACCAGAACCAGGCTGATGACTTCACAGCCCTCAGTGGGGTAGTGGAGGGCACAGGAGCCGCCTTCTCCAACACCTGGAAGACTCAAGCCTCCTGCCCCAATTCTAAGAACACCTTTGAGGACCCCTGTTCATACAGCGTGGAGACGGGTAAGCACCCTCTCTAGTCTTCGGCCATTCCAACAGCCCTTCCTGATCTCTGGGGCTACAAAACCCCTGGGGGAAGGGCTCAGAGAATTCCCACATAGACAGAAAGGCATGAGGCGTTAGGGTTGAAGAGGAAGCAGGTGAGAGGCAGCCAACATTTCTTCCTTCCCTAGAGAACTATGCCCAGAAGTGGTGTTCCATGCTCACCGAAAGCTCAGGAGTCTTCTCGGCCTGCCATGCCACTGTCAGCCCGGTGCCCTTCTACTCGGTGAGACCACGGTCTGCTGGACCTGGGTGGGGCAGGTATAGGAGCCCTGGGAGGCTGGACTCCCAGGTCCACCCACCACTGCCCACGCTGGTGTTTACTTCTCAGTTAAAGGGTTCACCAACAGAGAAGCTGAAAAAGAAGGTCCTGGGAGCTCAGAAAGGTCCTTAGTGGTCCTAGTGTATGCCCAACCTCCCTCTTGTAAGGACAGCAGGTGCTGGAACCGAGCTACTTCACGGCCTTGTCTCCCTAGGCTCCCCCATAAAGGCTTCTTTCTATGTTGACCCCATTCAGACGTGATAAGAGCACTGCAGAGTACCTTTTAGGGGACACACTTTAAACAGCACTCCAAAGCTTTAGTACATCATTCCATCCCCGAGGGTGTGTCTCCAGGTAACCCAATTCCATGACACCTTGCTGACACACCCCGCTGAGCCCATCCCATCCAAGCCCCCTATGTGCAGCCCAGTTAGAACAATGCCCTTGTCTTATGGAGATTCTTCCCCAGGGCCCCTGCCTTAGGCTTCAGGCCTTCCTGAACCCTGGTTTGCTCTCCATTCTGGCTGCCATTTTACCCTGTGGCTTCTGACACTGTCCCTAATATGAATCCCAGGCCACACCTCCAAGACCCTGCTCGTCAAAGTTTCTGACGGGGTGGCTCCCGCTAGGAAGCCACAGGTCCAGCCTTGAGCAGGGTTTGACGGATGTTGATGGGAAAGTCCAGTGAGCAATAAGGAACCTAGGAGACAGAGGTACCTGACTTCCTGATGTCTTATCTCCCAGAACTGCATGTTTGACACGTGCAACTGTGAAGACAGCGAGGACTGCATGTGTGCCGCCCTGTCCTCCTATGTGCACGCCTGTGCCGCCAAGGGCGTGCTGCTCAGTGGCTGGAGGGACAATGTCTGCTGTGAGTGTTCTGTGGGCCACCAAGGCTCCTTGGCACAGGTTAGGCCTCCCCACGGTAGGCACCTGGATCCTGTCACTCTGGCACAGGGGCACTTGGGACCCTGGACAGCAGTAGCCATCATATCCTGTCCCATGTCTGCAAGAACCTTTCGTCCTATTGTGTCAACAATGGTGTCACTAGTCTACGTCAGGGAAGAACAAGGGCCATGTCAGTTCCCACAGCCATTGATCTCCCTGTACCATTTCTTCCTCCTATAGTCAAGTACATGAACAACTGTCCCAAAACCAAGAGCTACTCCTATGCAGTGAGCACTTGCGAGCCTACCTGCCGCTCTCTGAGTGAAGCTGACGTCACCTGTGGCATCTCCTTTGTGCCTGTGGATGGCTGCACCTGCCCTGAAGGCACTTTCCTGAATGACAAGGGTCACTGTGTGCGTGATGAGGAGTGCCCCTGCTTCTTCCATGGAACTGTGGTGGCCCCCAGAGAGTTCGTTATGGACAATGGGGTGGTGTGGTAAGAAAGACCATCCTTACCCATCCTTTTTCCTCACAGGTCTGTGTTAGGGGGGTTGCTAGTGGTCCTTCTATACCCGGAAGTTTGTGTGGCCTTCTAGTATTAGCATAGGCTGGAGACTAAACCTTTAGTGTATGGGAACATGGGGTCCAGGGTCTTCCCAAGGACCCCTAACAGCAGGCATCCTCTTGGTGTTGGGAGGAGGCAAAGAGGCCCAGACCTTGGTGGGGTATGGAGAGTACTGGGGTAGAATGTGGGAGATACCGGGCCTGGAGCAGGGGTCCTACTGTCTTTTGTAGTTCATGTGAAAAGGGGAAGCTGACCTGTCTTGGAGCCCTGATGCAGCAGAACACAGGTACCATTCCACCCTGACCAGCCTGTACTTCACCATGGTTGCTGTGCCAAGATGCTCGAGGGGAAGAGAGCCTGTGGGCTCTGCGGCAGTGTGGCTGTAGGGCTCTTGGGGATGTGGGATATACCCTCTGGGGCAGGTCCATACAGACTGGGTGCTTGGGACAGAGCACAAAGTCACGCAAGACCTAAACTTTCTACAGTCCAAGCAGCAAGACAGGGTCAGGAGACCGGAGACCACAGAGACCAGGAATGTCCTGTTCCAGGCCTCTCTCACATGCTTGTCCTCCCCAGAGTGCCAGGCACCTATGGTATATCTGGACTGTAACAACGCCTCAGTTGGTGACCAAGGGTCTGAATGCCTCAGAAGCTGCCACACACTGGATGTGGAATGTGTGAGTTCTCTTGGTGCAACACCAACCTTCATCCACCATTCTAAGCTACAGGAAGAGTGGGGGGGGATATCACTGAAAAGTCAGTGGTTTTGGGTTTTGGCCTCCTCTTGGGCGTTCAAAGGACAAGCGTCTCCTTGCTTGCTGTCCTGGGCACCTGAATAGGGCTGAGGGAACAGGATGTTGTTTCAGTCCCTGACCAGGCTACCTGTGTCCACAGTTCAGCACACACTGCGTCTCAGGCTGTGTGTGTCCCTCAGGGCTGGTAGCAGACGGGAATGGGGGCTGCATCGCAGAGGAGGACTGCCCCTGCATACACAATGAGGCCACCTATAGACCTGGGGAGAGCATCCGGGTAGACTGCAATAACTGGTAGGTTCAGGGACCCTCACAGGGTATCTGCAGGGTCACTGGTCTGAGATGTCCTTGCCATGTCAGAGGTTCCAGGACCCTCAGAGGGTATCTGCAGGGTCACTGGTCTGAGATGTCCTTGGCATGTCAGAGGTTCAGGGACCCTCACAGGTTATCAGCAGGGTCACTGGTCTGAGATGTCCTTGGCATATCAGAGGTTCAGGGACCCTCACAGGGTATCAGCAGGGTCACTGGTCTGAGATGTCCTTGGCATGTCAGAAGTTCCGGGACCCTCAGAGGGTATCTGCAGGGACACTGGTCTGAGACGGCCTTGGCATTTCAGGGGCCTCAGCATGTTTCTTGGGAACCAAGGTACTCAGAGGACCCCATTCTGGGAAGGAAGGGCTATTTCTCCAGTGGGGGTGACCATATACACACCCATACAAGACCAAGGCTTGATGTAATCTGAGCTTGATCCCCTAAGTGAAGTGGCACGCTGGCACAGGACAGGGACAGCCAGTCTCAGGGGACAATACCCTTGTCAGTAATGACTTCTACTTTCACAGTACCTGCAAGAACCGCCGGTGGGAGTGCACTAACCAACCTTGTATGGGTTCATGTGTGGCCTATGGGGATGGCCATTTTGTTACCTTTGATGGTGAACGCTACATCTTTGAAGGCAGCTGCGAGTATACCTTGGCTCAGGTGTGTGGTCCCTGGCCCCTGCCAATGAGTCACCATTCTCTATCCTTCCCACCACTTATTTCTGAGCTGTGACCAGAGCCTCATCTTTTTCCTTCTCAGGACTACTGCAGAGGCAACACCAGTACTGATGGGACCTTTCGTATTGTCACTGAGAATGTCCCTTGTGGGACCACAGGAACCACATGTTCCAAGGCCATCAAGATCTTTGTGGAGGTGATAGTATACTTAGAGCCACCGGGGACTGCGTCCCTCCCTCTGCAGTGTTACCTCTGGTTGTCCAGCCATCAGCTATTCTCAAGGACAGGATAGCAAGTGACCCAAACCCAGGACTTATAATAGCAAACTATCGTCTTCCAAACTGGAGCCAGGATTAGATCAAGGCAAGCAGGACTGCGTTCCTGCCTTTCTGGGCTAGAGGTTCCAGCAGTCCTTGGTTTGTGGCATCACTCCAGTCTGCCTTTCTACTCATGACCTTCTGCTCTGTGTCTATATGTCTCTGGTCATTGTTAGGACAGTCACTGGGCTTAGGGGACACCCAGGTAATTTCAGAAAACCCATCTCAAGATCCTCCAAAGGCTCTTTTTCTAGTAAAGTGTTATTTTAAAGTCCTCAGAATCATGTGTATATTTGGGAGGGATATTATACTCAGTACCCCACTTCTGGCAAAAGGAAGTCAGAATTCAAGGTAGAAAGCAGAGCTGCTGGCTTGGGGTGTATCTTAGTTAGGGTTTCTGTTGCCGCAATAAAACACCATGACCAAAAGCAAGTTGGGAAGGAAAGGGTTTATTCACCTTACACTTCCAGATCATAGTCCATCATTGGAGGAAGTCAGGACAAGAACTCAAGCAGGGCAGGAACCTGGAGGCAGAAGCTGATACAGAGGCCATGGAGGATGCTGTTTACTGGCTTGCTTCCCCTGGCTTGCTCAGCCTGCTTTTTATAGAATCCAGGACCACCAGCCCAGGGATGGCACCACCCACCATTGACTGGGCCCTCCTTCACTGATCACTAATTGAGAAAATTGAGACAGTTGGGTCTCAATGAAGCATTTCCTCAGCTGGCTCTGAGGTGGGTGGGGGATGGTATAAGGCAGCGTTGCACATGTGAGCCTTTGGAGATCTATAAGTGTGCGGCCTGAGTTTCCCTACTCCTCAGTGAGTCTTCATCTGTTGAGTCCTCCTCCAAGGGCAGCAGGCAAGCTCCCGGTCTCCCAATTCCCTGACACTGTTGCCCTATATCTCTCCATCTACAGAGCTATGAGCTGATTCTTCATGAGGGTAACTTCAAGGTGGTAGAGAGAGGGCCAAGTGGGGACCCTCCATACAAGATCAGATACATGGGCATTTTCCTGGTCACTGAGATCCGCAGTGGGATAGTCGTGTCCTGGGACAGGAAGACCAGTGTGTTTGTCCGACTGCAGCAGCATTACAAGGCAAGTGTGGCCACCATGCACCCTGCTTCTAGACCCAGCTAAGATTGGTCTAGGGCTGACAGCTGACATTGAAAGCCCTCATCACCGAGACCACACACAACACCAGGTTCCAAGAAGGACAAGTTAAAATCGCAATGCATAATGGGTGTGCTGGAATCATGACTGATAAACCAGCCCACACAGGCCTGTGCAGAGACAGAATCTTCTAAAGAGAATAAGTTCAGTTCACCCACCTGCCCCAGGACCCACTTCCCACATCCATTTGCAAGTTCGCAGGGTACAATCCAGGGGAAATGGGTTCTCCCTGTGTTCTACTCCCAAGCCAGGCTCTGTGCCAGCTCCCCTAACCTTCTCAAGATTCTCTCTGCTCGTGTGTCTGCAGGGAAGGGTCTGTGGCCTGTGTGGGAATTTTGACGACAACGCCATCAATGACTTCACCACACGCAGCCAGTCTGTGGTGGGCGATGTGCTGGAGTTTGGAAACAGCTGGAAGTTCTCTCCATCCTGCCCAGATGCCCCAGTTCCCAAGGACCCCTGCACTGCCAACCCTTACCGCAAGTCCTGGGCCCAGAAAAAGTGCAGCATCATCAACAGTGCGACCTTTGCCGCCTGCCACTCCCAGGTAGGACCTGGCCTTGGTTCCTAGGGCTTGCAGTTGCCTGCTTCTTCCTGGGAGGAATTGAGTCTCATTGGACTAGACACCCAGAGGGCCTCTGAGGACCACCTTGACCCAGTCAGAGCATATGGTCCATGACCCTGGGTTTTCAAGTTCTAGGTCTAAATCTCCCACGAAATAGGTGGGAATTTATGCATAGATCCCCAGCATGGAGTCCCCTCCACTATTCTGGGACCAGTCCTTGACTACAGTCTCCAATCATGGCTCTCAGTGAGGCACCTTCTTCATCCTCCTGGATGATCCCCAAACCTGTTCAGTGTGCATCAGGAACACCATCAGAACTCTCCCAGAGGAAGTGGGAGTTCCAAAGTCTATTCCCCGTTACTAAAGCCAAGACTCAAGTGTTCAGCTAGGAAAGTGGTTTCACAACACAGGCTTTCTGGCCATGACCAGAACGTGCTCATGCAGGGTCATGGGTACCCAGTGCGACTCATTTGTACCGAGCACCCCAGGTCTCCACAGCTAACCTTGTGGGCAGGTGGCCAGCAGTCTTTCTGGCTACCCTGCTCCATGGCTTGGTTCACCATGGCCTGACAATGCTGACTTGGATGTGCCTTTAGTGGCAAAAGCAAGAACTTGAATTTACTCTGGGGTCTTCCAGCTGGCACAGTGTGAGTAGTGGGCCCTCTGCTCCACAGATTAGACAACTCTCCCATGCTGGGGTGTGCTAACCACATGTCCCACAACTGCGCCAGTCTGGAAGTTAAGCAATGCCAGATGAGTCTCCATCACTATTTCCTTGGGGCATGTTCTCAGGGGTATGGAAGTTCAGGTGGGTTCCAGGTACCAGCTATCTCAAATGGATAAGAGACAAAGTTTGCTGTCTCCTAGTGATCCTCCACTGGAGTGAGGTAGCAGGGTGGTCATGGAGAAGCTAACACCAAAAAGCCAAGTAGAAAGCCACTAGGAATCATGGGAACAGCAGTTCAGGGGACAAGTCAGCTATAGGAAGGCATCCTATATGAAGTTATAGGATGGGGCCAGTGCACTGAGGCAGGAGTAGAAGGACAGAAGTAGGACCACAGTGCAAGACTGTAAACTGGGCGACCAGACCCAAGTCAAAGGATCCAAAGACTACTAGTGAGGGTGTACAGGTGGGCAGGTGCAAGTGGGAAAGTGGGGCAGATGTCTAGGCATGCAGTGGTATGGGTGAGTGTGCAGGTAGAGTCTATGCAGGTGTAGGTAGGCAGGTACACAGTGGTATGTAGGTGAGCAGCTGTGCAAGTGGATGGGTGCACATATGGACAGGAGGGGAAGTGCACAGGTCAATAGACAGGCAGATATGCAAGTAGTTAGGTAGGCAGGTACACACGCAGACAAATGCGAAGGGTCACAGGTAGGCAGGTACACCGGTGTACAATCAGGTATGTGCACAGGTGGGCAGGTACATGGTTTTCCAGCTGAGCAGGTGCACAGATGGCCAAATAGATAGGTACACATGTGGACAGGTACGCAGGTATATATTCAGGCAGGTGAATCGCTGCACACGTGTATGGGCGCACAAGTGGCAGGTTATGGATATGTGGGTGTACAAGTCTGTGGGTGCACAGTGAGTTGGAAAGGTAGTGTTGGACAGTTCCCACTTGGGACAATCTGATAGGAGCCACAGTACCAAATCACCATTCCCATAGTGCGGGGACTGGACTACAACTAGCTCCGTATCCTCCCCCACATTCATCTGTCTCTTGGGCAGACTTCGCTGTCCTCCCTGAGTGGCACCCTGGCTCCTCCATTCCAGGTTGACTCTACCAAGTATTACGAAGCTTGTGTGCATGATGTGTGTGCCTGTGACTCAGGGGGTGACTGCGAGTGTTTCTGCACTGCTGTGGCTGCCTATGCCCAGGCCTGCCGTGATGTGGGCGTGTGCTTGTCCTGGAGGACACCAGACATCTGCCGTGAGTAGGGCACTGTCCGTGGTACTGAAGGGTGGGACTGTGAATGAGGTGGGAGGCAGCTCTGTACTTCCCTCCTGGTTTAGATTCTGGCCACTATGATGTGTGTATGTGTACATGTATGTATTTATATAGGTGTGCACAGATCTAGATACACACATGGTTCTTTGACACGTGATATGAAGTAGCTGAGGTGGGGGGCCCCAGGATCTGGGTTAGGGAATGGACCCAAGGAGGCCATCTGCCTAACCCAAGGCCTGTATGTCTGGGTGTAGTCATGAGGTATAGTAGACTCTCCCTTCTGTGCTCAGCTCTTTTCTGTGACTACTATAACCCTCACGGGGAATGTGAATGGCATTACCAGCCCTGTGGAGCCCCCTGTCTGAAGACCTGTCGAAACCCTGCTGGACACTGCCTTGTTGACCTGCCAGGCCTGGAAGGTAAGGGCAGAATGTGCTGGTGGAGGCCTTCAGGCCTCTAACTCCATGCATGGTACTAGGGTAGACCACTGGGTTCTCTGCCACTGATTGGGAACTGGGCAGCTGGATACATGCCCAAGAGGATAGAAAGTCAATGTGATCCCTGCCTGCTCTAGGCTGCTACCCACAATGCCCACCCAGTCAGCCCTTCTTCAATGAGGACCAGATGAAGTGTGTGGCCCAGTGTGGATGCTATGATGATGATGGAAACTACCATGATATTGGCACACAGGTCCCTACAGCAGAGAACTGCCAGAGCTGGTGAGAGGGGACCCAGAGTGTTGGGAAAGGGCAGGGGAGGGCAAAAGCATGCATCAGCTAGGGGATGCTCGTGGGTCCTCAGAGCCCCTGTCTTCCCTCCAGTCTCTGCACCCCTGATGGCCTCAAGTGTGTTCACAACCTTACAGGTAAGCAAAGCCTGTGGGTTTGGGGTTGGAAGAAGGCTGAAGGCTGATAAAGCTGAGCCAATACATCTAACCCCCAGCCTGCATATGCACCTATGAGGGCCGTACCTACCACTACGATGATGTTGTCTACAACACCACGGATGGCCTTGGTGCATGCTTAGTGGCCATCTGCAAAGACAATGGGACAATCATACGCACAACAGAAGAGTGCCCTGCAGTCTCGTCCACCACACCGTTCATATTCACCACTACCTTGGCACCCCATACCACAACAGGTGAGACCATACCAGGTTCACTGGAAGCTCCTGAACATGAAACTATTATGTCAACCCAGGGAAAGGCTTGGCCACATTGACACAAGGGAAGATGACAAGTGGCCAATGCAGGGAACGCCAGTTACAGAGATATCTTGGGTCCTGATCCATTGTTCAGTTGCCCAGGCTCTGCCTGGTGTCCATGGTCCTCACCCCTCTATGATTTCCCTGGAAGCCTTGGCACAACAGCTGGAGCTGCCATCAGGGAAACAGAAATCCCTAGGCTCCATTTGCCCTTGGAGCCTTGAATTAATGAGCTCTCCCAAGACTGTTAGCTGGGTCCTGGAACAAGCCAGCATTAGCCCTAACTTGTGCTAAGGGAAAAGTCATCTGTTCCCTTGCCCTGAGACGAGAGGGGCTGAGAAGGGCTTCTATCGCTTTCACACAGGCTCAGCTCCCACTGTATCCACTGTGTCCACGGTGTGTGTCCGCGAGGTCTGCCGCTGGTCCATTTGGTATGATGAGAGCCATCCAGAGCCTGGCATGACAGGTGGGGACTTTGAAACATTTGAGAACCTGAGGCAGAAAGGGTACCAGGTGTGTCAAAGCCCTGCTGCCATCCAGTGCCGTGCTGAGAAGTTCCCCAGCATGGACTTACAGAAGCTGGGTCAGAAGGTGAACTGTGATCCATCCTGGGGGCTGAAATGTCTTAACAGTGAGCAGAGTCCACCACTCTGCTACAATTACGAGCTGAGGGTTCTGTGCTGTGATTACGTGCCCTGTAGTTCTACCTTGACCTCAGGCACAAGCACCACTCACTCCCAACCTGAGATCAGCAGAGAGTCCTCTTGGCCCACTCACAGTACTCAGACAGCATCCTCAGTGTCAAAGTCCACACCCTCGTGGACCACCGAAGGGAAAGAGACATCCCTGGATACAATTCACAGCTCAAGACAAACAGTGACATTCACCTCAAAAAGGAGGGCCACTTCACATCACATTGGGTCCACAAACTCAGCCACCAGCCCTGTCACATCCAGCCCAACATCAGTATTCACCTCACAAACAGAGTCCACTTCAAGAGCCAGCACGATCACACACACGGTCAGCACGCTTGTGACCTCTACCACCTGCCAACCCCAATGTCAGTGGACAGGATGGCTTGACACAGATTACCCCACGTCTGACAGCGAGGGAGGAGACATTGAGACATATGAGAAGATCAGGGCCACTGGGGCAGATGTCTGTGAACAGCCTCAGGGCATCCAGTGTGAGGCCCAGAACTACCCTGACATGAGTTTGGACATGTTGGGTCAGGAAGTGACATGTGATGTCAACTTTGGTCTGGTGTGCCGCAACAGGGACCAGAAAGGCAAATCTGACATGTGTTACAACTACATGATCCGGGTGCTGTGCTGCAGTGTGAGCCACTGCCAGGGACCGACCACCACTGCAGGCTCACCCCCCACACCACGGACTGCCACCACTGCTACCCAGACCCTGTCCTCCAAGCCTTATCCCAACACCAGTCCAGTTGAGACCCGGTCTCCTTCAGACTCCACCATCAGTGTCTCCAGGGGCTCAGAGATGCCCACCTCTGGGATCCTGACTGCAAGTGTGTCATCCCGACCCAGCACTTCTCTGACAGCCACCTCAAAGACTACTCAGCATCCCAGGAGCCCAGAATCCTCTGGGACCCCGTCAGTGGTGACAACCAGGTCCACCTCTCAAGGGCACTCCCTACTTCCCAGCAGTCCTCACGCCACCAACACATTCTCAGCAACAACCTCAAGGACTTCCCTGGCCAGAGGGACAACCTTCTCTACCTCTCTGACCACACCTGGACCATCCTATTCCCCTCCTGGAAGCACCACCATGAGCTCAGCCATGGCGACCTCCACGAGCAGAGCAATTACACATTCCAAGACTACCCCAGAGCTCACTGGCGCTCCCTCAGCCAGCACCACAGAAGCACCCAGGACACAGACCACGTCCACTTCAGCAGCCGGCACGATCACACACACGGTCAGCACGCCTGTGACCTCTACCACCTGCCAACCCCAATGTCAGTGGACAGGATGGCTTGACACTGATTACCCCACGTCTGACAGCGAGGGAGGAGACATTGAGACATATGAGAAGATCAGGGCCACTGGGGCAGATGTTTGTGAACAGCCTCAGGGCATCCAGTGTGAGGCCCAGAACTACCCTGACATGAGTTTGGACATGTTGGGTCAGGAAGTGACATGTGATGTCAACTTTGGTCTGGTGTGCCGCAACAGGGACCAGAAAGGCAAATTTGACATGTGCTACAACTACATGATCCGGGTGCTGTGCTGCAGTGTGAGCCACTGCCAGGGACCGACCACCACTGCAGGCTCACCCCCCACACCACGGACTGCCACCACTGCCAGTTCCAGGTCAATAACACATACTTCCTGGCCTGTGTCCAGCATATCCACCAGCACCAGCACCACAGAATCTATTTCATCCCCTGGAAAAACCACAGTCCTCAGCATGGCTTCTTCCACAGCCACAACCACACCCAGAGAGACTCAAACCTCATCATGGCTATCCACTGGTCTCTCGCCAGCCCTTACAACTACAAGGACCACTTCCACAGGCTGCAAGTTTCAATGCACCTGGACAGATTGGCTGGACAGTGACAAACCTCAACCTGGCCCGTTTGGGGGAGATATTGAGACCTACTATCATATTAGAAACAAGACAGGTATCCAGGTATGCAAGAAACCTGTGGACATTGAATGTGAAGCCATCCTCTTCCCCAACATGTCCTTCCAGCAGCTGGGCCAGGAGGTGGTGTGTAATGTGGACTTTGGACTCATCTGCAGGAATAGCAAGCAGGCCAACAACCAAACCTGTCTGAACTACCATGTCCGTGTGCTCTGCTGTGAGGAAGACATGAGCTGCTTGAGCACAACGGGAGCACTGTCCACCACCTTCAGTCAAGTGACGGAATCCCCTCAGACGGCAGCACCACTGTCGTCCACTTCCACACCATTATCTGGATTTCCCAGTACAGTCTCCATATCCACAAACAAGAGGCCGTCCGAGGAGCCAATGCCCTCAACTTCATTCACAACACTAAGGAGAATGTCTTTCCCTAGGACAGACAGGGTGGTCTCCATTGGCACAACTGGGACTACTGAGAGTTTGTCTGTCTCTAGTTTGTCAACAAGTTCAGCCTCTCCAACTACCTTCCTCCAAACGTCAAAAGAGCAACACTCAGGTAAACCAAACACAACTTCAGGGACAGCTTCCTCCAGCGCTCCCAGCACTGCCAAGCTGACAACATCCACTGGCACCTCAACAGGGTTCTCTAAAACCATAACCACACCTACCAGATCCACTAAACCCAACTCTACCTTGATGACAACAAAGAACCCTCAAACATTGATCACCAGTCACACGTCCAACAGTCACTCTAGGCTGATTACTAAAACCCATATCACCAGAGCATCCTCTCCTGCAGAAATGAGTACAGAACCGGTCAGGAAGTCTTACTCGTCTGCCGCTCTGACCACACCTGGACCATCCTATTCCCCTCCTGGAAGCACCACCATAAGCTCAACCATGGCGACCTCCACGAGCAGAGCAATTACACATTCCAAGACTACCCCAGAGCTTACTGGAGCTCCCTCAGCCAGCACCACAGAAGCACCCAGGACACAGACCACATCCACTTCAGCAGCCAGCATGGTCACACACATGGTCAGCACGCCTGTGACCTCTACCACCTGCCAACCCCAATGTCAGTGGACAGGGTGGCTTGACACAGATTACCCCACGTCTGACAGCGAGGGAGGAGACATTGAGACATATGAGAAGATCAGGGCCACTGGGGCAGATGTCTGTGAACAGCCTCAGGGCATCCAGTGTGAGGCCCAGAACTACCCTGACATGAGTTTGGACATGTTGGGTCAGGAAGTGACATGTGATGTCAACTTTGGTCTGGTGTGCCGCAACAGGGACCAGAAAGGCAAATCTGACATGTGCTACAACTACATGATCCGGGTGCTGTGCTGCAGTGTGAGCCACTGCCAGGGACCGACCACCACTGCAGGCTCACCCCCCACACCACAGACTGCCACCACTGCTACCCAGACCCTGTCCTCCAAGCCTTATCCCAACACCAGTCCAGTTGAGACCTGGTCTCCTTCAGACTCCACCACCAGCATCCAGGGCTCAGAGATGCCCACCTCTGGGATCCTGACTGCAAGTGTGTCATCCCGACCCAGCACTTCTCTGACAGCCACCTCAAAGACTACTCAGCATCCCAGGAGCCCAGAATCCTCTGGGACCCCGTCAGTGGTGACAACCAGGTCCACCTCTCAAGGGCACTCCCTACCTCCCAGCAGTCCTCACGCCACCAGCACATTCTCAGCAACAACCTCAAGGACTTCCCTGGCCAGAGGGACAACCTTCTCTACCTCTCTGACCACACCTGGACCATCCTATTCCCCTCCTGGAAGCACCACCATGAGCTCAGCCATGGCGACCTCCACGAGCAGAGTAATTACACATTCCAAGACTACCCCAGAGCTCACTGGCGCTCCCTCAGCCAGCACCACAGAAGCACCCAGGACACAGACCACGTCCACTTCAGCAGCCAGCACGGTCACACACACGGTCAGCACGCCTGTGACCTCTACCACCTGCCAACCCCAATGTCAGTGGACAGGGTGGCTTGACACAGATTACCCCACGTCTGACAGCGAGGGAGGAGACATTGAGACATATGAGAAGATCAGGGCCACTGGGGCAGATGTCTGTGAACAGCCTCAGGGCATCCAGTGTGAGGCCCAGAACTACCCTGACATGAGTTTGGACATGTTGGGTCAGGAAGTGACATGTGATGTCAACTTTGGTCTGGTGTGCCGCAACAGGGACCAGAAAGGCAAATCTGACATGTGCTACAACTACATGATCCGGGTGCTGTGCTGCAGTGTGAGCCACTGCCAGGGGCCGACCACCACTGCAGGCTCACCCCCCACACCACGGACTGCCACCACTGCTACCCAGACCCTGTCCTCCAAGTCTCAGGCCAGCACTAGTTTATCTGTGACCAGAACTTACTCGACTTCCACCACGGTAGCAACAAGCTTCTCAAAAACTCCACCTGGCTCTAGCTACACGGCCACTATTGTTACATCCTCTACCAGAAGCACCCCACATGTTTCAAGTGTCACGGAAAGTAGCAGCCCAGGAACGGTCTCCTCTATCCATACAACACTCACCATCATGCCTAAAACATTCCAGCCATCGACACCTGCCTTGACAACAAAGCAAACTTCCTCGACTGGAATCTGGACCAGAATACTTACTGGTACAGCTGGCACTGTCTTTTCAAAACTTCCACCCACAAGCCTAACCACAGTCATAGAAGAGCTGTCTACCAGTACACCAAGGATGCAGACACTACCAGTAACCATGACTACTGCCACCACCAGCCAGGGTACAACCCACTGCCAGCCCAAGTGTACATGGACAGAATGGTTTGATGTGGACTCACCAACCTCAGGGGTAATAAGAGGAGACATGGAGACCTATGAAAACATCAGAGCTTCTGGTAAGAAGATGTGCCAGGCACCAGAAAAGATTGAGTGCCGGGCAGAGAACTACCCTGCAGTGAGCATTGATAAGGTTGGCCAAGTAGTAAGCTGCAGCCTGGAGACAGGGCTAGTCTGCAAAAATGAGGACCAGACAGATGATTTCAAAATGTGCTTCAACTATAATATACGTGTGCTTTGCTGTGATGACTATAGCCATTGCCCAAGCACAACTGCTGTTCCACCTACATCTACCACAAACAAGCCTAAAGCAAGTAATGAGGTACCCACAATGGCCACCAGTTCATCAACAAGACAAAGGCATTCCACAAAAGCTACCACATCTTCAAAGACTTCAGACAGCCTGGTGACCAACGTTATCCATACAAAATCCACACCTTCCACACACTCAGTCAGTAGCCCTGTGACCTCTACCACCTGCCAACCCCAATGTCAGTGGACAGGGTGGCTTGACACAGATTACCCCACGTCTGACAGCGAGGGAGGAGACATTGAGACATATGAGAAGATCAGGGCCACTGGGGCAGATGTCTGTGAACAGCCTCAGGGCATCCAGTGTGAGGCCCAGAACTACCCTGACATGAGTTTGGACATGTTGGGTCAGGAAGTGACATGTGATGTCAACTTTGGTCTGGTGTGCCGCAACAGGGACCAGAAAAGCAAATCTGACATGTGCTACAACTACATGATCCGGGTGCTGTGCTGCAGTGTGAGCCACTGCCAGGGACCGACCACCACTGCAGGCTCACCCCCCACACCACGGACTGCCACCACTGCTACCCAGACCCTGTCCTCCAAGCCTTATCCCAACACCAGTCCAGTTGAGACCTGGTCTCCTTCAGACTCCACCACCAGCATCCAGGGCTCAGAGATGCCCACCTCTGGGATCCTGACTGCAAGTGTGTCATCCCGACCCAGCACTTCTCTGACAGCCACCTCAAAGACTACTCAGCATCCCAGGAGCCCAGAATCCTCTGGGACCCCGTCAGTGGTGACAACCAGGTCCACCTCTCAAGGGCACTCCCTACCTCCCAGCAGTCCTCACGCCACCAGCACATTCTCAGCAACAACCTCAAGGACTTCCCTGGCCAGAGGGACAACCCTCTCTACCTCTCTGACCACACCTGGACCATCCTATTCCCCTCCTGGAAGCACCACCATGAGCTCAGCCATGGCGACCTCCACGAGCAGAGCAATTACACATTCCAAGACTACCCCAGAGCTCACTGGCGCTCCCTCAGCCAGCACCACAGAAGCACCCAGGACACAGACCACGTCCACTTCAGCAGCCAGCACGGTCACACACACGGTCAGCACGCCTGTGACCTCTACCACCTGCCAACCCCAATGTCAGTGGACAGGGTGGCTTGACACAGATTACCCCACGTCTGACAGCGAGGGAGGAGACATTGAGACATATGAGAAGATCAGGGCCACTGGGGCAGATGTTTGTGAACAGCCTCAGGGCATCCAGTGTGAGGCCCAGAACTACCCTGACATGAGTTTGGACATGTTGGGTCAGGAAGTGACATGTGATGTCAACTTTGGTCTGGTGTGCCGCAACAGGGACCAGAAAGGCAAATTTGACATGTGCTACAACTACATGATCCGGGTGCTGTGCTGCAGTGTGAGCCACTGCCAGGGACCGACCACCACTGCAGGCTCACCCCCCACACCACGGCCTGCCACCACTGCCAAACTCTCTAGTACTGCCATAACCACTTCTTTGGTTTCTCCTAGTACCCTCAGCCACACTTCAGCTATTTCCACACCCACTGGTACTTCCAAAGAGAATCTGTCCTCCTCTCTGCTGAGTAGCAGCACTACAGTCATCTCTACTCCACTCTCCAGTTCCACGGGCTGCAAACCTCAATGTACCTGGTCAGATTGGCTGGACCACAGTTCACCCATCCCTGGGAGTTCTGGAGGGGAATTTGAGACCTATGCCAACATCAGAGCAGCTGGAATTGCTATATGTGAAAAGCCCCTGCACTTAGAATGTGATGTTGCTGACCATGTGCCTCAGCAGGAGTTGAATCAGGTGATCAACTGCAGTTTGAGCTTTGGTCTGGTGTGCAGGAACCTGGACCAGCCGGGGCCCTTTAGTGTATGCCTCAACTACCGCATCCGTGTGCTTTGCTGTGATGACTATAGTCACTGCCCTAGTACCCCTTCCAGCACCCGAACGTCAGCACTGCCCTGGTCGACCCATAATCCTCTGGTCCCTTTCACAACCACAGTGGCCTCAAGCACTGAGTCCACCTTTCAGACCAAGCATTCCTTCAGCTCCCCAGTTCCAAGTACCCAAGCATCCACAGGGGCCACACTTACTGACTCGGGCTGTGCACCTCAATGCACATGGACAGACTGGTTTGATGCAGACTTCCCTAATCCTGGTCCCAGAGGCGGGGACTTTGAGGTCTATGCAGTGCTACGTGAGGTTGGCTTTGTGTTCTGTGAACAGCCCAAGGACATCCAGTGCCGCTCTGAGAAGGAGCCAGACAAGCCCTTGGAAACTCTAGAGCAGGTGGTCCAGTGTGATGTGCGATTTGGACTGATATGCAAGAATATCAACCAATCGGGGCCTTTGCAATATTGTGACAACTACCATGTGCGCCTCCTCTGCTGTGATAACACCACCCACTGTACCACCCCACCCATGGCCACCCCCTCCACTGTTCCTTCTACCTCTACCGTGTTGTCCACTCACACTTCCCCAACCTCAAACACCATGACTTCTTCCCCTGTGGCCACCAACTTCACTGTGCCCCACTCCTCTTCCCTAGTGCCCACTCCCACCTCTCCAGTTCTGACCACTGCAACTTCACCTGGAGCCACGGGCCCTACTGCAGCCCCCTCCTCCACTGCAGAGACCACCCACACCCCTGAACTTTCCTCCAGTAGTCAGGTGACCTTCAGCATGTCTACTGTTTCCCCCGTGCGCCTCAGTACCCTTAGATCTACTGTCTTTTCCAGTCAATCAGTTTCCCCGTCACCCTGTTTCTGCCGGGCATTTGGACAGCTCTTTTTACCTGGTGAGTAGAAAAATCCATGTTTTCCCTACCTCATGTCCCTTGTCCCCTGGGTCTGTCAGCCTTGGGAGCTATGAGCCCTTTCATGCATGTAAAGTTCAGTCTATGCCATCTCTGGATAATCTTCTCCCTCAGGCAGGCTGCCCCTATGTCTCCCCCAATGCTACCGTGCCTCTTCAGATAGGGTGTGGCTATGTCTTTCTGTCTTTTTTTCCTTCTACAGGAGATGTCATCTACAATAAGACTGATGGAGCTGGCTGCCAATTCTATGCCACCTGCAACCAAAACTGTGAGCTTGACCGCTTCCAAGGTGCCTGTCCCTCCTCTTCACCTCCAGTGCCGTCTACCCATGTACCTTTGTCTACCCTGCTTCCTGGCTGTGATAATGCCATCCCTCCCCGGCAGGTGAGCCTCCCTTCTCCCTCCACCTCCCTCTGATGTGGTGTGGATATGGGTTCTCAGGAACAAATGCATTTGGGTTGAGTCATGGCTAATGTCCACCTAAAGCACCACCTCAACCATGTAGCCTATCTCAGTGACCCATCTTCCAGTGGCTCCTGTTGAGAGAGGCGCATGAGATCTGGGGTTTTGATCAGCAGAAGCTGGCTGCCTTCTGTGATTCATATCTGTAGGGACCTGGGGGTCCAGAAAGGACAGAACTTGGATCTCCACATGACCTCAAGGTGAACACCCTGCATGTCTTCTGCCTCAGGTGAATGAGTCCTGGACCCTGGAGAACTGTACAGTGGCTAGGTGCCAGGGAAATAACCAAATCATCCTTGAAGAGCCAGAGCCTGTGGACAATGTCACCTGTGTCAACAAGCACTCGCCCATCAAAGTGTGGGACCAGGAGCCTTGCCACTTCCACTATGAGTGCGAATGTGAGCAGAGGGCGGGCACGGGACAGTCCAGCAAGATGGGACAGGATTGAGGCATCTGATCTCAGCGTGTCAGTCTCAAACAGCACATGTAAATGCTGTGCCAGCCTGTGGGCATTGTATGCACAGGGATGCTGGTAACATGAATGGGGCAGAGGAAGGGGCTGTGTGACCAGGAAGGGGTAGGGTGCAGAAAGCCACAATGGAAGTCCTTTCTTGCGGTCCTGATGACAACTTCTATTAGTGAGTGTTAAGTGACTCAAACTTGGGACTTAGAACAGCAAACTCAGGGTCTCACATTTCTGAGCTAGAGTCATATCAAGACAGGCAAGGCATCTCTGTGGAGAACCCTTCTTGACTTTCCCAGTTAAGGGCTACAGAGTCCTTGGCTTGTGGCTTCATCACTCTATTCTGCTCCATGTCTCTCTCTCCTGCCATTTCTAAGTATACTATCATCAGGTTCAAGGAACACCCAGGTAATTTGGGATTATTCCATTTTAAGACCAACACCATATTCACAATTCCCCAGGTAGATATGATTTGGGAGATAACTACTTTGTAGATGAAGCAACTGTGTTCCCCTGAAGGAACCATCCAGAGGTGGTGCTGGGTAACAGGGCTGGGAAGGGAGCCTTCAACTGTAGTCTCCCGTAGGCTTCTGCAGTGGATGGGGGCAGTCACACTACCTGACATTTGATGGCACCTCCTATACTTTCCTGGACAACTGTACCTCGGTGCTCATGAGAGAGATCCACCCTCGCCATGGCAACCTGAGCATCCTTGCTCACAGCTACTACTGTGGGGCTACTACCAATGCCACCTTCTGTCCCCGTGCCCTCAGTGTGAACTACAACTCTATGGAGATTGTCCTCACCATCACCACCACTGGCAGTGGGAAGGAGGAGAGCCTGGTGAGTCTTCTGGCAGGTAGAGCCCCAAGGCCATATTGCAAGCATGGGGCAACACAGGCAAAGATGAAAAGCCCTCAGGACCAAGAGTATTCTCCCCTCTGCAGATATGACCTGTAGGAGCTTTGCTAGGCAAAGAGTAAATGCCTGGCTCTAGATTGAGGAATAGAATGTCCTTAGTGTTTGGCAAAGAAGCATCCACTGCTGCCTAGTTGGCTCCCTGGTTACTGTTTTCCTCTGGACATCCCTAGGTCATATGGGACCAAATGTTGATAAACTCAGGCTACAGTAAGAATGGTGTGACAGTGTCCTTGAGCGGCACCACCACAATGAGTGTCAACATTTCCACCATTGGCACCAGCATCAGTTTTGATGGGCACATCTTCCAGATATGGTTACCCTACAGATACTTCAGCAACAATACTGAGGGCCAGTGTGGTGAGTAGGCATGGCCAGGCTCATTCTGCATTCCTAAGTCGGGGGAAGGAATGAGTCTATGGAAAACAGCAAGAAACTGATTGTAACCTCTACCCTATTCACCAGGTACCTGCACCAATAGCCAGACAGATGACTGCCGCCGGCCAGATGGCACCATAGCTTCCAACTGCCAGGACATGGCCAGACACTGGCTGGTTCCCGGGAACAGCAACAACAGCTGCTTAGCTCAGCCTAGCCCTGCCCCGAGCACCACTTCCCAGCCCCCAGTATCCAGCACATCCACCTCTACCCCATGTCCCACTGCACCCCTCTGTCAGCTGATGCTGAGCCAGTGAGTTGGCCTTTGGGGTGGTGGGCTTGGGCAGTCCCCTTGGCTAACCTCCCTGCTGGGTTCTGAGCTCCCAGTCCTGACCACTCATTGCCATAGGGTCTTCGCTGAGTGCCACAGGCTCATCCCTCCAGATACCTTCTTCAGTTCCTGTGTCAATGACCACTGCAATGCCAATGTTACTGACATGCTCTGTCAAAGCCTGGAGGCCTATGCAACACTCTGCCGGGCCCGGGGTGTGTGCATCAACTGGCGCAATGCTACTGAAGGGCTATGTGGTAAGTAGGGAGTATCCAATTTGTCAGGACCCCAGTCTCCTTGGTCCTTCCAAACATGTCTGATGATGCTCTCTGCACCCACAGACCTCTCCTGTCCACCCACTAAGGAATACAGGCCTTGTGGACCCCTGCATCCAGCATCCTGCAGCTCCAGGTGAGTACAATCTAAGTAATAGTATAGCAGCTGGCCTTCCATGTCTGAAGGGTCTAAGCTCTGGGACCCCCACGACTGGCTCTTGGAGGTATCACCTCATTTCTGATCCTCACTCTGCTGCTTGCCCCTCCTCACACTAGGACCATGAGTATTTCAACTGAGATGCTGGCAGAGGGCTGCTTCTGCCCTGAGAATCAGCTCCTCTTCAACTCCCGCATGGACATCTGTGTGCAGGAGTGTCGTAAGTGCCATTTACCTACCATGGGACAAGCCTTGTCCTGCCCCTGTCCCCCATAGGGTCCTCACCTGCCAGGCCAGGCCAAGATCCAAGACATCTGCAGACCCTCTTCTGCCTGACTATTATGTGAGAGGAGCCTGGAGCAGATGTCTAAAGGCCTTCTGTGAGCCGGCCACCATTCTGTCTAAACTCTGCTGCTTGAAGCTGGCCAGAGAAGCTGCCTTCCTTTGCCAAGCGCTAGACTCTCAACATCCAACTTCACTACCGCTTCAGGGACTTGACACCCTCAGAATTCTCTAGGGCCTTCTGCTCCACCCTGGGAGAAGACAGAGGTCTTGGCTTGGGGTACAGGTGGCCAGGACTAAGCACAGTTCTCTCAACCTATGATCCCCTTCTGCATGGCCTTGAACCCCAGTATCTCCAGTAACAGTTTTTTCGGTTTTTTTCCAGCCTGCGTGGGACCTGATGGGCTGCCCAAGTTTGTGAGTGGTGCTGTTCCCCTGCCCCCACTTGAGCTCAAGAAGAGAAGGGAGGAAGGAGGGAGGGTGGCTGACTCCTCATAGCCCAGGAGGCTGACGTGGGGCTCCTGGGCTTCCTTCCTGCTCTCACCCTGGACAGCAGAGGGCTAACCTGCTGAGGGCAAACAAGGACTTGGAGTTGAGTGCAGGCAGAGAGGCCAGGGACTTTAGAACCTCAGAGCCTTCAGAGATCTTGACTTGGCCTGTTTCAGCCGGGAGAACACTGGATCAGCAACTGCCAGTCCTGTGTGTGCGACCCCAGCTCTGTGTCGGTACACTGTGAGCCAGTGCAGTGTGAGAGCCAGGAGCTCCCACAGTGCACAAAAGCTGGCTTTGTGACTGTGACCAGGCCCAAGGCGGACAATCCATGCTGCTCCGAGACAGACTGTGGTGAGCACCTACTGGGAACACAGGAGAGACATACTCTAGCTTAGCTGCACTGGACCATTTAGGTGGGGGATGTCTCAAGATGCTTCAGCTTTTGACCTAAAAGTACCACTGGTGACCTCTGGTCTGACCTAACAGAACAGACACTTGGTAAGGACCAAGGAAATGAAAGAGTGAGGGAATCTTATGACACCCAGAAAAGTCATGAAGCCTACTAAGTCTCAAAGAAAAATGACACTAGAGGCTAGTATTTCCCGAAAGGGAGAAGATTGGGGGGGGGGAGGGAGGACAAAATGGGCAGTATCCTGACATGGCCATTTCTCTACAGTCTGCAATACAACCACCTGCCCCAAGAGTCTGTCCAAGTGTGAGCCAGGGCATGAACTGATCCGTATCTACGAGGAGGGCAGCTGCTGCCCCAGCTCCATCTGCCGTGAGTAGGAATGGGGCTGAAGCGTAGGGAAGTGTGCACTGAGACTGGCTGCAGGGGAGTTCAGGGATGGGGAGGAGCCAGGGTTTCTGCTCCACTGCCCAGATGTGTAATCAACCCCCTTTCCTTTCAGGACCCATGATGTGCACACACAATGACACCCTCTATGGGGTAAGGGCTCAGCCCAGGCAGGGTGAACAGCAGGGGTAGGCCGAGGTGGGTGGGAAGTCCATGTACCCCAGTTCCTGATCCTTGCCATAAAGGTAGATCTGGAGATGGGGTCTGGGCCCTTAAGACATAGAACATAAGGCCATTGTGTGTGTGTGTGTGTGTGTGTGTGTGTGTGTGTGTGTGTGTGTGCGTGTGCGCATGCAGGAGCTGTGGAACGAGAGGTTACCACATCTGCTACATCTGAGTGGTCAGCTTCTGAGTCTCCCAGCTTACTGCTGTCCCCACCCACTGAATATCTGTGTTCGACTATGGAAACAATTACACTGTGGGGAAAAGAACTGGGCCCATGGACATGTCTGGACTCAGCTGAGTCGATCTGATATGTGCTCACCCCTGCCCCCACCTTCTCTTAGAGCTGCTCTCCTCATCTGCTCTAGGTTGGTGCAAACTTCCCAGGGGATGTTCCCTGCCAAACATGCACCTGCTTCTCTGTGGGCAATCAAGAACCAAAAGTAGAGTGTAGAAAGATCCTTTGTACCACCTCCTGCCCCCAGGTGAGTCTGTGGCCCAGCAGACATCTTGAGAGGCTACCCATGGAAGTCCATCATTGAGAGTTTTCCAATTCACTATAATTTTGAGGTCTTGTTTCTTTTCTAAATGGAAAAGTAGGAGATGATGAGGACTGGAGGACAGGTCCTGCAGGTTGATGAGCTGACTAGAAACAGATCCAGTATGGTACCAGTAGACCAGCAGTTCTCAACCTGTGGGTCAGGACCCCATTGGGGTTGAATGACCCTTTCATAAGGGTCACATATCAGATGTTCTGTATGTCAGATATTTACATTACAATTCATTACAGTAGCACAATTACAGTTATGAAGTAGCAACAAAATAATTGTATTGTTGGGGGTCACCATAACATAAAAAACTGTATTAAAGGGTCACAATCTTAGGAAGGTTAAGAACCACTACAGTAGACAAAGAGGCTAAGAAGCAGGGTAAGCTAAGCTGCAAGACCTGGGAAGGGGGTATAACACAGAACAAAGACATAACCTCTCAGGAGTTCCTGCCAAGGAGGCCCAGGACCCTTAGAAGGATGGCTGGGATGAATGAGAGACCTGACTACCTCTCCTGTCCCCACAGGGCTTTAAGTACACGCTGGTGTCAGGGCAGTGCTGTGGCGAGTGTGTACAGGATGCCTGCTTCACGCCAGAGGGCCAGGCAGTGAAGGTAATTGGAGATAGTGCAAGAGATCCTCCCCTGAGCAGGTCTCATCCACAACTGGGTTCCTGTCTGGACCTCTATTGTGTGTTTTGATTTCAGCCCAGTGAAACCTGGGTGAACAGCCACGTGGACAACTGCACGGTGTACATCTGTAAGGCTGAGAATGGAATCCATGTACTGACTCCACTCCCCATGTTATGCCCTGATGTGTCCAACTGTAAGGTATGTATCTGAGAGGCACTGCCTTTGGGTGGTTCACCCTTGTCATGCCCCTGGAAGGTTCTGACCCAAGAAGTCTGTGTTTCCATGGCTTCTACCCCGTATCCTGGCTCTGTCCCAGTTCTATTCTGCTCTGTTCTTGGCCCTGCAGGGAACCATAAGGAAAATAGGTTGCTGCTACTCCTGTGAAAAAGAAGGTAAGTTGAAGATAACTCTCATCTAGTCCTCCAGCTCCATCCAGTTCCCACCAAAAGCAATCCAAGTTTTTCCCATGAGTGGCAGATTCCACCAAAGTCCCAGGCGGGTTGCCCAGGAAAGGTGTGTCAGTTACTTCTCTCACTGCTGTGAGACTGTGACAAAATACCAGACAAAATCAGTTTAAGGAAGGCTTTCTTTGCCTCATGGTTTGAGTGTACAGTCCCACCATGTTGGGGAGACATGGCAGCAACAGAAGCAGATGGTCATATATGTCTGCAGCCAAGAAGCAGACAGGGATAAAAGCTGGGGCACACTTTTTCCTTTTCAGTCAGTCTGAGGCCCTAGCCCATGGGAGGTCCTGCCCACATTCAGGGTGGGTCTTCCCTCAGAAGTTAGTTTAATCTAAACAATCTCTCAATCTCTTTGTCTTTTAAGTGACTCTGGATCTTGCTGAGTTGGCGGTCAATATTAACCACCACAGAGGGCCAGTCTTACCAGGTCCAGGGTCTCTGAGTTAGGGTCTATGGTCTCTGCAATGGCCTGTCTTTTTTTGTAGACCCAAGTACATGTCAAGTACGTGTAAGCACAACCATCCTGCGGCATAAGGGCTGTGAAACAGAGATGGCAGTCAACGTCACCTTCTGCGAGGGTTCCTGCTCTGGAATGTCCAAGTGAGTGGGGGGGGCCTTACCTCCCCAAGAGTGTAGCAGAACCAGTTGCTACCTTGTCACCTTAGGTCTTACAGAGACTGTCTCCTTCTTGGTGTCCTTCTGGACCTTCTGGACACAGAGGTCACACATACCTGTCGGCATAAAATAAATGGCCCATTTCCCAGTCATGTCAGGGGCAAACCTTGCTTAGCTGTACAGAATTAGGTTTTCTCCATGGACTTGTGTCCAGGAATCTGAAAGTGTCTAGGAAAACAGGTAGCATCAGATCCCTCTGTGGTCCCCAGATGGCCCCAGGCTGCAGTCAGCTGTGAACAGGAGTGGTCAGGAAAGTTGAAGAATCTGTGGTTAGAGTAGGCAGGAGGAAGGGTACCAGGTTGGCTCCAGGACTTAAGGTGACTGTCCAGAGGAAGAGTCTCAATAGGGTCAGCAGGATGGAAGGAAAGGGGAATCATGGGAGGTGATGCAAGATGAAGGTGGTTTTTAAAAATGCCCAGGAAGGGCAAGGCTGTGTGTTCAAGAAAGTAGTCATGGTGGATAGACAGACAGCTTTCAAGAGCCCACAGAGGACCATGAATCACTGTACTGCCAAGAGGATCATGGATGGGAAACGCTGACCTCCCATGCCCACAGGTACTCCTTGGAGGCCCAGGCCACGGAGCATCAGTGCACCTGCTGTCAGGAGAGCAAGGTCCATGACGTAGCTGTGGCCATGCAGTGTCCCAACGGTACAGTCATCCAACACACCTATACCCACGTCGATGAATGCAGCTGTGCCCTGGCCTGCAGTTCCCTGCCCATGGCATCCATGAACACTCCCTAAAGCCCAGTGCTGGAAGGCAATTGCATCCCCCAACCCCTCATGTCCCTCCACTTGGAGCAGAACCTGCACAACTGACAATGAAAACCTTAGGCATGCATGCTCCATGTGGCCCACAAGGACCCTCTGTGGTTCCCACTGCCTCTGTTCCACCCTCTGCCTGCCATGTGGTGAAGCCAGCATCATGGAGGGTAATGGGACAATTAAGATCCGCTTGAGGAGGGTGCCAGGGGAGGATTTGGCCCTTGGAGACCCTCTTGACTGTCTTGGCTCATCCTCTGTGGTGACATATAGATGTCTTGGAGAAAAACAGAAAGCCTGTGGCTATACGACTCCCCACAGCAAGGCTGTGTGCCCTTTATCACATAAAGAAGCCCTTTGCCAGTCATCTCAAGTAAACACAGGCGGATGGGACTGTCCAAGAAAGACAAGCTACCAGAGAGCTGTGTCAGGCAAGATAGCTGCCTGCTGGAGGGGCCCTGAGAACTGGGGTTAGAGAGGGGCCTGTGCTCACCCAGCCCGAAGCTGTAATAAACCCTGGCACTGTGTGTTTCTTCCTGGTGTCTCTTCCTGTCCACTCTGCATGGCTCCCTGCTTATGGTCTGGAGTTGCCAGGGATGAAGCTAGAGCTATCAACAGGAACATGAGGGATGAGAGACTGGCTAAGAGAAATAGGGGAGAGGTACCTGTCCATTGGCTGGACACTGAGAGCATGGGCAGGAGCAAGGTCAGCCAGGGAACCACATACCAGTTTAGCTGCCACAGAACCCAGGGGCAGCATCAGGGCATCCTAGACAGACAGAGGAGCCTGTTGGCTAAGGAGGCCATCCTAGCACCCATCAGTGTCTGGTGGCTATAATGGACAGAAAAGAAGGGTATCCTGCATTGCTCAGACCCCAAGGGGGCTGTGACTGCAGTGGTGCTGGGACCCCAGGTCCTGTTCTGCCTCCTCAGGTGCACTATATTCAAGATACCTGTGAATTATTGGTTTACCATACAAGTGTCTATCCTTGGTGCCTTTCTTTCCCTTCCTCTGTCCAAAATGGGGAACATTCTATAGCGTGGCAGGGAGCCACAGGAGCCAGGGAAATGTGGAGCTCTATGTCTTGGGTTCTAGAAGTAGGCAGGAAGGAAGCATTTCAAGAGGAATCCTACATGTGGTGTGGGACAGAGAATGTCCTGGCTTCACTGTGCAGGAAGGATACAAGATGACCTTCAAATGTACAGAATGTGGTCAATGGTGGGGCTGTGACCTAGGAAGATAAGAACACAGTGGCTAGCTAAGGCCCCAAAAACCTCTGGAGAAGTAAGTAGAGGGGTCCTGCTAAGGGCTTGGGCTATCAAGTGGATGCCAACAGACTCAGTATGGCAGAGCTCCTGTACCTGGCCCTGGGGTCCAGGATCTGGCTAGTGAACCTGCCTTTCACATGCATTTGCTGAGGTCTGCCAGGCAGGCAACCCCTAGGGAAACATGGTCCAGAGACCGACAAGACAACAGGTGTGTTGTGGGACAGCAGAAGGCTACTGAGGCCAGCTTCTTTCTCCAAGCTCACCTTTGATCTCATGGTGTGGCTTCTAGGACAGAAAATTCCAGTCCCTGTCCTTATGAAATCACATCAAAATGTTGTTTCTTCAACCTTTCAAGCACCATTACTGAAGTCAAGAGCATCACTAGACAGAGACACTCTTAAGTGTGGAGGTCTTCCATGTCTGGGGACGCTCCTGACTATGGCCATATATACAGTGTGGTCCTCTTTACCTGTCAGTAAACAGGCACAAAGAGATGAAGAGCTTTAGCAGGAAGCAAGGCCTGATCCAGCCAGAGTGGCAGACTTAAGAGTTCACTCTGAAAATACAAGGGCTGACCTGGACCCACAGAGAATCACAATGAGACACAATGAGGAAACCACGGCTCTAGGTGCACTTCAAATATATTCTAAGAGGGTTTCTGCCCCCTAGATGGGAGAGTGGACATCTCTTCCCCACAGACTGAACAAAATAAACTGCAACTAAACCACTAAACTAAGTGGATTAAGCTGAAAGCAGACATCCCTGTGAAAGAAAAAGACATTAGCAATTCACCAACAATGACAGGGCAGCAGGCAGCTCAGGGGTCCACATCAGGAGGCCCAACACCCTTACTTGTAGGAATGTACACTTAGCTCCTAAATCACCAAGCCTCTGGGTCCCCAAGTGAGGCAGAGGTCAGTAAATAAATAAATAAATAAATAAATAAATAAATAAATAAAGGATCAAGCACCAGGCACTCAGATTTGCAAGTAAGACAGGGTGCTTTCAAAGAAATGATTTCAGATTATTGTCAATATAGCTGAAGCTTCCCCAAAGGAAAGAACTGAAAGGGAGCTGAGTGAGATGGTACATAACTGTAATGCCGCACTCTAGAGATTAAGGCATGAGGAGGCTAACCTGGGCTATATAGTGAGACCATCACCCCCTCCATATAAAAAGAGAGAGAGAGAAAAAAAAAAGAAGGCTGTCTAGAGATGAGTACCAGAACGTTCTTGCTGGGGTTACAATCACAAGGAAGGAAGGGTGCTGCTCAGCCTGGGGAAAACTGTCGCATGTAGGATAATTCTTTTTGCTTCCACATTTCCACCAAGCAACTTTTCTTAAAAACAAACAAACAAACCAAAAAAACAATCTTTTCTCATTTTACACACCGATCCCAGTTCCCACTCCCTCCCCTCCTCTCGCTTCCCGCACTTTGCCCCACCCCATCCCCCATCCACTCCTCAGAGAGGGTAAGGCTTCCCATGGGAAGTCAAAAAAGTCTGGTACATCAGTTTGAGGTAGAACCAAGCACCCTCCCTCCAATATCTAGGCTGATATTGAATCTCTCCCAAGAAAATGGGCTCCAAAAAGCCAGTTCAAGCACTAGGCTTGTCCCACAGAATGCCCCAGCCACACAACTGTCACCAACATTCAGAGGGCCTAGTTTGGTCCTATGCAGGTTCCCCCACTGTCAGTCCAGAGTTAGTGAGTTCCAACTATGGGGGCCATCCTAATTTAGACCTCCACAGTTTCAGTCAATGCCTGTTCCTCAAAGGATGTGTGATTCAGCAGCAGAATGCTTGTCTAGCATACATAAGTCTGTCCATAGGCTCATATATTTGAATGTTTGGTTCCTGGTTGTTTACAAAGGGTTTACTACTTTGTTGTAGGAGATATGATACTGAGGGTAGGCTTTGAGATTTCAAAAATCCATGCCAGGCCCAGGCTCTCTTTCTCTCTGCCTCCTACCTGCAAATCAGCTACAGCTGTCACACCAAGCCTGCTGGCTAGCCTGACTGCTACCACATCTCCACCATAATGACATGAACTTACTTCTGAAACAGCTTCCAATTAAATGCTTCCTTTTATAAGCTGCCTTGGTCATTGTCTTTTCAGAGCAATAGGATAATAGTAACTCAGAAAACTCAGACAGAGGTAAAAGAACTTAAAAATTATATATGCATTAGAAGAAAACATGGGTAAGTTTCCTTAAAACCTGAAAAAAAGGCCCTTTCTCACTGTTCCTCTGAAGGGGCAGGCAGAACTTTTCCTGTCTCTTCTCTTTTCTCTCTCCCATTCTCTATTCCCTTCCTGTAGTGGCATTTCAATTGTATTTTAATAAATAAAGTCTGACTGATGATCTGAGAGTAAAACAGTCCTACTGGTCAGCTTTATAGACCAGGTTATGGTAGCACACATCTTTAATCCCTGTAGTCACAAGGACACACACCCTTAATCCCAGTAGCCACCCAAGTTGCCACAGAAATCGAGTGATACATGCCTTTAATCCCAGTGGTGCACACCTTTGATTCTAGCCCTAGAGACAATTATAAGATGGGAGCAGATAGCTCTCATCATAGTCTCATTCTGAGATTCCGGGAGGCAGGATCGCCATTTCAGACTGAGTTTGAGGTAAGAGCCAGTGGCTGGCTGTTTTGTTTTTTGGATCTTCAGTTTGAACCCCAATTTCTGACCCTAAGTTTTTATTAAGTGTGCAACACCTTCCAATTCCCTTTACCTCAAATAAACTTCACTCAAGTTCTAAAAACAAACAAACAAACAAAAAGAAAGAAAATGCTTTCCTAACTGTGAATAAAAATGTGGAAACAACACAGAAAAAGAAGCCGAGAACAGAGAAGAGACTCAGAGGAAAGCAACAAATGTTCCTCAAATGCACAGAACCTGCTCAGTCTTGCTCCAGGTCAGAGAAATTCAGGTAACAGCGGGCTGCTAGTGCCTACCGGGGAGTCACAGAATCTGGGGAGGTATGCACATCCCAGTTCTATCCTGGGCTTATTATTGCATCACCTAGGGATCTGTCCCTAACATAAACATGTCACAGCCACATTGGGAACAACAGCAAAGTTCCCAGGAAGACACACTACAGCAGTATGGTTTGCAGCTGAAAAGAGGATGTCTGGATGGCAGCTGGGGTCTTCTGGGAACTTAAGCAAATATTCAGGAGAGGGGAAAGAGGCTGAATCTGTGTAGATTGCTGATACTCAGTATACACTGTATCAAGGAAGGACACTGAGATGGGTACCTATAGCAGAAATCCCCTATGGGGTGGTGGTGACGAGAATTCAATCTCTGTGAATCGATCTTTACACTTTGACTTTGAATCAAATAGTTTACATGATCAATACACAACAAAACCAATACCAAAGCAAAGCCGAGGACTATTTGGAAACCCATAACAACAAATGTACCTATGTCACCAAATGCACAACATATAAAGTGACTTCAAATGGCTTCATGCTGTGACTGAATAGTCCCCAGTGAAGCCATGTGCCCCAAGAGAGCTAACTGCAAGGCAGTCTGGTAAGGACCCTGACAGAGAGCCATGTGTCCTGAGCTCCCATACTAGAAATACACTACCTGGTCCCTGCATTTTATTTCCTTGCTCACACCTGGGAGGAACTTCCTTAAGGGACTCTGCCCCCCACCCACACGCTGAACTGAAATTGCCTTGAACTTATACCCTAAGGAGTCCTTAGGCCAAGGACTGGCTGGAATGGGCTCTTACCATGTTCTGCAAATGGACAAACTATTTCCCTGCTGACCTGGCCAAGCAGAGCCTTTCTCTGAAGTGGCAACTTGGCTTGATGGCCCCCATCACTGTCTCTCACTAACTTCTAAGGAGAGACCATCCTTGATAGCTGGGCAATAGTGGCACACACCTTTAATCCTAGCACTTGGAAGGCAAGGCAGGTGATCTCCATGAGTTCATGGCCAGCACGGTCTACAAAGTGAGTTCCAAGACAGTCAGAATTGTTACACAGAGAAACTGTCTGAAAAATCCAAAACAAAATAAAACAACAACAAAAAAGACTCACCAGCCTGAGTCCCTTGTCTGGGTGTGCTTCTGGGGATTGTCCTAGAGAACAGATGGTGGCACTGGGATTCTGGGAAGAACCTGGATCCCTCCCAGTCAGATGACAACAAGGGTCTCAGGTGCTCTATCTGCAGGTTCTTGAGATAGTCACCTGTGCTGAGTCAGGACAGGATGGAACATGAGGTGCTGTTGGCATGGACACAGGCAGTACCATGGTATAAAACCCACAAGTCTCCCTATGGGGTAAAATATGCCACTACTTATATTCAGGACAAGACGGTTCTTAGTGCTGGCCCAGAGTCTCAGATCAAGAGTCCAGACCTAAGAGTCTAACCTAGGACTGAGAGAAAGTATGATAAAGCAATACGCTTCAGTGGGCCTCATTTAAGTTCCTTGGCCTGGCGGGCTGGTGGGGATACAGCACGGTGGAAATGGGAGTTTGCTAATATAACAAATGCACTCAGCACTGACCTGGCATGCTGCGAGCTCCTAGAGCTGTGAATAGTGTCCAGTAGAGACCCCAGTACTGCCTTATGAATGGTGAGGGGAGAGACCTTTTCTCCATCAGGTCTTGGGGGATGTTTTGCTTTTCCTCTAGTGAATCCCATCTTTCACATGACTTTTGCCAGACATTAAATACTGTGTTAAATAAAATGTTTTGTGCTGTTCACACAGGTCCTCCTCTCCCCCGCTTTGGGCTTCTCAACAATCCTTGCATCTTGTCAGTTCTCCACCACTGTCCTTTAGACATGCTCCCTCCTTCTCTAAACCCTGAGACTCCACGAAGGGCAGGGTCTCCTCCACTAGTTTCTAATCTACTCACACAGCGCTTCCTCTCTGTGGCTCCGTTTTCCAGCTCAGCTCATCATTCAGTCTTGACCAACCTATATAAGAAATTCACCCTAAGGCTTGGTTCTTAACTCTCAATATTCAACTCACTTTTTTTTTTTTTTTGGTATTGTTAGGTGCTTTTAGTAGTCTGTTGATTTTTGCTTGCAATGTTTTTAATCCTGTTTTTAAAACCTTAAAAAAATCCAGCATACATACTTCAGCAGGGATTTGGAAGCATTGTTGCTTCTGCTGATCCCAGCTGACAGTGCTCCTAACTTCCCACTGCCCTTGCATGTGGTCAGTGTTGGATGCTGGTAGGCCTGCATCAACCTCGGCTTCTCCATTAGAAACACTTTTATTTCTATGCACCCCAGACAGATTCTGGACTAAATGACTGTAGTCCATGACCTAAGACAGTAAGAAGAAGCTAAATCATGAATTCTGTTGTTCATCCCTTGACTTTTTGTCCTGTCAGGTTGCCTTTTCCCTAGCTTGACCTGGGAATGAGGCTCTTACTTTTCTAACATCCTAGTTTGACAACAGTCTCATTCTTGAGCCAAGGCCCTTTCCTGGCTGCAGGACCTTTTACCAAACACCTCGCACCTGGGACTTCATACTTTTGTCCATCACACATGCCCAGCACTGCGGCTCATCTCGAGGAAAAGCAGCAAACAGAGGCCAAACCCTAATTGCCTGCTGAAATCTAATTCAATTTTCGCTCTACCCTGATGAGCACTTAGGAAAGTGTCATTTGTCATAGAAAAGCTTTTGAGAATAAATGCCCCTTATCAGCATCATATCCAGTGCTGACACATAACTTCTGTCAGCTGTTTGGAGCACAGAATTAAGGCCTGAAGATCACACTTTGCAGAGTACTGCTTTCAGGATGAGGTGGGAGACCCTCGCTGATACAGCAGTGGCACTCACCACCCAGGGTGGCGCCTTCCCTGTGGTGCTCACTGATAGGGAGCTTTCCCTATCTACTTACCTACTTCAAAGAGTGCAGGGAAGAGGTTATACCAGCTGCTGTCCCAGCACATAACCTACAGCTATAATGAAGCAAACATCAACATGACCATGAAACTCTATCAGCACCTCCTTACCTGGCCCAGTGAGAAGAGGGGCAGCAGGTAAGCTGTGTGTACCCTACTCGCCTTCAGAGATTAAAGAGAGCTTGAGAAGACTATTAGATGGGGATCGATAACTATGTGGGGAGATACAATCGACTCTCTGGGAAATGGTGGGCACCCAAAATGGCCTGGAGAAGAAAGGTTAGAAGTATAATACGTCGGGAAGTGATACTTTCACAGAGGAGCCAATAACAACCAAAGTACTTGCTTGCTGCCACTCCCTGCAGAGCCCTGCTTCTTACTGGAAACACCCAAACTGAGTGCCTGGTTCACATTAAGCCTCAGGCTTGTCTTCTCAATCACCTTTAGTACTGCTCAGCACAACCCTGTAGTGGGTCATGAACAAGGGAGTTTACCAGTTCCCTGTACTAGTATAAAGTGATCTTTGTTAAAAAACACTCAGAAACAAAAATGGTAAACATTTCCTTAGAGGACTTTATTTTTCTATTTTATATAGACCACTTATTAAATAAGAAGGCTGAAAAGTAAAAATATATCATATAATCAAAGAAAAATCTGGACTTGAACCTCATCCCCAAGATAACCACAGACACAGAGTTCTGAGAGCCATTCCCACCAACCTCCAGACAGTGTATCAGATGACACCAGTATCTGTAAAGAATGACCTGGGAGGGAAAGGGCAGAACCCAGTCACACAACACTTCTCTCAACTAGGTAGGCATCATTCACATGGTGAGATGAAAGCCAGTGGCCATGTCAGACCACAGACGTGCAGCAGGTTACAACTTCAGTCAACCAGCATGTCCAGAGAAGAAAACAGCCTGGGCCATACCCAGACCCATGCCCACCCTTAAGAGCTGGTTTGAGGGCAGGGACTCCAGTGATCACCTTGTGAAACTTTGCTACAACCTTGAATAATGAAACTCGGCAAGAGCAACAGTGTCACTCAGTGAGAGCCTATCCCCACCCAGAAGTCTGTCTACACTGCTATGGCCTCTGCCTCGGAGCTACTCCTTTCAGCTGTAACAACTTCTTATCTCAAGAAGACTCAGGATGGGATGGAAGGCCAAGCAAGCCACGCTCTGATGGCTAAGCTCCGAGACAGGCCCCGCCAGCACTGCTTCTTCCCTTGCACTAGATGGGCTCTGTCACATGAAAGTCCAAGACAAGACAGCACAAAACCTATTAGAGTGGGGTCTCATTCAGGTTTTATAAAATGTGATCTTTCTTCAATCTATTAAAAAAATAAAATGTTCACGACAAAGGGAAGAGTCTTTGTTCAGCTCAAGCCTTAAATCTGTCTTAAAACCATCACTCTTCCCCGTCTGAGCAAACACAAGTTAGTGAATGCTGCCTCTGAGTGCATTGGGGGCTGCTCAGGGCTTGGCGGCAAATGTTGATGCTCCCTCCAGAACCTCACATGAATGAAGTACCCCTTATTCAGCTCATATCTCCTTAAGACAGAAGCTGATGCACATAGCCACACCTGAGACCTAGAGACAGGCACCGAGATTCCTGCTCTGCAGAGTCTCAAGTCTGCTGGTAACACCAAGTAGACCACTTAAGGAAGTCCTGTCCTGCTTGACTCATCCAGACTACAAGAGGGCATCTGTTTCCCAAGCACAAAGTCACACAACAGTCTAGAATGGAGACTTCCAGTGCCTGGCTGTGTTATGTTAAAGTGAGTGGTTGAATTTATTTAACAAACATTGGTCTTTCTTCTCCATTTTGCAGATAAAAAGAAAGGTTTAAAAACCTTCAACTAAAGAAAAGTGCTTGTTACCACCATCCGGCGCTCACCATCACCACATAATGCCTTTAGGCTTACAAAAATAAATACTTATGAACAATACATTTGACAAAAAGCACCCCCATGGATGATAGAAAGTAGTATATTTTAGCTGACATTAAAACTTAATCTGTGTTTTTAGAGGGGGAAAGACCCAAACCGAAGCACTAACTTTCTTATTTTAAGTCTTTCACAAAAAGTCCCAACTGTTACAAGTTACTTCATGCCCATATTGGTGGATCACATATCCAAAGGCTGGGTACAAACTCTTGGAAAAACAAGAAGCAACTGCAAAGTAAGGCAAAACTGTAACACCACAAACACGATGATGCTTGCTAGCTAGCTTCTTAATGTTACCTGTACAGTGTATTGATTTTGAGAAAGTTTTCAAGGTTCTGAATCTTAGGACCAAGTGTCACCCATTCTGTCCCTAAATTGATCTATAGCCTGGTCATGGGCCCAAAGCTTTGCAACCCAAAATACAATATACAATGTCCACTAGACAGGTACAGGCACCTCTACTCCATGAAGGTTTAATTGAAGGATGGGATTTCTAGCACTCAAGCTGAGTTACAGTATGGGTCAACAAAGTCTGCTGCAGGTCAGTAGTGTCATGCTGCCTGAATGCCTTTTAGTAGTAAACACAGTGCCACACCTGCCCATCTCTCTCCTTCACTTAACTCTGGGCTGTATGATAAAAGCCTATCAACAAGAACAGACCCTGGAGTAACTCCATAGTGCTGGTACTAAACAGAATGAGGTGGAAAGCAGACTCTAGCAGTGAGGGCCTAGGTGGGGCCTGTCTAGCTAAGCATCAGGTCTGGACACCTTCTGTATTCAAGTTGGATTTCTGTGGCGGAAGCCTAGCCAGACAGTGACAGGTGATCTAGACAAGAGGTCAGACCTGCTGGATATGGCTGGGAAGTGTATCTCATTGGCCCAGGACTAGGTGAGGGCCCAGGTTCACATACAACACCAGAGGAAGGAAGGAGCTTTTAGCTTGAAAGTTCTAAAAATAACCTGCAAATAAGTGCACATGAACCTAGTGCACCATCAACAACCATCCCAGTTAGGCTGAATAACTTCATGACATCCATCAACTCAGAAGGATGCTGTACAAACTCTAATGTCCTGGCAGGGGGAGCTGTTTTCTGTAAGAATGCTTTCCAGAACAGGGTGAGAAAGGGAAATGCAGGTCCCCAAACAACAGGACCACTGGTCTGTGCAGTAACAGGGCCATGCCACCATCACCCAACTAGAGACAAGGAGGGAGCTATTCCCCACCAACAATGAAGAGGACTGCCTGCCTAGAACCAAAAATCCACATGCATCCCCGAAATAGGTAGGAAGGGGCAGCACAGATGTCCAAGGAAGGGGTACGTGGATGGTCTTTCATTGGAATCTTTTGGGGATGTTGACCCTGGGGAGCCTTGGGTGGGCAAGTCCAAGGGTCAGTGGTGTGAAGCCAAGGGGCACAGGTGGGTCTAGGACTCTTCACCCATTTGCAGCAAGGAATTGATGGCAGCATCCTTGTTCCCTCTCTGGGCTTCAAGCACAGAGCGGATTACTTCCCTGTCCATGTTGGGAAACATGTCCTGGATAGCCTTGAGGTCCTCCTCATTACAGCGGGGCTGAGGAGCCACAGCTGGTGGGGGCATGGCCACAGGAACCATGCCAGGGCTGCAGACTGCAGGCATCCCTGGAAACAAAAGATGAAGTTTGGTTAAAAAGAGGGGGTGGTGATGCATGTCTTTAATTGTAGTGCTTGAGAGGTAGCAGGTGAATCTCTAAGACCATAGCCAGCCTGGTCTACAGGGTACGTTTCAGGACAGCCAGGGCTAGAGAGAAACCCCGTTCCTAAAAAAAACAAAAACAGTGGGGTTACAAAGCTGCAGTGCCAAAAGAAGAAACAACACATTTGACTTGCCTCAAAGGGAAAGGCTACCTTGAGTCTGACTTGGAAACAGACCCAACGAGGAGACCTATGGCAGATGGGCTGGGCCATCCTCCTTACCACTGAGGTCTCCTCTCCTGATGTATTTTCTCTCTAAACAAAAATTCAAGTTGAATCTTTCCAATCAAAAGTTACAGGAGCAAAATGACAATTTGGTAGCCATATGTGCTACTTCAAGAACTTAGAAGACTCCTCATAGATAGGAGTTCTTACTAAGAATGGGAACAGCAAAGTATTACGCTTGTTTCACCCCACACTCCAAAGTCTGTTTATGTCAACATTCTAATTTACTTTTACAACCTAGCAAAGACATTACAGTAACCATGCATGCATTGGTAAGATAAAGTGATGTGGGATGTCCTTCTGTATATGTGCTGCTTTGATTAGTTGATGAATAAAGCTGTTTGGGCCAATGGTTTAGCAGAGTAAAGCCAGGAGGGAAATCAAAACAGAGATACAGAGAGAGTAGGTGGAGTCAGAGAGATGCCATGTAGCTGCCAAAGGAGGATGCCAGAACGCGCCAGAACCTTACCAGTAGGTCATAGCCTTGTGATGATACATAGATTAACAGAAATGAGTTAATTCAATATATAAGAGCTAGCTAGGAATACGACTAAGCTATTGGCCAAGCAGTGTTGCAACTAATATAATTTCTGATTATTCAGGTCTGGGAAGCCGGGAAACATAAGCACAGTCTCCGTATACAGCAAAGCTACATACAGTAGGCACTAAACATTTACATTTCAGAAAGGCTGTTAGCTTTTCACAATGAAGACAATACACATATCAGAAAGTGCATCAGTTTTCAGCAGCCTAAGGCGCCAGGGGAGCTAATTCTTTTGCCATGTGAGCAACGAAAGGCCGCTGGCAGAGGGTTCAGTACTGATGCTACATGGATCCCTGCACCCTGTGCTAGATGAAGGGACACAAACTGAGAAACAGAAGGTTTTCTAAGTATCCTGTGGGCCAGGCCTTTACCTTTGTGCCTTTGTCCTGACTGACCTGGGTAGACTGCAACCACATATCTCACAAGTTGTTAGCATAATGCCATGCTGCTCAGCCTTTCAGTGATAACAAAGAAGGGACAGAATGCCACTTTCACTGAGTACAGTAGACTGTATGTTGCCTGGCCCAGGTCTAAGACAGAAGTCTGTTCCTAAAAGGACTCAAACAACCTCAATTAGATGGATAAGTGCCTGTGCACAAACACAGCCACTACACAAGGAAAGTACATGACTACAAACAGCCCAGGTAGCGCTGGAGAGATGGTTCAGCCATTAAAGGCTAGGCTCACAACCAAAAATATAAACAGCAGTTCCCTTGGGGTTCTGTTCAAATTGTTCCAACATTTTTTCAGCCTAACTGGGTACAGGGAAGAAAGGACTGGGAACTGTTGTAAAACCTATAGACCAACTGCGTGGGGTCAGCATAGGGGAGCTATCTACAGCCATCTGCTCTTATAAATCAGCTCCCTGAGGAGCAGGTCAATACATACAAAGAAGTAAGACTGACCCTGTTATCTTTCTTCCTCCAGAGTCAATACCAGAGTCCCAATCCAAGTTTGACCTGTCACCATGACTAAGTGTGGACCAGTTTATCAAAACTTCCTTGAATTTATGAGTGTAGATATGGGGTGACTACCCAACTTTGTAGGTAAAAGATGGACAGGAGCCCTGCAGCCTTGGCCCCCAAAAAATGTCCTTGCAGGTTCAAATGGGTACAGGAAGAAGCCATACATATGGAAATGAACCCATAGCCCCACTCTAAAGCACCTTGTTCAATAAGGGCCGATCAATGGCATCATCTTGTGATGTGACAAGATCCTTCCTCTTCATCCATGGACACAAACTGATGGTGTAGGAACAATTTATTTCCAATAGAAGGACATTTAGCTACAAAGCACACATTATGAAGACAGTAGGCAGGCACAATTCAGTGAAACAAGAGTCTCTTCATAATAAATAGAATGCCACTCAGAAAATAAAATCAAGGGAGCTTTCCATTCAAGAAGAACTGCTGGCAGCACAGACAGCCTGGGCCCCACAATGGCCTCACAGCAACAGGCCAGAACTGACACCAACAGCCAAAGACCTCTGAGGCTTCCCCTGCTGGCCACATGGGCTCAGGAGCAGGCTGCATAGCATGGGGCATTTCTAAGTTCTCAAATTAGTGGATTCCTAAACACGCAGCTCACCTTTGATCCTCAGCCTTCAGCTTCAGCTGTGATTTTGAATCTGGAACCTCAGACACAGAGAACAAAGTCTATGTCTCCTGATATGCAGAGGCAGCTGGTGCCTATTGGATATGCACTGCCCCCTGGGCTTATGGCAGGGGAGGACCAATGGACAATGAGAACAGGCTAACTTGTGAGACTCCTCATTCCTCTTCTATTGCTCACAGACTTATTTCACCTCAGGGTCAGATGCTTGAGTGCAGTCCTTTTTCATGCACGGTCTGTGTGCACGTACTTAGCACACTGAATAGTCAAGGGTATGAGTCTTTCCCAAGAGAGCAAACTCTGCAGGACAGCGATTGGCGCTAATGTGAAATAAGAAGTATCATGTGACTTGACCTCACTTTTGAGAAGCCAGAGAGCAACAGGAACAAAAATGTACTGGGTGAACTGCTGCTCCTACTTCTGTGGCCTGAGATACCCTGAAAACAGCTACATAAACCAGATGGCAGCCCCTGTCAGTCTCTACATAGGACACCCCAAGTAATCTGATAGGATGGCTCTGTCATCACAAACATATAGGAATGATAAGAATCAAAGCTGGGCATCAGGTTTCAGTGAAGCAGTATGCTTATTAACCCTCCCAATGATTAAGATAAATACAAAACAAAAAACAACTCAAGAACTTTTCTAGAACTGATTCTATTAGTGGAAGGAGAAATGGCTAATTCCAGCATGGAGGAAGGAAATGCACAAGACAGCCAGAGGTTTCCTGTTTCAAAGTCAGGAAGCTCACATAGCTTGTGAGACATCAAAAAGCACACAATTCAGACTGAAGGGCTGGCCAATCTGGAGTCACTGAGTGCTAAAACAAGGTAGAAACAAATTATAGCTCAGAAAACAAAACAAACCTCAAGCACACACTGCTACAGCTATCAGTGGACAGTTCAGTCTGACAAAAACACAGGCGGCAACTGTGACCTTGAATATAAGCCTTGGGCAGATACAAAGAGGTTCTCAAGAGACTGAAAAAAGGCACACTGTGTCACTTCACCAAACATTACGGTGTGAGCAGCAGTAACAAAGAAGAGCAGCTTTCTAGGCAGTATCCGGGTACACCTGGCCATATAGGGCAATACAAAGAACTGCAGGGCCTGTCACAGGTTTTGGGAAGACCTAGCTCCACTAGCCCCATGGGCCTGAGCCCCTTCAGAGAACAAATGGGGATGAACCTGGCTGCAGTTCTGCAGTAGGTTCCCCTTGGGAAGTGTCCTCACTTCCTGGAAGTATGCTTACATGGGGACAGAGCAGACATCAGAGGCTGGTCTCCAAAGAAAAAAATATTCTTTTATTTCTGTGGCAGCCTTTCCATCAGTAGGAGACTGTTTCTAACTTTCAAGATGTACATCAAAAGCAAGGATTAAAGTCTATTTATAGAGGAGTCTTCCCTAACATACACATTCTAGAGCAGTCTAGGGGCATTACAGAGAAGGAAGGACAGGAGCCAAGAAAGTAAACTGGTCAACAACTTTTATCTTTTATTCAGAACTAGTTCTGGTGTCAGTAACTGGGCATAAGTTTGTCTCTGCTGCCTCCTTACCCATATGCTCACCTAAAGGTATGCTCAAATCCAACCTGTGTGCCTGCAGATAGGCCTCACTTGTAAAGAGGTGTACCCTTGTTAGGATGAGATCATAAAGGAGCAAAAAAGTACTTGTCCAGTGAGCATAAGAGACAGAAACACACAAAGAGGATGGTGACCACAAGAGTATAAATAAAAACAGACTGGGGAGATGTGGCCAGAAACCAAATAATGCCAAGAGTTGGAAAAGGTAGAAAGGGCCCTCTCTGGAGCTTCAGAAGGGATTGTGGCCCTCGTTTTAGACTCCTGGCCTCGGAAACTGGGGGAACATACCTCTGCTGCACGGTGCCCACCTGTGACCCTTTGTTTCTGCTACAATAGGGTACCCTTTTTGCTCAATGCATTTCACTTGGCTCTCCCCACTCAGATCTCCAACTCAGGAAAGCTCAATGACAAATTCTGTACATACCAGTGATGCATTGGACAGAGCACTGATGGGACTGCATTTCAAAAAGAAACCTGGGAATCACTTTGGGAACCCAATCCTCAGACCTCATGATCCAGTCACTGAACTGGACAGGTCAGGACTCCAGAGAACACACATTCTGAGACCCCATTCTCAGATTTCTAAGGTTCTCTCATTGAATAACCACACTGTTTTACAGTCCTGGGTCATGCTCCATTTAACTGGTTTGCCCTCTATTACAGGTTGTATATTCTGGTCTCTGCTGGACTGGTGACAACCTACTCCACTCCAAATACTCCAAGGGTCCAGAGGCCTGGTGACGTACCCTCCCTCTCCTTTGCAGAGTGCTGCCCTTAGTTCCTGCAAGCAGATTTCTCTCAGGCAGAAGGCCTGAGCTATGTCAGGGCTGTTTTCAGGCTCTATGTAGGTGAATCTTATTCCCAAGTCCTGCACTATCTTCTCTAGCTCAGTTAGCATAGGGACTGAAAGGTTAATGAGTCACTTCATTCTGGTTGTACAGGACTCTCAGACCCCACAGTGCTGAGCCATAGCACCTCTATGCTGTCCCAGCTCCGAGATAATACCCACCCTGAGCACTAGCAACCAGGGACCATGCAGACCAGGTCCCACCCAGGTCCTCATATTTCCTCTTGCCCTATAGATCCAGCCATCTCCAACTGCCTTAGCCTTTGATCTCCTTTGGGTAGCAGGATCACTACAGTCTGCTTAGACTATAGTTCCCTGGACTCTGGCAGAGAATGGGGGTGACTGCAAGCCTGCCCTGATGTCTACTCTCAGAGCCACAGTCTTTCCCACTGGCTGAAGCCAGGAAGCAGCTATGGTCTCACCCGGCCTGTTCTGTTCTAGTGGGAGAGCCAGTTGGATACTAGACACTGTGAAAGTCACAGAAAAACTAGAAAGAAAAACAAAACAAAAAAAACAAAAAACATAAAAGCTACATCTCGACTTTATGACCCAAGCAGATGTTAATTTACATGGGTAAATACTTTCAAATGAAGTCATGTTTTAAGATGCAGTATGCCAGCTGGATACTGGTGGTGCATGTTTTTAATCCCAGCACTCAGGAGACAGAAGCAGGCGATCTCTGTGAGTTCAAGGCCAGCCTGGTCTACAGAGCTAGTTCCAGGACAGACTCCAAAGCTACACAGAGAAACAAAAGAAAAAGATGCAGTATGCCCTGCTTAACAGGAACCAGGTTTTCTCATTTCAGTGACCACATAAGATAATATACAGGACCACATTTCTACACCCCCAAAAACTACAACTCACCTCACATGCGCCAGCAACTGGGAAAACACCATTTCCTATGTATGCATAAATAATTCAGGTATGACACTGGAGTCAGTTTCAGAAGGCTCTTCATTTGAAGTAGCCAACACAATTCTACACTACCCAAGCTTCAGAGGGATGCTGGGCCCCACCCTCCTCAGTCCTACTCTGTCTCAGGATTGCCTAACAAAAAAGAGGCACACACCTGCAATGGGCACATAGCCGACACCCTGCTGGTACACAGTTGGCATCAGAACCACAGGCTGAGGAGGCATCATCATGGCAGCTGGGAGGGACTGAAACACAACGAAGAAAAATATGGGGGTCAAGGAGGACCATATCATATGTAAATCTTGTTACTTCCATTCTCACAATAACAGTCCTAGCCACAGCCCAGGCATTAACACTAAGAACACGGTGGAGTCCTAAGGCAGAATGTAGTAGCCTTGGCCACTGGCTTCATCTGCACCAGCACTTTAGTACACCACCTCCCCTTGGCTGGAAGACTTGGGCTAACACATGCTATAGAGTCACAGAACTACAGCTACTGAAATGTGATCTAGAATCACTCTGGGCTAGGGGGACAGCTCAGTTTGGAAAGTGCTTATAAGCATAAGGGCCTGAACTCAACCCTCAGCCCCCATAAAAAGTCAGTTTGGGTGGCACGTTTCTATAATTCCATGGCAAGGGAGGCAGAGAAAGGAAGATACCCGAAGCTCATTGGCCAACCAATCTAGTAGAATAAATGAACTCCACTTTCAGTGAGAACAAAAGTTAGGGTGTCAATCGTTGGCCTCCTGTGAGCTGCCACCACCACCACTCTTCACACAAAGCTCACTTTGGCGTCTATTTTGGAGACTGCATCAGTATCAGTAGCTTCTCACAGAAGTACTGACTGTTTTGTTTTGTTTAAATTTATTTATTCATTGTGTCTTAGTATTTTGCCTCAATGTATGTATGTGCATCATATTGCGGTGCCAGTGAAGGTTAGGTTAGGGTATCAGATTCCCTGAAACTGGAGTTACAGCTGGTTGTGAGCCATCATATGGTACTGGGAATCAAACCTGGGACTTTCCACATGAGCAGTCAGGTTCTGCCCTGTTGAGTGACCTCTCCAGTCCCAGCTCATATAATCTTGAACTGTAGGTGAGCTAGTACAAAATGGACCTGTGTTACATAAAATGCCTATTAAAAATAGGTAACAAACACTAAACACCAGAAGGAAAGATGTGCAGGACGGTCAAGTTGAGGAGGCCTGTATACACGGTGTTTTATACTCCCATGTTCTCACAGGCTCAGCAGCAACTAAAAGGAAAAGGGCCTGGTAATACAAAGGAGAGAGTAGAAGCCCAGACCCCCAACCCTGCCTCCCACAACTTCTCAAGGTTCTGGGAGTCATAGCTCCCTCAGGGAGGTACCACACCTCTTTGAGTATGGCCTCTACTACTCACCGTGTAGGACATGACCAGGTTGATCATGCCCTCCTTGTCATCACCCTGCCTCCCACTCAGGCTATACCACTCGTCCTCCACTTGGCCTTGCTTCAGGGACTCAGGGATGGTGATGTGGGTCCAAGCTATGCGGTCGTCCATGGAGAAGGCTCGCTGAGGAGGACAAGAGTGAAGTGACTTTGTCATGGCCCACAATGATCCATGTTATGGAGACCAGCTTTCCCTATGGCTGTAACTTGACCTGGACTGTTATTTGCATCTTCTGTCTTCTTGACAGGACAGGGTTTCTCCTCACTGCTCCAGTTTCTTTCAAGGAGCTTCCCACTAAACTACAATCTCAGACCTCCATGGATCATCTGTAACCTGACCACCACTTCTACCTTCTGAGTGACCACCATAAGACCAGGCCAAAAGACGGGAAAGAATCTCTGGGCTGTCATCCTGGCTCAGGGATGGGTATTGTCTTCCCCAGTTCTTGTGGTCCTACATCTAATCCACCAGATATAAGCTGCAAGTCTCAAGCCAAGTAGGTACGGAAGAGGCAAGAGCTCTATCTAACCCATCATTCTCAGCCCCAAACCTCCTTTTCATATGTTCCTACTATTGTGAGGACACAGAAGGAGAAAGGGACAAAAACAAAAACAAAACAAAACAAAAACCAGAGGCAGAGGGACAATACGAGGAGGAGGCTGCATCCTCCTGGCTGGGCTGCCCATGCCCAACTCCTCTCTGGTCCATAATGTTCTCATTCTCTTCCTACCACCCTTTGCTCTGGTTTAAGGAGGCAGGCACATGTTTCTAGATCTAAGTTACCAGAAAACACCTTCAGCCACCTGAGTTTCCAGACTGCCCTCAATAAGCTGCATATCTAACTACTGACATGGCCATGGGACATTGCTGGCAGAGCCTATCACTCATGCCTGTAAAAACAGTGCTCCCACTACTAGTGGAGCCCAATTTGCTTGAAATTTGACCTACCCATAAATAGTTATTTTCATGCTCTGCCCATACTTACATCACTGGTGATGGTTCCCAATGGACACTGTCAAAGGAACTGAGAGAGAAAAGCTGTATCTTGTCATTCATCCACAAAATGCCAGGTGTCCAGGCAGGTTACACCCTGTCACCCAGCCACTAAATGCTAAGTACACAGGCCTGAGCACCAGTAGAGTAGTCTTATGACCACAACTGCTAGGTACACTGAAGCACCCCCAAATCTACTGGATCCCAAACTTGGCAGATCTGTGACACTGGGATATCCCTCACCTCATCGAAGATCTCAAGGTAGAACGAGTCCACACCTGGGGGCACCGTGCATTGGATGACCTTGTTCCAGCGAGGGTTCTTGGCACCATTGTGTGCTGTGGGAGTTTCATAAACAGCATAACCCAGACGCAGGCGGCAATAAGGGTCCATGCGAGTCATGCCGTAATTCTTTGCCAATTTTGCCTGAAATAACATCAAGTTTAGAAAAGGAGGCATCCACCAGTAGAGAGAAAGGCAAATGCTTACCAAAACTGCTTACCTCATAGGTTATTTCCCACTATATGAAAAAAACAGCCTTTAAGTTCACCTAACCTTGTCAGTAACCAGCTCCTGAACACGGTGCCAGTTACTGCTGGACTCACACAACTCTGGGAACCTGGCCACCCCTGGCAGTGAGCAATTTAGACAAGACCTCTAATCTAACTGTGCACTGATTGTGCACATGCTAGGCCTTAGAATGCAGCTTAAGTTGAGTGTAAACCCCAGCTGCTCCAAAGGGGTTAGGGAAATTATCCTCATGGAGGACAGTACCCAATATGGACCAATAGTGACTGATTATAAGTATCCTAGACAGATCCCTGGGAAATCAATAAATATCACCAGACATTTTCAGGAGTAACTAGAATCAAAAAGCTCTACTTGTCCACATGGGAAATGAGCTGTAAAGGCTGAACTCCCCAGTCCCATGCCTAAGCACAGCCTACCACCTCTTCTCCTCAGTCCCACCAGTCTTCAACAGGAAACTGAAACCGACCTGTACTACAGTAATGCTGAGGCGGCCCACGGTGCCAACTGCTCCTCCGTACTGCAGCTGCTGGGCTGCCTGGGCATCCAGCTGGATCTGCTGCTGCTGCTGTGTGGGCGTTATACGGAGGAAGTCCTGGGGGAGCTCACCAATATACACCTTCCAGTAAGGTTAAAGAAAAGAGTAGAGTTAAAGCATGTAGCTGAGCAATCTCACAGTACAACCTACTTGCATTGAGCCATGTCACTAAGGCCCTGAAGACCTCCACACACACACTACTGCCCATCCCACTTAGCTGTGGGTTCCCACTGATATGCATCAAATAGATTTCCAGTTTCTGCAGGTTTTCCAGCTCACAGCACCCAGCACCTGTCTCTAAGGGTTCTGGCTGTTCTTTTCGAAGATTCCTGAAAAAGGCAGGTATGATGGCTCACTCCTGCAATCCCAGCACTTGGAAGACTGAGGCAGGGGAGTACTATGAGTTCAAAGCCAATCTGGGCTACATAGTGAGTTCCAGGCTACCTTGGGCTATACACAAGACCCTGTGTCAAAAAATAAATTAATAAAGCAAGCAAGCAAAAGTCCCTGGATCCCTGAGTCTGGGCCCTTATCATTTACCCATTTCTGTATTTCCAGAAAATATAGACTAGTTAGAAGTTTAGAACCAACCAAAAATATAGCCCAGAGTTCTCTGTGGGCCACCCCTGAGTAGTTGGTCTGATGATGTTCCTACTGCTCTTCTCTAACTTAAAAAACAAAAAACAAAAACAAAGCAACAACAACAAACACTGCCACATTGTCAGGTAAGGGATATGTCTGTGAGTGGTAACTACTCAGCAGCAGGCCCCTCTGCACCTCTGGGGTCACTCAGTCCAGAGTCAGGCTCTCACAGGCAGAGGCTTCCTGAAAAGTAGCTGTGGCCAGTGACACCCTCTCTTACCAAGAAAGGCACAGCTCTCAAAAGTCCAAAGCTTCTCTGGGATGGACAGCCTTTCCCAAGGCACATCACACAGACTTCCAGGGAGTCCAGGAAAAGAAAGGGTGATGGTACAAGAGTCAAGAACCGGAGTCTATGGTATACAGGAAAACACTGGGTTCCTCCCAGAGGAATTCCTCACTCATACCTGTGCTAATTGCAGGTAGTTTAGAGGGTGCGCCTCCAAGATGTATAACCAGCTTTATCTATGCATTAAAAGTGGGTTATTAGCAAAACCAGATTTTCTTCAGTCAGATTCTTGGGGTTAACCTATATAGGCCAAGTTCTCACTTGCCATATGAACAACTACCAATTGCATGTCATGTATTACAGCTGTAGGACCATAGCAAGGCACACCTGTGTCTCCTAGGGATATACCCAGAAGGGCAGACAGGCCAGTAGGTATTACAGTAATAGGTCACGATGCAGGCAATCATGGGAGCAGCTTCAAACATGGAAGTCAGGAAGGCCATGTGGAGCAAGTCAGGGCTGTTTTATTTACTTACTTATTTATTTAAATTGTTTCTTAACTGTCCCTTTCTTGGGACTGGAACCTCCAGACACTGCGATTTCATATTATACTCTTTCAGGCTTTCATTAAAGAGAAAGAGACTATTGGGGGTGGGGAATGGCTAGGATAAAATGTAGCAAGAGGTGCAGCTATGTGGAAGAGCCCTTGCCAAGCATGCACAATGCACTAGGTTCAAAGGTTTAATACCTTTGCCCTAAAAAGATCAAATTCAAATGTGCTATTTTTCAATAAGGATTTAACCATAAAATTATAAATAGGAAAGGAAAATTTTAACAAGGTGAGTTTAATAGTGTTACTAAAGAATAGAAAACAACCTTATGGTAGAGAAAGCTAACTCACCCTGCCTTAGCCAGGTGAACCATCATTCAAACAAGGACGTGACATAACACCCTGACTAATGTACCTCAGAAAAAAAAAAAAAAGGGCAGTCAAAGTAGAGATGGTCAAAAGCAAAGGCAAGGTGCTGTGCTGAAGGTGCCCACAGTAGGGAAGAAAAAAAGCTGAATCTGGGAGCATGGACTGAAGCCAGTTTCATGGCAGTAACAATGGTGTTAAAGGAAATGGAATAATAAAAGGAGAAATTTTTTTCTATTTCCTTAAATATAAAATTATTCAATTCACAAATTTAGTAGAAAAAGTTTTGTTTGAACCCAAAGAGGGAGCAGGAAGAGATGGGAAAGACTTCAGCTCAAACCAGACGGCAATCTGGTTATACAACCAATACTTGCTTGTCCTGGGAGGGAAAAGACAACCCTGCCTGCTGCTGCACATCCCTGATATTTGTCTAAATGAGGACACCTCATGCTACACCTAAAGGAAGCCACCACTGTCAGCATAGTAAGGAATGCTTCAAGAGCAAAAGGTGAATCCAGGCATTGGTGCAACTCCTGTAAAGCCAATGACTGCATGGGAAAATACCATCAATAGGCAGCTACTTTTAGTGAAGCTGTAAAATACAGGGCTAGTGCCAAAATGTATTCTTGCCAAATATTTGTGGCGGAAATGTTTGGCCACATGAAAATATATATATTTTTATCAAGGCTTAAAGACTTAGGAATATTAAATGATGAGTTCTGTTAACAGACTCAGAAAGTCTGATCTGAAAGATCAGAAAGGATCTTTTTTACAGTTTTACTCAAATTGAGTACAAACTAACAAATGATTTTAAACATGTGGGTTAAACAATTTCATTTCCAGGCACCAGTCCCATGGAAAAGCTGCAGGCGTGTAAGCATAGGTATGCTCACTCCTTGTGGCCCAGGAAAAAGTAAAGAACCACTAAGCAATGTCTGACTTCCCTAGTCAGAAGCACCTGTGTGCCCCAGACCCATACTCCTCAAAAGAAATGGGGTATTTCTGTGTCCCTAAAAGAATGCAAGGAAGCCCCAGGACCCTGTCCAAAAGGAGGGGCCAGTATGCAGGGCACACTTGGCTTCACCCTTGGCTCTGTGTAGCATTTGATGGCAAGTAAAGTAGGAATAGACAGACTAATTTTGTGAATGAAGGCAAACACAACACCCAATCCTTGCATCTGAGACACAGCCTATGGAATTTCCCCACAGTCAGAGAAGCAAGTTGTCTCTCCTAGGGTTGTCCAAAGGGTTTTGGCCTGCCCAGCATGTCTGGGACAACATAGGAAAAGGCAAGAAGTCACTACTCTAGAGTTCGGGGGTGGGGGGAGTAAACAAGAACAGAATTACTTCAATGGGTGAGTGTGCACATGTGTGTGTGAATTGCATGTGTGTGCGTATAAGTGTGAGGCAGTGGCACCAGAAAGGCTAGAGGAAGCAAGGGAGGATTTTGAATAAGCATCAGTTCAGTTTAGTGCATCTGTGGTAGTTGGGCAGAGGTGGATCTGTTGCCTGGTGCCAAGGCCAGGATAGCCTTCCAGAGTCAGAGATCACAGAGATTCCTACACACAAGACTAGCTGGTGTTGTGTCTCCCCACAGTCACCAGAGTCAGCCCCAATCCCTGCCTTCAACAGGTACCTGGCAACTACCACACAATCCACCTGTACCCAGCTACACCGTCTCTCTGATGTTAAAGCAGAAATGGTATCTGAAAAGGATTTGATCACAGAAATAATTATGTTTTCTGAAAAATGAAAAATAATTCATAAGGACCTAGTATCCCACTAGTTCATTTCCCACATGCTGGGCCTGGTGCACTCTCCATACATAAACTTGGAACATCCTCACAAGCCCTGACAACAGTTCTATAAACGGTACCTGGATCTCAGTCAGAACTGAACTGCACTTAAAGACATTCAGTGATTTACACTGAAACTCTGAAGAGAAGTAAAACAGTGGCTGGGATGACAGCAGGGCAGACTTACAGAGGACTGAAAAGCTCCTGCCCACCGCAACTCTTCACAGAGCCACAGGAGCTACAGCGAAGGATGCTAAAAGATTCTTACTTCAAAGTAAGAAAGCGATCCTGACAATAGACTCAAAGAGAATTGGGAAGAAAATGACACATCTCAGATCTGAGCAAGTACTGGCTACATAAAAACACTGCTGCTCAAAGGAAAGGAGAACCATCACATATGGCACAACAGCACCAGGTGGCCACTTGGTCACCACCAGCTATGGTTTTTGCACAGACTAAGAGAGAGAGAGAGAGAGAGAGAGAGAGAGAGAGAGAGAGATACAACCAACTTCAGATCTACAATAATGTGTGTTGAAATCCCTAGGGTAACTACCTAGAGAAAGAAATACACCAAACCTTCACCAAACTAGTAAAGAAATTACTACTGAACTGAATTTTAAAAGATCTATGTTCAATGAATCAAAGCAAGAATAGAAACATGTAGGACAAATGGAAGCCTAAAGTGTTAAAAAAAATGTATATCTTATCCTATATAAAATAAAGCTATTTAATAGATTCTAGTAGAAACTGGTACTTCTTAGATTTGACTTTTAAGGATACAGTTGTATGATGCTGTAGGTAGATCCCTCTTAAACATAAATGTTGAATAAAATGTAAAGCAAAAAAGATAAATGAGAGAAAGAAAAACCCTGTCAAATAATCATTAAAAGGAAAAATAATTACTAAAAGCCATACTATCATACAAAGTAAAAGGCAAGAGGTCAGTGGAGGTCACCATGTGGTGGCTACAGACTGATGTAGGAATGTTAGACTTGTACCCAGGCATAGCCTCATCTCAGAATCCAGGGCAGATATTCCCAGGGACCCAGAAACACAGGCCTAGTGGCCATCTAGTGAGCACAACCTCTTGCTTAGGCTCTGCTCTGTGAGGATGCATGGACACAATGGCTGCTAACTCACATAGGAGGATTGAAAACAATCGGTATGCAAAATAGCATTCAAAAAGAAAGCCGTTATATGCCCTAAAGAAGTGAACTCCTTCCTCCATTACTAGAAAATAAGAAGCCTGTATTTTGCCTTACTTTAAAAACTGTTTAGGGACAACCCAGGCACCTCTGGCTGATGGGAAAATCATATCTTCACCTGAACTGGCCTTGGCCCATAATCATACTGATGAATATTTTGCCTATCACCATAGAACTTTCCTCGTGGCGATGGATGGAGATAGAGACAGAGACCCACATTGGAACACAGGACTTAACTCCCTAGGTCCAAATGAGAAGCAGACGGAGGGAGAACATGAACAAGGAAGTCAGGACCGCAAGAGGTGCATTCACCCACTGATACAAAGGGACTGATCTAATGAGAGCTCACCAAGGCCAGCTGGACTGGGACTGAACGAGCATATGATCAAACCGGATTCTCTGAATGTGGCTGACATGGGGGCTGTCTGAGAAGCCATTGATAATGGCACTGGGACTTGTTTGGTCTGCATGTACTGGCTTTTTGGGATCCTAGTCTGTTTGGATGCTCACCTTCCTAGACCTGGAGGGAGGGGGGAGGAACTTGAACTTCCCACAAGGCAGGAAACCCTGACTGCTCTAAGGACTGGAGAGGGAGGAGGAGAGGGAGGGTATTGGGAGGAGGGGAGGAAATGGAAATTTTTATAAATTAATAAAAAAATCATATCTTTAACAACAGACCAAGTTACCAAGTGTAGAACATATGATCAAATTCAAATATCACCCTTTTGGGGCTGGAGAGATGTTCAGAGGTTAAGCACAGTGGCTGCTCTTCCAGAGGACCCAGGTTTAATTCCCAGCACCCACATGGTTCACCTCTGGGGAATCTGATCCCCTCTTCTGACCTCCATGGGCACCAAGAATGCACAAAGTACACTTACATATACACAGGCAAAATATTCACACACATAAAAGAAATCTAAAAATTAAAAAAAAAACAAATATCTTTTGCCATCTCTAATCAAGTCACTGGCTCAGCCACAATTATCAGAGAAGAACAGGACTGATGGGTTTTAGACGGGCATGGGCACTAAGGACCACCCACAGAATGAGGAGGGCCAAGGCTCACTGGTTAACCAGCATCTCAAGCAGGACAAATTAGCGACTGCCGGACTCCACAGAACACATCTATAAAGGAGGACCTTCAAAATGTCACCCTCTACATCTATCTGGTGCAGCCTCCAGGCAGCAAGACCTTCTACATGCGTCCCCACAAGAAGCAGAGTCCTTAAAGTCACTCGATGTAGTAAAGAAGTAGGTGTGTAGACTAGGTAGCAAAAGGGGTAATTTCAAAATACCAGCATTTTCAAAAGCGAGATGGATACAGGTTAGAGTGTGGTGCCCTGTGGTGGCTATTTAAAAACAAAACAAAACAAAAAAAACTAAAACTGTAAAATATTAATGTCCCGGGGAAAAACATTCCTTCACGACTATGTGGAGTACTGGCTGTCCTCCTTACACCTGTCCCACTAAACTATCAACAAAGAACAGAGAACCGTCCCCCCCCCCGCCCCCGCCTAGATAAGTGTTCCCTGCCTTCTACAGCCTGCCAGGACACTGTTAGCCCTTCCCTACTCATCAGAGGTGAAGGGTAGTTGCAGAGACAACTGCCCAAGCCTAAGTCCAGGTTCCTGGGATGGGGTCTCTGAGCCATGGTCTAACTCCCTGCTGGTCTACACAAAGAAAGCTTTAGAACTCAGTACTGAACAAACGTGTACTTTATCTATGTTTGGAAGCCAGCATCCTGCTTATCTTTACAGCTCCACAACCCTGAGGATGCCATGAATAGCAGAGAAGAACTACCACACTCAAACAGTTCTACTAGACCCTGACAACTGGAAAAAAAAAAAAAAACCTTTGCAAATATTAATGAAGGTATAAGGGTGGATCATTCTAGGTGAAGGAGTCAGTGAAAAGCTGCAAACTGAAAAAGGAATGCACTCTGAGAAATGCCACTTACCAGATGAACTTCAAGACCTATTCTGTAAAAGACCCTAGCCATGACCCATGCAGCCCTCCCACACCAAGTCCATACCTTCCTGCTTTCAATGGTTCGGAGCACAGCCCTGATGATAACCATTATTCTCTGGCTTACATGGGTCATCATGCATAGTTGTGTCCCCATGTTCCACACTTGTAGCTCACCATCTCTCCAATTGTTCTAAATATTGTAGTTACTAACACTACAGTGAAGTCTGCACATCCCAAGTAAAGTCTGATATACTGGTCACTGATGACAATTTTCAGAGCCCGGACCCCCTTAAGGTTACAAGTCATCAAGAGTGCTCCGAAAAACCACTCAGCTGCCTATATTTATTCCTATGACTATGTGGTCCCTAGAACACTGGGCAAGTGGAAAGAGCAAACGCCAGGACTTGACTGCACAGATTCTGCTAGTATGGACGTCATCTGACACTCCCAATTACTCATCACAGTGTATTAGCCCAGCTCTGTACACACCGCACCAGGGTTTCCCTCAGCAGCTTCTTACTCAATTAATGACAGACACTGAGCTCACCATCAGATATATTCAAATGTTGCCCAACCACAGAAGAACAACCTCAGACCACACAGTAAGGAAGGGTCTGCTCTGCCTGGCCATGTGTCCACTTGGCAGGGGATATGAAAAGGGCCAAGTACTGGCTCCCTTCCTCTTCTAGCAGCCACCACCAATCTTCTGTAGTTTGCTGAGACACAGTGAGGATGGAGAAGGATCGCTGAACATGAAGGTAACACCAACTCTAGAAAGCTCCCTATCAACTGAGAGTGGGTCAGGAGGTCTGGCTTCAAAGCCCTCCAAAAAAACACCTTGCCTTAAATGCATCTAAGCAAGCCTAGGGCTTTCTTCAAAGTCAGAAATAAGTCAGCTACCCCAGGAATTATCTGTTATACACACACACACACACACCCGTATGTCAACACCAAGCTGTCAGGGTGAGGGACTTGGGAAACCAAAGGCTTTGCAGACACATTCAATATTAACTTCAGAGAAAAGACAGTGGAGCCGTCAGAACTGTGTTCTACTACACACAGCCGCTATTAGCCAACAATATCCGACCCACACTTGTCTCAGAGCTACTGGGAGGACAGACACACGAGGGGTATGGGAGACAGGCAGTGTCGCGGAGCCCACGGCAACCCTTAGGAGACATCACTGATGGGTCTCCCAAGTTCTCTGCTCCCGGCCTGGGAAGGCGGCCACTAACTGGGCTCAAGAGGCAGTACCCTGCTCGCTACAGGTGCAGCCAGAGGAGGAAACGGGCACAACTAAGGGCTGACTACAAAGGGGGATCTTTCACCACCTCCGAAACCAAGGTGACCAGGTCATCTCTCCTTTTGGGGGACCGAGGGTGTCCGGTTCCACTCCTCTGAGAGACCATGGGAACCAAGGCTCCTATCAGTTTGGGAAATTAATGGGGCCAGGACCACTCTCCGCTCGGGAAACCAAGAGTGTCCCAGGGCCCATGTCCATCTGGGAGACCAGGGGATTGGTTCATCTGGGAAGTGAGGGGTTCAGGGCCCTTTTTCTACTTGGGGAACTAGGGATGCCTGGGTCTCTCTCAGTCTGGGGAACCAAGGAGGGTAGGAGTCACTCTTCCTTGGGTAGAACAATGGGGTCAGGGTTCCTCTGTGTTGGGGACTAAGGAACTGAGGGCCCCTCTACATCGAGGGGCCCAGAGGCTTCAGGACCCGTGGTCATCCTGGGAACCATCAACCTCTGCCTTCTTCCACCCGCGAGACCCTCAGGACCAGAGTCGCTACTCCGTATGGGTACCCGAAGGTGAGACCCGCGCAGTTCCGGGACCGTCGAGCAACTCGCGAGGGTCCCCGCGAGCAGCTGAGAAGAGGAGCCCGATCCCAGACTCCGCTGCCCTCGTCCGGCCCTCGCCCAGGGGACTCACCGGCCCGCGCTGCGTGCTGACGGTGGTCGCCATGGTGCTGCGGCGGCTCTGTGCCTCGCCGACTGCACGGAGACCCACTGGGAGAGCTCTTCTGCCCCCACTACAACCTGCGTCGCCGACCGTTGTCCCGCGAGGCAATCTGCGCCTCAGTCAGCTGACAGTCGCCCCGCCCCGCCCCACCCCGGCCTTTCCAAAGCGCAGGCGCTTCGCAATGGCTGGCCCCGCCCCTTCCGGCTCATTCGCGCATGCGTGATCCAGGCTCGGAGGGGGCGGGTTGTCTTCCGTGTACGCCTGCGCAGTGACTCACTCCTGGAGTTTAGTAACCCCATAAAATGGCTGCTAGGCTGTCTGCGCCTGCCTAAGCCTGAGCGTTTCCTGGCGTGTGCAAGCCTGTTCGCCCACATCAGGCACCCAGAACGAGGACGTTCGTCTCATAGTCGTGGAGTCACCACAGTGTCTAGTCCCCTAACAGAAGATAGCTATGCGACCACCACCTGCAGGTGCCTGATCCGCTAGGAAAAAGAAAACTGGTATTCGGCAGCTTGAGAAAACAGATGGCAGTAAAACCAGCTACCCTCAAGCCCTTGAATTACCTCAAAATGCTGTGGGAGGAAGAACATTTATATTTAAATTTTAAAAAAGGAAACCAAGCCGAAGGAGAGGCAAGAGTGGGCTGGAACACTTCCACCCGCCTTGGATTTTGCTAGATGAATGAAAGAGATGAAAATGCAAGATGGAGCCCTAGGAAACCCAGGCCACCCACTCTTGCCTCCAGAGCACTCTCCTCAGAAGGACGTCTGGCCAGATAGACTCGGTGTGGTTCCTGTTTGGAGTTAACCCTATAATGGTTGCACTTCAATCGTGCTCCTGTAGACTTGGTGCTGCCATTACTCCAGTACACATCTTCACTCACACCATCTTCTTTTGTGTTTCTTTCATCTCTAAGATCATACCTTCTACCTCAATTACCAGTCTCTTCCTTGATATCACATAGACTGCATCTGGTCTCTGTCCCACACGGACAACTGTCTGTTCAGTTTGCACTGGTCTCCAGCTCCTGTTGCTTGAAATGTCATCTCTGTACTGGTGAAACTAAGATGGAGAAGGACTCAAGACTCAGCACCCATTGTGGCAGACAGAGTCTAAGAAACCCATGATCCCTTCCCATAACATTTCTCAGTAAGTCCCCAAAGTCAGTTCAATGATACAGTCTGTCAGAGCAAAACCACAGCCTTTGCTCTCTGTTGACTTAAAGCTCTCTAATGGTGGTGGTCATCTAGCAGGACACAACCTTACTTGTTTCTACTAGCTTTTCTGTAGATAGCAGCAGCTCTGGTGTGTGGGGGCTGTGGTAGAATTTGCCTAGGTTACTTTGCAGAAGCTTGAAAACTATCTCTGTTGTGAGTACTAACTCTCCACTCAGTGGAGAGATGGTATGGGTAACAGAAAAAGGAAAAAAGGCTTAGCATCTCTGTCTTCATCATCTTGTATTTATCCCCTTTGCTACCTTCATCTTGACTCAGATTTGTAGTACTTTTCTATTGATATGAGAAGACCAAGACAACCTAAGGATGAGTTTATTTTGGACTTACGGTTTCAGAGGGGTCGAGTCCATGATGGTGGAGGTAGGAGATAGCTGGTGACTGGAGCAACAGCCGGGAGGAAAGCAGGACACAGACAGCACATTAGGAATGGCATCAGTCTTTTGAAAATTCACAACTTACCCTAGTGACATACCTCCTCCAATGAGGCCACACCTCCTGAGCCTTCTCAAAAATACCAACTGGGGATCAAGTACTCAAACCCAGGCCTGTGAGCTCACCAACTACAAGATTCTATTCAATTCTTCATGTAGATACATGGACACTCTGGGAAATGTGTTGTTGCTGAGTATAGTGGCACATATCTATTGTCCTGACAAGCAGGAGGCTAAGGCAGGAGGACTGGGAATTTTAGGAGGCCAGTCTAAAGGGGGAAAGCAGCTATGTTCAAGACTGTTATGTCCAGAGCTACCTTGGCCATTGGAGCTGGTGTATGCTTCTTCCCAACCACAGGGAATCACTTATCTTAGGTCCCATGACCTTTTAACACTCAGACCAAATCATGAGACCAGGGTGTTTAAGCAGGACACTGATGCTAGTTCTAAATGTAAATGATTACTTCTAGGATTAAGACAACTGAGTAAACTTCAGGGCCAGAACTTCAGGGCCAGAATAATTTTTTTAAGAGAAGGAAGAAATGCCCACAGACAATGAAAAATTACCAAACTTTAGTCTTCTTCAGAAGAATAAATAAAAGTCACTGCTTCCTTGATTAAGTGAGCAGCATGGTCACCTCTTCAGTTGGCATTAAGTCCCTCTGCTCATGAACTGCAGTCTCAGTAAAGCTTTGCCAGTCTTGTTCATCGCTTTGCATTTGGTGACATTGTTTTTGCTTCTATATTATAAGATCGAATCATCTGATGACAGGTGGCAGTTATATAAACATATAAGATTATCAAAAAGTTGTCCAGTGTGTCCTTGTGATCTGTGTATTTTGATGTATACAAGTTTTACCTCAATGATTTTAAAAGTTGGTGACAAAACATCTCCTTTGTATCTGACAGGGTGGCTAGTCTCAATTTATGAAAAAGCCTGTCAAATTTATAAGAAAAAAGTAAAAAATTAATAAAGGAAGGAAGAAACTAGTTGGAAGCAATATGATTGTCTCCATACCCATTGTTATAAAATATTTGCCATGGGCTCAAATGTTTAGCCATTTGGTCCCCAATTGGCAGCCCTGTTTTGAAAGGTTGATGAACCTTTGGGAGGTGGAGGAAGTGTGTCATTGAAGCCAGGCTTTGAGGTTTGTAGCCTGGTCTTACTTTCTGTCCACTCTCCGCAACCAACTGCTTACCTCTCCTGCTGCCCTACCTTCCCCTGACACAGACTGTACCTTCAAACTATGAGCTGAAAGAAGCCCTGCCTTTCTTTTCCTTTTGTCGGGTGCATGGTCACAATAATGAGAAATGTAACTAGCACACAACTCTATAAATTCTCAGGAATAAGAGTTCATCAGGAGGAAAAAAAGGAAGCCAAAGAAGCATGTTTTCTGAGAGCTCACAGAGGAGCTTGAGTTGCGGAAGCCCATGCACTGTGAATTCGTGGCTTAATAAATAAAAAGACCTAGACTATAAAGTATTTTTCTTTAAAAAAAAAAAGAAGGATTTTAAAGACTCAAATATTCAGGTGCAAGCAGATGCCAAGTGCCATACTTAAGCATAGTTCAAGATTTTTTTTTTTAATTAAACACTCGTTTATCAGAAAATATATGGGGTAGTTGGGCATGCCAATCCCTAGCACTCAGAAGGCAGAAGCAAGCTGATCTCTGTCAGTTGGTGCCATCTGGTTTATGTAGTGAGTTCTAAGCCAGCCGGTGCTATAGAGTGAGACCCTGTCAAAAGAGGGGAGTGGGGGAAGAAAAACAGAACCATGAGGCACTAAGAACATGGTACAGAGGGTTAAAAAAAACGCTCCAGGCACTTCTACCACCTGGGGAACTGATTTAGGAGGTTGCAAATAGACCCAGGAGGAACTGAGCCTTGGGTGGAAAGGTGTATAAGGACCATTCTGAGCTGAAGCCCTGGGACATTCAGGAGTTCACCCATGACAGGATGCAGAGGCTGGTGCTGATAGGTATTAACTGACTCTCTTTTTTTATATGGTCCAAGCATAAGAAATAAATTGTATAGTTCATGTATCAATATGAGGTGCACTTAGAGTTGATTGGAATTGTAGGAGGCACCAGCCATCCCCTTTCTTCCACTAGCAGGAGTCTGGCGTCTCAAGATGTTGATTATCTAGATTTTACTTTACTGAGTCCAGGATCTGAAAGGGAAGGGGTCAATCTCAACCCCAGATTTCTTACTGGCTGATACTTTGTGACTGAGGCCAGTGAAATGAAGAGTTTGGGAGGGGTGCAAGTTTTGACCTACAGAAGACAGGGACAGGAATCTCTAGCAGTTGGAGGATTTTAAAAACCACTGTCTTGTGACGAATTTGCTTGCTGGTAAAGGCTTTTGCTGGCAGCCTTTTCTGCAGAACTAAATATTAACAACAGCTTTGTTTTCACAAGTATCTTGAATTTGTTATCTTGTTTCTAACATGGTGAGGGGGTTGCATCCTTTGTTGGTCTAGTATGTTCAGTAAGTGTACAGGCCTGGTTTACAAAAATGTCTATGGGTATCATAGTTAGGGTTTCTATAGCGGCGACAAAACACCGTGACCAAAGAGCAAGTTAGGGAGAAAAGGGTTTATTTGGCTTACACTTCAGCATTGCTGTTCAACACTGACAGAATTCAGGACAGGAACTCAAATCCTGGAAGCAGGAGCTGATGCAGAGACCGTGGAGGGGAACTGCTTACTGGCTTGCTTCCCATGCCTTGCTCTGTCACAGGTAGCATGGTGCAGGTGTGAGGGTTCATGTGAGTCCGTGAGATGAAGACTCAGAGATACTTTGAAAATGAACTCAGCCTTAGCAGTCGCAGGGGTTCCCAGCCTTGGTGGACTGAGGCAATTTCCCTTAAGCCCATAACTTTTCCCTCTATGTTACACTTTAGCCAGTAGATTTCCATATCTCAAAAGAACCTGAATGAAGCTATCAAAAATACAATGCCAAGTGCAAATACCTGATTCAGGAGGTAACACAGTTTTCTAGGTTTTCCCCTAACCAAGTTTTGCATAGGTTTTGTATTCACTGAAAACTCTAAGACAGGATTCACATAGGGCAATAAAAGGTATCTGTAAAATAAAGGATGGGGTAGGGCTGGGTGATAACTCCAGGAGTTAGGCCAGGCATGACCCAGTGGGGGTATGGCTAGTGTGGAGTGGGGAATGTTGGGGTTGGGAGTGTTGCTTGCTAACCCTCTGATGCCAGGCTGGCAGAAAATTCTGCAACATTGCTCACTCTACCTTATTATAGAACCCAGAACTAGCAGCCCAGGAATGATACCACCCACCATGAGCTGGACCCTCTCCCATGATAACTAAATGAGAAAAATGCCTTACAGCTGGATATCATGGAGGCATTTCCTCAACTGAAACTGCTTCCTCTGATGATTCTAGCTTGTGTCAAGTTGACACACATACCAGCTAGCACAATGGGTATTTGCTTGCATGTATGTCTGTGCACATGCATGCTTGGTGTCTGAGAAGGCCGGAAAAGGACTTCAGGTCCCCTGGGATTAGAGTTATCAGCAGTTATGAGCCACAGTGTCTGTTCTGGAAGATCAGCCAGGACTCTTTAACTACTGAGCAATCTCTCCAGTTTCCTCTAAAGATATTTTAGTACACCATTTGCCCTGTGTCCCCAATCTACTTTGATAAATTCATAGGTGGTACTCTTTTACTGCACAAGTAAGTGACTTTTCAGTTTCTGTGTTATAGGTGGTACTGAATAGGCAGTATCGTCTGTGTGCTCAAAAAGTGAAGCGTTCGCCTGTCCATTTGCACTCAAAATGGTGCCAAACACTGGTTGGAAGTGGAGTCACCCAGAGGGCACATAGCCTGTGGTTCCCACTGTGGTATTCTGGTAAACGTGAACGTGAACATCTGGTAACTGAACATGAGAACAATCAGTCTGAATACTGTCTGTGCTTTTTTTTTTTTAATCTGACAGATGCTAAAGTCATCTGGGAAGAAGAACCCCTCAACTCCTCAACTGAGAAAACATTTCCATCAGGTTGGCCTCTAGGCAAATCTGAGGGACATTTTCTTGACTGATGATTGATAGTGTGTGGGGCAGCCTACTGTGCGTAAGTCCTGGATTGGATAGGAAAATAAACTTAACAAGCCATGGAAAGCGAGCCAGTAAGCAATGTTCCTCCATGGTCTTTGCTTCAGTTCCTGCCTTCGGGTCTCTTCCGTTTGAGTACCTAACTTGGCTTCCCTTGATGTTGGAATATGATTAGGACCTGCAAGCCAAATAAAGCCTTTCCTTCTGAGGTTTACTTTTGGTCATAGTGTTTATCACCGCAATAGAAAGCAAGCCAGGATACCGTTCAAGCCAAATAAGCAGGTTTTCATCCCAGCTAATATGACAGTCATGGGGTCAGATTAGCCTCAGCCTCATAGTCTTCTTCTTTTTTTCCAAAACAAGGTTTCTCCTGACTGTCCTGAAACTCACTCTGTAGACCAGACTAGCCTCAAACTCAGAGATCTAACTCTCTTTGCCTCCAGAGTGCTGGGATTAAAGGCGTGCACCAACTCTGTCCGTCCCATATTCTTTTTACAAGAGAATTTCTATTAGTCTAATGATAGACTTGCCTCTGATTCTTCATATCATCCAATCCAGAGCAAAATCTCATTCCCAAACCCTCTCCCATAAGTACTGATACTATCTTTATTGGGAAAACACTAATCCTGGTGTTGCACAAAGGAACACATGAACAGAGTGAAAGAATTTGGCAAGGTGATTTCTTTTTGCAAAAAGAGTGTGCCAGAACCCAAACAGGGATATTGAGCTCACTCACCAAAATGGTCTCTGTCTTTTATGCCTGACATAGGTATCATTCCATTGGTGGGAGCTCAACTTTCCATTCTGATACCATTGGCTAATAGTTGTAAAGGGGAAAGGAGAATGTTTGGGAAATAATGAACTTCTATTGGAATGATTACTTTTGGCAGAAAAATATTTTTCATGTCTTTGTTATTCATTACATTTTATTTATTTTTTGTGTGCACATGCATACAGTTCATAGTATAAACAGAATTAACTGCTGGGAAAGGAGACTCTAACCAGCTGAGCTGCAATGCAGAGAGAAGAGGATTCTTGAACTGCTAGGTCACCTGCAAGTTACGCAGAGAACTCCGGGATTGCAGCCTTTGTATTAGAGTGAGCCTTTCAGTAATACAATGGTTTTTGAGTTATCTTTGATTCTTGTAAGTAATTCATTACCCATACTGCTGTAAGTAACCTAAATAAAAACTCATCAGTTCACCAAATTGAAGTTTGGTTCAAATGTCACATTGGTCTGTTGTGAGTTCTTTTTCCGGTGCAAGCAGGTGTAGGGGTGTGTGTTGTGTTGCATCTCCTAAGGGAAAATTTGTCTCACAATAGTGTCTAACTGTGAGTATATACCTGCCCTCCTACATGTGCGCATGTGTCAGAGGACAATTTGTGGGAGTTGATTTTCTCCTACTACAATGGTCCTAGGGATCAAGCTCAGGGTAGGCTTGGCAGCAGGCACCTTTACCAGCTGAGACATCTGGTTAGCCCACGATACTACCCTCTCAAAGTCTCTCTTCAGCTTCCATGATCTGTGTTCTCCTGCACAGAAGTAAGCCATGACCCTGCTTTGCCCAGCTGCAGGTGTGCTCTTGAAAGTGGCCAGAGGACTTTGGCATACCCAAGGCTGAAACTGCCCAGTCCTGTCTGTACAGCTTCCAGAAAAGTGAGAAGTGACCATCCCATCCTCTGAATTAGATATTTTTTTGTCATAGCAACTAAGTGGTTTAGCCCTGGTCTACTCCATCGATTAGTCCTCTGCTTCTGCCGAGTCCCATGTCATCCTTGAAGGTAGTTTGTCACATAAGATGCCAATCCCAGTGTTTCACTCACCCCAGCAAGGAGTGTATCCATGTGCTCATCTCTCTGTGCTGGAATCCCACTCCGAGAGTCTGTTTCCTGGGACCACTTCTGCTACCGATTACTGGGTTAGTCGGGATCCCAGCAGGGAACAGATGGCATGCTCAGAAAGATAATTAATGGGGACACTCTGTCCTAGCAACCACAAAGTAATGTGCTGATAGGACACCTAGAAAAACCCGCAGATCTAAGGATCTGTCAGAGAAGTGAGGTCACAGGGCAAATGCCCCCACCAGATACACCAGAAAGACAGACAAGGAAACAAAGAATTGTAGCTCAGCAAGGCAGAAGCCACAGGAGAACCTGGCACCGAGGTGATGAAGGGCAGCAGGCCCAACTTCCAAGAGAACCTGATGTGAAGCTACGTGCTTCGTGAGACTCACCCTCCAGGGCTCTCCCCGGCTCTCCCCGGGGAGATCTGAGAAACACCTCCCCAAGCATTCACAGTAAGGTAGAAAGGATTCTGCTGTGAATTGTGCCACGGGTTCTGCTTTTCTTAAGGTCTGTCCCCAAGAAAGACTAGTTTACCGGTACTGACTCCACCAGGGTGTTACCGCTCCCTCTGGCCTGTGCGCAAACCTTGCTCTGCCTAGTTGCCCATAAGAGAAGGGAGACACACAGTTTCGGATCTGTCAATGTCACACAACCTGAAGTTGCGTGGGAACCTAAGAAGCTCTGATGAGGTTGACAGCTCAAGGTCGCAAGCTCACTGACACAGAGCCCTCAGCGCAGGACAGGTCTCTTGGCAATGGGTACTTCCAGTACACTGGGCCAGCTTTTCCAATAAAGATTACAGGGCACACTAGAAAGCAGAAAATACCACCTGGGTGAGAAAGAAAGAGAAAGAGGGAGACAGGGAGACAGAGAGACAAAGCAAGCATAGCCAGACCTAGATGCAGTAGGAATGTTGGAATACGCAAAATTCAAAATAACTATGACTAATATCAGGTTGTAATGGGATCAGGAAACATAAAAGGGGTGGGAAAGGTAGGCAGAGAAAGGATCAAAAGAAAATAATAGAGAGAAAAAATTATCATAGAAGTGGAGATTGCCCTTGTGTCTCTGTTAGGGTTTCTATTGCTGTGGTGAAACACGGTGACCAAAACACAAGTTGGAGAGAAAAGGGTTTGTTTGGTTTATGCTTCAGCATTGCTGTCATTACTGAAAGAAGTCAGGGCAGGATCCCGGAGGCAGGAGCTGATGCAGAAGCCATGGAGAGAAACTGCTTCATGACATCCTCATCATGGCTTTCTCAGCTTTTCTTATAGAACCCAGGGGTGGGAGGCAGCAAACTCTACAAGAACAGGACTGAGCCAGCGACCTGGGCTGGAGCAGTCCTGGGACAGTGAACTTCACAGGAACAGGTACAGGGGAGCAACTGCTGAGAGAGTGGGCCAGAGCCAGGCATGAATCTGAGACCTTCGAGGGAGGAGACCTGAGCTAGGACCTCTGCGGGTCTGGGCATGAGTCTAGGACCTCTGAGGGAATAAGCCTGAGCAAGGAACTCTGTGGGTCCAGGCGTTGGTCTGGGACCTTCGAGGGAGAAGGCAGGAACCAGAAACCTCTGCGGGTCTGGACGTGAGTCTGAGACTTCTGTGGGAATAGGCCTGAGCCAGGTACTTTGTGGGTCCAGGCACACACAAGTCTGGGACCTCCAAGGGAGAAAATCAGAGCCAGAGACCTTTGCAGGACCAACCTCAAGCCAGGGACCTCTGCAGGAACAGATCCAGACCAGGGACATTTACAGAAATAGGTCTGAGCCAGCAACCAGAGCATGCCTGAGACAGCAAACTCCAAAGAAGCAGAGTAAACCCTGGGAGCGCTGAGTGACCTCCAGGAACATGGAGTGACCAACAAGGTAACTAGAACTGTGGTACTGACTGTACCAAGAGGAACAACCATCTGAGTCTTGGATCCACTCACACCTAGATTAATCACCAGAGTCAGAGACAGCCCCAACCACACCAAATAGAGGAAAAGATGAGTAGACAAGGTAAGAACACATGAAACACCACAAGAGCAACACAACACCAGTAAAATCTAGAGACCCTACAACAACAAGACTTGAACAACCAAATATAGATGAAGCAGAAGAAAATAATCTAAAAAATAACGTCAGGAGAATGTTTGAAACTCTTAAAGGGAAACGAGAAATTCCCTCAAAGAAATGGAGGAAAAGACAAACAAAAAATTGGAAGACATCAGCAAATCCCTTAAGAAAACCAAAAAAAGCAATCAAACATATGAAAAAAGCTATTCAAGACTTGAAAACTGAAACAGAAACAATAAAGAAAACACAAGCCAAGGGAATTATAGAAACAGAAATCACGAGAAAAGATCAGGAACCACAAATACAAACATAAAAAGCAGAATACAAGAGATGGAAGAGAGAATCTCAAGCGCTGAAGATGCAAAAGAGGAATTAGACTCATCAGTCAAAGAAAACATTAAATCTAACAAAAGCTTAACCCCAAATATCCAGAGAGTATGGGACACAATGAAAAGACCAAACCTAAGAATAATAGGTATGGAAGTAGGAGAAGTAGTTCAACTCAAAAGCACAGGAAACATATTTAACAAAATCATAGAAGAAAACTTTTCCCAACCTAAAGAAAGCTATGCCTATGGACAAAAAAAGCTTACAGAACACCAAATAGACTGGATCAAAAAAAAGTTCCCTCACCACATAATAATCAAAACACTAAACATACAGAATAAAGAAATAATATTAAGAGCTGCAAAGGAAAAGGGCCAAGTAACATATAAAGGCTGACCTATTAGAATTATACCTGACTTCTCATTGGAGACAATGAAAGCCAGAAGGTTATAAACAAGCCTTATGCAGACATTAAGAGACCATGGATGGCAGCCCAGACTATTATACCCAGCAAAACTTTCAATCACCATAGATAAACAAAACAAGATATTCTATGACAAAACCAGATTTAACCAATACTTAGCCACAAACCCAGCCCAACACAAAGTACTAGAAGGAAAATTCCAACCCAAGGAAGATGGCTACATCAACAAGAATACAGACAATTGATGATCTCACAGCAGCAAATCCCAAAGAAGGGAAAAAACACACAAATTAACATCACCAACAACGAAAACTAAATTAACAGGAGATAGCAATCACTGGTCATTAATATCCCTTAATATAAATGGACTCAACTCACCTATAAAAAGACACAGGCTAATAGATTGGATATGAAAAAAAATCCATCCTTCTGCTGCATACAAGAAACACCCCTCAACCTCAAAGACAGACATCGCCTCAGAGTAAAGGACTGGGGAAAAAATTCCAATCAAACGGACCTAAGAAACAAGCTGTGTAGCTATCCTAATATCTAACAAAATAGACTTCAAATTAAAATCAACCAAAAAAGATAAAGAAGAACATTTAATATTAGTCACAGGAAAAATCCATCAAGAGGAAATCTCAGTACTGAACATCCATGCCACAAATAAAAGGGCGCCCTCATATATAAAAGAAACACTTCTAAAGCTTAAATCATACTCTAAACCCCACACATTTATAGTGAAAGACTTCAACACTCCATTTTCACCACTGGACAGATCAGTCAGACAAAAAATTACAGAGAAATAAGGGAACTAACAGATGTTATGACTTAAATGGACTTAACAGATATCTATAGAATATTCCATCCAAACAGAAAAGAATATACCTTCTTCGCGGCACCTAATGGAACCTTCTCAAAAATTGACCACATACTCAGTAACAAAACAAACCTCAACAAATACAAAAAATCAGAATAACCTCATGTATCTCATCAGATCACCATGGCTTAAAACTAAAATTCAACAGCAATACTAATTCCAGAAAGCCCACAAACACATGGAAAGTAAACAATGCTCACCTGAATCATCAATGGGTCAAGGGAGAAATAATGGGAGAAATCAAAGACTTCCTAAAATTCAATGAAAATGACCACACCTCATACCCAAATTTATGGAACACAATGAAAGCAGTGTTAAGAGGAAAGTTCATAGCACTAAATGCCTACATATAAGAAGTTGGAAAAATCCCACACTCGTGAATTAACAGAACATTTGAAACTTTAGAACAAAGAGAAGCAAACTCACCCAAGAGAACTACACAGCAGGAAATAATCAAATTGAGAGCTGAAATCAACAAAATAGAAAAAAAAAACAATACGAAGAATCAATGAGGCAAAGAGTTGGTTCTTCGAGAAAATCAGCAAAATAGACAAACCTTTATCCAAACTAACCAAAAGGCCGAGAGAAACTATCCAAATTAACAAAATCAGAAATGAAAAGGGGGACATAGGGCTGGAGAGAGGGCTTAGAGGTTAAGAGCACTGACTGCTCTTCTGGAGGTCCTGAGTTCAATTCCCAGCAACCACATGGTGGCTCACAACCATCTATAATGAGATCTGGTGCCCTCTTCTGGCATGCATGCATATATGGAAGGAATGTTGTATACATAATAAATAAATAAACCTTTAAAAAAAAAGAAAGAAAGGGGGCATAACAACAGACATGAAGGAAATCTAGAGAATCATTAGGTCATATTTTGAAAACCTGTACTCCACAAAATTGAAAAACTTAAAGGAAATGGGCAACTTTCTGGATAAATATCACTTACCAACATTAAATCAAGACCAGATAAGCAAATCAAACAGACCTGTAACTGCTGAAGAAACAGAAGCAGTCATCAAAAGTCTCCCAACCAAAAAAAAAAAAAAAAGCCAAGGATCAGATGGTTTCAGCTCAGAATTCTACCAGATTTTCAAAGAAGAACTAATACTAATAGTCCTCAAATTGTTCCACACAATAGAAACAGAAGGAACATTGCAAACTCTTTTTATGAGGCTACAATTACCCTGATACCCAAACCACAGAAAGACATTACTAAGAAAGAGAATTACAGACCAATCTCATTCATGAACATTGATGCAAAAATACTAAATAAAATGCTGGCAAATCAAATTCAGAAACACATCAGAACCATCATCCACCATGATCAAAGTCGGCTTCATTCCAGAGATGCAGGGATGGTTCAACATATGAAAATCTGTCAATGTAATCCACCATATAAACAAACTGAAAAATAAAAACCATATGATCATCTCATTAGATGCCAAAAAAGTCTTTGACAAAATACAATATCCCTTCATGATAAAAGTCTTGGAGAGAGCAGGGATACAAGGAACATACCTAAACATAATAAAGACAACATACAGCAAGTCAACAGCCAACATTAAACTAAATGGAGAGAAACTCACATAAATCCCACTGAAATCAGTAACAAGACAAGGTTGCCCACTCTCTCCATATCTATTCAATATAGTTCTTGAGCTCCTAGCTAGAGCAATAAGACAACAAAAGGAGATCAAAGAGATACAAATCGGAAAAGAAGTCAAACTCTCATTATTTGTTGATGGTATTATAGTTTACATAAGCGACCCCAAAAATTCTACCAAGGAACTTCTACAACTCAAAAACACTTTCAAGCTGGGCAGAGGTGGCACACACCTTTAATCCCAGCACTCAGGAGGCAGAGGCAGGTGGATCTCTGTGAGTTCAAGGCCAGCCTGGTCTAAAAGAGCTAGTTCCAGGACAGGCTCCAAAGTCACAGAGACACCCTGTCTTGAAAAACAAAAACCAAACCAAACAAAACAAAAAAACACTTTCAGTAGTGTAGCAGGATATAATATTAACTAAAAAAAATCAGTAGCCTTCCTGTACACAGATGATAAATGGGCTGAGAATGAAATCAGAAAAACATCACCCTTCACAATAGCCACAAATAGCATAAAATATCTCGGGGTAACTCTAACCAAACAAGTGGAAGATTTGTATGACAAGAACTTTAAATCTTTGAAGAAAAAAATTGAAGAAGACACCAGAAAGTGGAAAGACCTCCCATGCTCTTGGGTAGGTAGAATTAACATAGTAAAAATGACAATCTTATGAAAATCAATCTACAGATTCAATGAAATGACCACCAAAATCCCAGCAAAATTCTTCACAGACCTCATAAGAGCAGTACTCAACTTCATACGGAAAAGCAAAAAAACCCAGAATAGTCAAAACAATCCTGTATAATAAAAGAATTTCTGGAGGCATCACAATTCCTGACTTCAAACTCTACTACAGAGCTACAGTACTGAAAACAGCCTGGTATTGGCATAAGAACAGATAGGAGAACCAATGGAACTGAATTGAGGTCCCAGATATTAATTCACACACTTTCTTTCTTTTTATTTTATTTTATTTTTTATTGATTTTTATTGAGCTCTACATTTTTCCATGTTCCCCTCCCTGCCTCGTCCTTCTGCCCTTTAACCCTCTCCCCAGGTCCCCATGCTCCCAGTTTACTCAGGAGATCTTGTCTTTTTCTACTTTCTACTTCCCATGTAGATTAGAACTATGTAAGTCTCTCTTAGTATCCTCATTGTTATCTAAGTTCTCTGGGATTAATCCATACACTTTCAAACACCTGATTTTTGACAAAGAAGCAAAAAATATAAAATAGAAAAAAAGAAAGCATATTTAACAAACGGTGCTGGCATAACTGGATATTAACATGTAGAAGAATGAAAATAGATCCATATCTATCACCATGCACAAAACTCAAGTCCAGATGGATCAAACACCTCTATAAAAAGCCAGCCACACTGAACCTCATAGAAGAGAAAGTGGGAAGTACACTTGAACACATTGGCACAGGAGACTACTTCCTAAATATAACCCCAGTAGCACAGACACTGAGAGAAACAATTAATAAATGGGACCTTCTGAAACTGAAAAGCTTCTGTAAAGGAAAGGTCACAGTCAACAAGACAAAATGACAGCCTACAGAAAGGGAAAAGATCTTCACCAACTCCACATCAGATAGAGGTCTGATCTCCAAAAGAACTCAAGAAATTGGTCATCAAAAGAACAAATAATCCAATTAAAAAAATGGAGTACAGACCTAAACAGAGAACTCTCAACAGAGAACTCTAAAGTGGCTGAAAGACACTTAAGGACATGTTCAATATCCTTAGTCATCAGAGAAATGCAATGAAGACTCTAAGAGAGACATATATGGATCTAATCTACATGGGAAGAAGAAAAGGATAAGAGCTGCTTAGTAAATTGGGAGCATGGGGACCTTGGGAGGGGGTTGAAGGGGAGGAGAGAGGCAGGGAGGGGAGCAGAGAAAAATGTAGGGCTCAATAAAAATCAACTAAAAAAAAAAAGAACCCAGGGGTGGCCCCACTCACCTTGGGCTGGGCCCTTCTTCGTTGACTACTAATTGAGAAAATGTCTTACAGCTCTATCTCATGGAGGCATTTCTTCAACTGAGGCTCCTTCCTCTCTGAAGACTCTAACTGTGGTGGCAACTGAGAAGGTGTGAATACTCCTGATGAGGAAACCAGGAGAAGAATAAAGAGTGAAAGGAACAAGCAACGTCTGAAGCACATGGCTGAAAATTCCCCAAATCACTGTCAGAGAGCAAGCCATAGACACAGGAAGCTCAAGAAACATAGGCAGGATAAGCACAAAACCAAACCAAAGAGGTATTTCCTAAAATTCTTGAAAGTGGAGGGAAAACCTTCACACAGAGAGCAAAGATGATAATTATACACAGTTTTGTTCCAGAAACTGTAGAAGGAAGAGGACAGTGATGTGGACTGAGATCCCATGCTGGGATTGAGTCTGAGTTCTAAAATCCCGCAGAAAGCAACAGGAACACTCACAGCAGACCTGCCCTGCCAGAAACACAGAAAGAAGTTCTTCGTTCTCTTTTTAGCCTAGTTTAATTTTGAAGTGCAGGGAATGGAACCCTGGTTTTCATACATGGAAGACAAATACTGCACCAAGTGGCCTATGTTCTTTCTTTGGTTTTCTTTTTGTTTGTTTGTTTGTTTTGTTTTTGTTTGGTTTGGGGTTTTTTGTTTTGTTTTGTTTTGGTTTGGTTTGGTTTTTTGAGACAGGGTTCTCTGTAGCTTTGAGGCCTGTCTTGGAACTAGCTTTTGCAGGCCAGTCTGGCCTAGAACTCACGGAGATCTGACTGCCTCTGCCTCCCGAATACTGGGATTAAAGGCGTGCACCACCACTGCCTGGCGTGACCTATGTTCTTAGCCCCAAAATACTGATGCAAGTTCTTCAGGTGGTGGGAGAAGTGATGAAGTCAGGAATTCAGACCCATCTAAAGAAAGAAGACCAGAGAAGAAACTAGGGAAGGCTAAATAAATAAAAACTTCAATTTTCCTTATTTTTAGTTGATAGTTTAGGTAAGAGTTGTCAGTCCTGGTGAAACACATTGGTAATCCTAGCACTTGGGAAACTGGAGCAGAAGGATTGTGAGTTTGAGGTCAGCCTGGTCAGAAAGGAAGGAAGGAAAGGAAAAAGAAAAAAGACAAGCTTAGGCTAAGCCACAGCAAGACTGGTGAGTTTACTCAAATATATCTACGATGGTGTCTTTGAGGATTTCGGTCTATATGTAGTTTTGATGAATGGCAGCGGCCATACCAGTTTGGGAGAGGAACAGAATTATCTCTTTTATTGTGTCCTTGCCATCCGTGAGGCTGTCTTCTGCTAGCTGTAAACATTTGTCTGTTGTGAACTATAGGGCAACCACTAAGAGGGTTTTCTAAGTATAATTAATATGCATTTTAGTTCTTTTGTAACAAATACATAACAGAAACAATTTAAGGGCAGGAAAAAACTATTTGGGCTTAAAGTTTAAGGAAATAAGGTCTATCACAGTGAGAAATAATGGAAGACTCAGTATTCTCCAAACTGCAAAATTCAATTTCTCTAAAGGGCTTATATTTATTAGAAATATAGATATACATACGTACATACATACATATAAAATCTCAAAAGATATATATACATACATACATATACATATACATTCACATATATGTATACACATACATAAACATAAATATTTTTAATAAAAACAATTCCTAATAGAGTTGGTTCAATAAATTGTTGAATTCAGTATCTGTATCATGTTTGTGAAATATGACCAGGAAGTCACCTCTACAGTGACTCATTTGGGAAACAATAGGTATATTGAAAGTGGAGGCTCTTAGTCAGCCAAGGATGGCAGGAAAGGTGTCCAGCAGACAAGGACAACCTGACAGGGCCCTGAGTAGCAAGCAGTACATTAGAAGGTGGAGTTCATTGGGAGGAAGAATGCACTAGGTGGGCCAGGAAAAGGAGTTTCCCACGTAGGTAAGGAACAACAGTAGGAACCATCACAGGCACAGCGATGTGCTCATGACAGATCCTCAGGAGTAGACAGATGTAAGCAAAAGTGTAGCCCTACACATGTGAGCAGGGAAGTGCCTGCCCATACAGGTGAGTGGGTGAGATGGCCTTCTGTCCAGATGAACCAGTAAAATGTCACCCCATCCAGGTGAGCAGGGAAGGTGATGCCCTTTACAGGTTGTCAGAAAAGAATATTCTTAGTGTCTTGCAAAGAAACAGATGAACCAAGTCAAAGTAACTTGGCAAATCAATTTTTACTCTTGCAAAAGGATACACAGAGACCCAACCAGACGAGTAAGTACACTTGGGCAAGGAGCTGGCTTAGTTCCTATCCTAACCCAAGTACTGACTGTGTCTCATTCCATTGGTGGACGTCCAACCTCACAGTCTGACACAACTAGCTAATTCACAATCAGCATGAAGGGAAAGTGCGTGACAGAGAGACAAGTTTCAGGAATGTCTAGTACGCTGAACAAACAGGAATGTACACAAGAGTTTCACAAAATGGGTAGGTTTATAGAATATGGGCCCTTGGTGGGCTAGCCACTGTTGATTTTAGAAAAAAAGACTTTCTCAAAAGGTGAACAGGGAAGAGGTCATTGCCTCATCATCCACTACCAAATGTCAAAGTGAATCAATGAAGGACATCTCATCTTGATTAGCGAGAATGATGCCCTCCCATTCTGGTGAGCAGAGACTGCATTTGGCAAAAAACTACACAAGCGGGTGTAGTGGAGGCCAGGAGGCCAGCCAAATGCATTTCTGTCCATTGTGTCCATTCTGTAAGGAGGTCTGACTTGAACATCAGTCGTTTTTGCAAATTGCTTGCCTTCGCTCAGAGTATTGATGCCAATACTCAGAGCCTCATGCTCAAGGAGATGATGAATCTTTTTGCTGCCTGCAGAAGTCTACTCTGTCTCATTTTTTGTTCCTACCCCAGGCTTACAGTGGCACAGGTGCCTTCATGTTTATGGGACATCAAAGCATTCAAAGAGCCCGGATACATTTCCTGCATATGTTTAGGTTGAATTCCTTCTTTGGTTGTTTTTACACACAGGTTCTCATTACATAGCCCAGGCTGACCTGTGCTCAAGATCCTCCGCTTTCCTGGTTCTGGGATTACAGGCGTGTGACCCCTTGCCTAGATCAGTGGACTTCTTGAGTGCTGAAAATATTGCATGTCATTTTTGAATACTTAACCGTGTTCCAGGCATTGCTCTAACTCAATCCTGTCATCTCAGCGAATGGACAGCACAGCCATGTTGCAGTGTGTTTTGAGGTCATCTGCATCAAGCAGATGAAAGATGAATGTTTACAATGTCCAAATCCAATAAATAATTCATACTCACACAACATGCCACCAACTACTAAATATCAAAAGGAATATAAAGAAGTAACAGCTAAATGAATCTGTGTTGTAAATTGATAGCATAAAGGTGAATCCCAAATGCTTCCCAGATACATCAAGGGGCTCTCAAACTCACCAATAAGAAGAGAAATTAAACAACAATGATATTCCACTTGTGTTTATCAGAATAGCAATTAGAAAGGGAGGGTGGCAAGTGCGGTGGCTGCTGTGGAGAGGGGAGGCTCTGGGGGAGGGACAAAAAGCATAGAATCTCTAAAACATGATATAGGCTTGCTTAAGGAAGTCAAAGACACCCCTAATGAGCTCCCTTGGAGTCTGCTCAGTAAACACTCTCACAGGGACTCACAAGGGAACACACTTCAGACCGATGTTTGTGTAGCAGGAGTGGGTAGCTTAATTAGCCCTCTTTAGAGGCCCGAATAAGCACACTGTGATGGGTGTTCACTATGGAACACTGTACAGCAGGGAGAAGCAACAAAGCAGATGTTTACAGAGCAACTTGTATACTTTTATTTTTAATTCAGAAAAATAGGTTAGGCAGCAGTTTTCAGGGCATTGGGTATCAGGGGAGGAAAGTCAGATCTCCCTGTGAGACAAGCAGCAAGCAATGAGAGCCCTATAATTGTCCCTGTTTACTGCCTGGAGAGTTTCCAGGCTACAGCACAAAGAAGGGAAACTGAGGCAAAGACTGGGACTCCCTCAGTTGAGAAAATCAGAAAGGCTTGGATTTTCTGAGGACAGAACCATGGAGGAGAGTTCTTCACAGAGAACAAGCAACAGAGATCTGCAGAGACTATCTGAGACTCAGTACAGAGCAATAGAGGCATCTCATGCAGTTACCCCAGGAAAGAAATGGAGTTAACATCGTCGGCTCACAAGGGGGCAGGAAAAGCTTCTCCACTGTCAGCTAGAATAAGAGACCCACATAGTGGTCAGTACATCCTAGAAGGAGCTCAGAAGGGTAATAAGCACCTTTCTAAGTGAGTCGTTTCATAACAGAAGATAAAAGTCCTGAAAGTTTATACACGAGGTTCAGAGCTTTGAAATACTCGGAGCCAAAATTGATGGACCCACAAGAAGTGAAACAAATACCAAATTATTTCTGAAGCTCTTAACACCCCTCTCTTAACATTCAATAGAACAAAGAAAAAAGTGGTGAGGGTGTAAAGTCATAAAAAAACGTCAGTTTATAGATTAGCCAACAACAGTACATGTAAGTTGCATATCAAACATTTACAAAACCAGACCATATTCTGAACCAGAAAACAAGTCTGAAATCATTAAACTATAAGAAATATATTCTCTGGTAACAATGGAATTAAACTAGAAATCAGAATGTGAGAGAGCACAAGAGAACAGGAGAGAGGAAGAGTCTGGGGGTTCAAGAGATGGTTTACGGTTGATTCAGAGCTTGCTGCTCTTGCAGAGAACCTGAGTTCTGGTCACAGCGCCCATAAAACAGGTAGCTCACAATTGTTTGTTAACTCCAGCTCTAGGGATATCTGGTGCCCTCTTCTTGCCTCCTTGGGCACTACACTCATACACATACCCACACAAAGACATACCCATGTTTATAATTAAAAATAAAATAAAAATCTTTGAAAATATTTTTTAAATATATCTTGAAATTTTTCACAGTGTTTGTGGACTAAATGCAACCAAATAACCCATGCTTCAGAGAAGAAAAAAAGAGAAGAAACTACACTGTTCTTTATAGTGAACAAAATAAAATATAAAACATAAAGTGCTTTACAGAATGGAGCTGAAACCATATTTAGTAAATAAGATCTGAACTAGAAAAGAAGGAAAGCATCATTCTCCTTTAGACGTCATAAAATTGGTAGAAAATCAATATTAAGTAAGCAGGGGTGTGGGGAAGGAAGCATACAAGTCATAGAAGAAATCAACAAACCAAATCACACACCCTGAGAAGACAAGTGGAGTTATATACATCTGACGAATTGGGAGCAAGAGAAAGAAGGCATAAGTTATCAATACCATATGTGAGCAAGAAGACATCACTACAGCTCAACAGAGTTGAAACTCGTAAGAGACGTCAGAGATAACTTTCCTTGAGTTAAATGTAGCAAAATAAAGCAAATTCTTTGTTGTCTCTATTGTTGTTTGTTTGTTTCTAAACAAGGTCTTATGAAGTCCAGCCTATCTCCTCAAAATCCCTAGATAGCTGAGAATGACTTTGAACTCATGGTCTTCCTGTCTGCACCCCCTGAATGCTGAGAGGACTGATATGTACCATCATGTCTGGCTCAGACCAATTCTGTGAAAGAAGCAAATGACTAAAGCTTTCTCAGAGGGGAATCGACAACATGACTAGCCCTTGCTTGTTAAAGAAGTCTAAAAACATTTCTACTGAGAAACCTCAGACTCAAATGGTTCCCCTGGCAAGTTCTAGAAATAGTTTAGAAAGAACACCAGCTCTACAAAATATAGCAGAGAAACACTTTCCGAATTACTCTGAAGCCAGAAAGCTAGAATCACTCTTGAACCTAGATGCCAAGGTATCGTTATATGAGACACAGTCTTGTTAGGCTTTCCAAGCACATATGTGTAATCAGAGTTTCTCTCCTACCTGGTCTCGCAGTCCTTCAGTCCCAAAGAAACACACAGAGGCTTATATTAGTTATAAACTGTTTGGCCTATTAGCTCAGGCTTATTTTTAACTAGCTCTTACAACTTAAATTAACCCATAATACTTATCTATGTTTATCCACATGGTTTGGTACCTTTTCTTCAGTGCAGCATTTTCATCTTGCTTCCTCTGTGTCTAGGTGGTGACTGACTCTGCCTTTCCTCTTCCCAGTATTCTCTTAGCCTGGTCGTCCCACTGATACTTTCTGCCTGGCTACTGGCCAATCAGTGTTTTATTAAACCAATATGAATGACAAATCTTTACAGTGTACAAGAGCATTTCCCACAGCACATACACTTTGTATATTTCAAGCTTGTCTCCAGCTTGAGGGCAACCTCTTTCCTCAGATTTCCAAATGCTAGATCATAGGCGTGTGCTACTAAAACTGGCTAGAAAAAAAAGGTTCTAACAAAAATTGCCTGGATGTGGTGTCGCACACCTTTAATCCCAGCATGCAGGAGGCAGAGGCAGGTGAAGCTCAGTGAGTTCAAGACCATCCTTGTCTACCTAATGAGCTCCAGGTCAGCTAGGGCTACCTAGTGACAATATCTCAAAAAATTAAAATAAAAGCATTTAGGGCTAAAGAGATGGCTCAGCACCAAAAGCACCAAAGACCTGAATTTGGTTTCTAGCATCCACTCAGTTGACTCACAATTGCCTTTAATTCCCACTTCAGGGTAACCACTGCCTTCTTCTGGCCTCTAAAGATACCAGGTATGCACATGGTCCACATATATACATGCAGACAAAACACTCACACACACACAAATAAAAATAAATAAATCTTTTAAAAATTAAAATCATCATAATAATTGCAAGTATCAATATACAGAAAGGTCAGAACATGACCAGAGAGTGTCATCTTTCCCAGGTATGCCGGAGTGAGTTCCATCAAAAAATCATCATTCAGTGTAATCTCTCATATGCTACACTAAGCATAGTCAGCTGAAGAGATGTAGAAAGAACCTAGAGGAGAGTAAGAAAAAGCAACCCATACCTGTTCAGTAGTTAATTTTTTTTTTTTTTTTTTTGCGGAGTAGGATTAGAAAGGATGCCTTCTGTCTGACACTGAGCAGCAAGCAGTGCAAGTGGCAGTGAACAAGGGACATTTCTCCCAGGTTGCAGAGCAGGGTGCAAATGCTACTTCTGCCACTTTTATTCAGGGCAATAAAAGAGGTCAAGCTCAGCGTAAGTAGACAAGAAAAAGAAACACAAGGTGTCCTAACTGAAAAATAATAGGTGCAATTACCTCCCTTTTCAGAAAAAAATATATGTGAGAAAACCTACAAAATAATTATTAGAATTCATGAGTTTTACCAATTGCAGAATTTGAGAAAAGTAACAAATACTGTTGTATTTCTGTAGCAGTAATACTCAGAAATTAAACTTAAAGGTATGATTTACAATAACTTCAAAACTACTCAGGAATAGCTGACCAGATGACTCAGCAGGTTAAGGTGTTTACTGTCAATGCTGATGACGTGAGTTCAATCTCCAAGACCCATGTGGTGGAGGAAAATTGGCTCACACAAACTGTCCTACAGTCACACCCCTCCCCGCCACATGATAAATAAATACAATTTTTAAAAAATTAAAGGGAACAAAAAGACACTGGAGACAAAAATATTTTCAAATTATCGATCAGATAAAGAGTTCTTATGCAGAATATATCATTAACTCTTTATAACCAATAACAAGAAAATCAACATCTCAACAAACAGGCAAAAGATGTGGACAACATATAGTGGCACACACTTGTAATCCCAGCACTGGGGAGGCAGAGGCAGGAGGATCATGAGTTCAATGTCATTCTCTGCTGGCTGTCCTTCAAGCTGTGGACAAACATTCTGTTCAGAGGCTTGATCCAGACTCATCCGTCAAAGCCCCGATTTGAACTACAGCACTACGTAGCATATGTGGCTTCTTACAGGATGGACACAAAAGTGTCCATGCTTCCTCCCGTGTCTCTGGGAAGTCTCAGAAGACCCACCTGTCCCGTAACAAAGCCATGCCACAGACTGAATCCTGTCTGTCCCAAATTTGTGTGCTGAAGCCCTGACCCCTAATACCTCAGAATGTCACCGTACTTGGAGACAAGTTGAAGTTATTTGAGTGAGAAATGTCCTCCATAGGTTCTGTCATTTGAACACCTGGCACCCCGTTGGCAGTGCTGTTTGGGGAGGTTTAGGAGGTATGGCTTTATTGTACAGGAAGTAGTCACTGGGGGTGGGGGTGGGGCTGTGACTGTGAAATTTCAAAGCATGACACCCTCCTCAATATTCTCTCTCTCTCTTTCTCTCTCTCTCTCTCCCTCTCTGCTTTATCTTTATAGTTTAAAATGAGAGCTCTCAATTTCCTGTTCTTATCATGCTTCCCCACTGCTGTGATAGACTCTTATTGTTCTGGAACCAGACTCCAAAATAAACTCTCTCTTTCTTAAGTTGCCATGGTCACAGTGTTTCTACCATGGTAAAGGAAAAGTAACCAATCCACGCCTCTTAGTGGGCTTTTTCATCAGCTGACTCTTGTACATTGTCTATATCGTAAATTGGCCAAGATATTTTTCCAGAACAATGACAAAGGCACAGTCACCACTTGGGGGAGGGGGTATTACAGGAATTCTCATCCTGGGGAGATACAAACAACTGTCTACCCTATCCTTATAGAATATGGATGACAAACTGAAGTATGCTTCCACCAGAGTCCAGCTTGATTAACTTGTGAGTGTATTAGACTTACTTACAGAGTGTGGGTGAGGGGTTACAGGGTGTAGGTGACCCCAAATCAGCCACATACACACACGGGAAAATCTCCCCCGGTACAGATGATGATGTCCTCTTAGCTGTATAAATGGGATCCTCAATTCCGTTAATCTTTCACAGTCTGTATGTTCCAGTACTTTCAGAACAGAGCTATACAGAACTGGCTAGGAGGTTCAGGAGAGTTCCTGGGATTAGGTAAGGGTCCAGGGACTCTCCTCACAAGCCGTCTTCTTTTGAGAGTATCAACAGTCAATACAGTGCTGACAAAAATGTTCTTTCAACTGTCCTAGCCAGCCATGGAAGGACAGGCTACAGGGGAAGTTTTGCCTCTAGGAGTTGGTCCCTAGAGGACAGACTCATTCTGCCTTTAAATTAAGAAACAAGAGACGCCAAGATGGAAAACTACAGCAGTGCCTCTTAAAAAGGTTCGGCGCCCATTTGGGCTGCTGTCTGGGGCCAAGCACAGGGAATGTGGTTTTCTCTCTCTCTCTCTCTCTCTCTCTCTCTCTCTCTCTCTCTCTCTCTCTCGCTCTGGTTCTCTCTCTCTCTCTCCCTCCCCTCCCCTCCCCTCCCCTCCCCTCCCCTCCCCTCCCCTCCCCTCCCCTCCCCTCCCCTCCTCTTCTCTTCTCTTCTCTTCTCTTCTCTTCTCTTCTCTTTCTCTGAAACATGGCCTCACTCTATAACCCAAGCATCCCTCAAACTCACGGCAATCCTCCTGCCCCAGCCTAAGTTCTGGGATTATAGGTATGGAACTCACCACAGTCATCAATCTTGAATTTTGACCCTTTATTTTTTATTGTTGTGTTTTTGTTTCTGTTTTTGAAATCTGATCTTGCTATTTAATCTTACCAGACCTTGTGCTCACTATGTAGCCAAGGTTAGACTTGACCTTACAGCAACCCCCCTGCATTAACCCCCTGAGTTCTGGGACTACAAGTATGTACCAGTAAACCCAGTAGTGTGGGCTTCTTGAAAGCATGGGTTTGTCTTGCAGATGGAAGCTTCTGGTGTGTGGAGAAGGGTTAGATCTTCAAGGTGTAGGGAGAAGCAAGTAGGGGAGCCACTCCTCTCCTTCTTGGCTTCTGTTTCCTTTCCTGTGCTCAGTTCCATAGTAAGGTGCCCCAGGAGCTTCAGTTCAAGCAAAGTGAGGTCTTTTACTTCCAAGGAGAAAGCTAGATATTTTTCCTGGGTCCCAAGATCCCTACTTCCCATAGCTGCTCCCTATTTAGAAAAGGAGAGAAGCCAAGAACTCCTGCTTAGGGCTGCACCCTACTGTCCCTTCTTCTTAGGATTTGGTCACATGGTCTGAACTGACATGGTGTGTATTCTAGACCAGAGGTACTTTATAGCTAAGAGAAAGTGGGGGAAGCAAAGCCCCAACCACTTTCTGAGGTTTCCTTGGCAGGTCTTTCTAGAGCGCTGGGCCTGTATAGGAGGGAACTTGTGCTGGTCACTGTGGAAGCAGAAAGCTCGAGACATGTGGGATGTGGCTATAGGCTTTGTGAAGCTTAATACTGGCCATCATCTTGACAGTCTGAAATCATCTAGGAGACAAAGTTCTGGGTATGTCTTTGAGGGAGTGTCTAGATCAGGCTAATTGAAGTGGGAAAATTGGGCAGTGGTGGCTCACACCTTTAATCCCAGCACTTGGGAGGCAGAGGCAGGTGAATTTCTGTGAGGTGGAGGCCAACCTGGTCTACAGAGTGAATTCCAGAACTGGAGCCACAGCTACTGAAAAGCCCTGTCTTGAAAACCCTAAATAAATAATTAAAATAAAGTAGGAAGAGTACCCTAAATATGAATTGTATGACTCCATGAAAGAAAATGGCCCCCAAAGGGAGTGGCACAGTGAGGAGGTAGGGTCTTGTTGGAGTAGGTGTGGTCTTGCTGGAGGAAGTATGTCACTGTGGAGGGGAGCTTTGAGGTCTCATATATGCTCAAGATACTGCCCAGTGTTCAGTTCACTTCCTGTTGCCCGCAAGATGTAGGCTACTGGGCTACTTCTCCAGCACCATGTCTGCCTGCACACCACTGTGTGGCACCATAATGATAACAGACTAGACCTCTGAAAATGCAAGCAACCCCTAATAAATGCTTTTCCTTTGTAAGAGTTGGCATAGCCATGTCTCTTCACAGCCACAGATACCCTAACTAAGAAAGAAGTTTGTACCAGAGACTGGGGTATTGCTGTGAAAGGCCTGATCATGCTTTTGTTTGGAGGAATTTGGGCTTTGGGAATTCAGGTTAGGAGAGCAGAGGAATATCTTAAACACTACTTAATGGGTCACACCAATAGGAGCATGGAAGACAGGGGTGCTAAGAGTGATTTGAACTTGGGGAGCTGGCTCAAAAGGTTTCAGAGAAGAAGAATTTTAGCATGTTGCCTAGAGATTGTCCTTCTGATATTTTGGTGAAGAATGTGGCTCCTTTTTGCCCTTGTCTGAAGAGTGTGCCTGAGGCTAACACGAAGAATCTTGGATTAATTTCATTGGCAGTGGAAATCTCAAAACAGCCTAGTATAGACTCTATTGTATGGTTATTAGTGGTAACTCTAAGGAAGATTTATAATGAAAGGGAGGAAGCTGAGCAAATAAAAATACAAAATGTGCAAACCGAGAAAGAGAGCACCAGGAAGTGGAATAGAACCAAATCCTGTGTTCAAGGAGATAAACAGATTAAGAAATGGAATGAAGGGAGGGTGACCTCAGGACATCATCCCACCCAGATAAATTTCCCACTTGTAGAAAGAAATTAAAGAAAAGCTTAGAGCTGGGTATGATAGATAGCACACGCCTTTAATCCCAGCACTCAGAAGGCAGAGGCTAGCAGATCTCTGAGTCTGAGGCCAGCCTGATCTAAATATCCAGTTTCAGAAAAACCAGGCTTAGGATGTGAAGGACAGAAAGCTGGTGAAGATGTACTTGAACTACGGGCCATGTTCCAGCCCCAGTAAGCAGCAGAAATTGACAGCTTCAGTCATGTGGTTTTGGAGTTAAGGACAGAAGAAAGGGCCTGTGGAATTTGTCTCCATGACTAAGAAAACTGCTGAGGCCAGGCACGTGTCAGGGGTGTCCCTAAATGAAGGCCCAAAGAGTCAGTACATAAAGCTGTGAAGGTGAAGCCTGAATTGCCTTGGAGACCCCTGATGCTGGAGATGCCAGAGCCATGGGATGCCTGCTGAGAAAGACTGCTAACAGGGAGTAGAAACAGTCCAAGAGAAAGAAGTGGGTTGTGGGTCAACAAAACTGCAAGGAATTGGAGATCTGAAGGACATTTTGACGTCAGACATAGAGATGCAGTTTGGAATTTCTCCAGTTTGTTTTTTGGTCTTGCTTTGGTCCAATATTCCTCACTATGCTCCCTTCCCTACGTTTTGGAATGGTAATGTATATCCTATACCATAATATGTTGGAAGTGTGTGAGCTGCTTTTTGATTTTGATTCTTACAGGTGATTACAATTAAGAGATTGCATGAATCTCAAAAAAGACTTTGAACTTTAGATTTTTGAGAGGGGGTGTTGAGACAGGGTTTCTCTGTATAACAGCTCTGGCTGTACTGGAACTAGCTCTTGTAGACCAGGCTGGCCTCGAACTCACAGAGATCTGCCTGTCTCGACTTCCTGAGTGCTGGGATTAAAGGCGTGTGCCACCACCTCCTGGAGGAACCTTAGACTTTTAGATAAGTTTGAGACTCTAATAGACTATGGGGACTTTTGAAGTTGGACTGAATGCATCATTGCATTATGATCTGACCTTTGGAGATCAGGAAGTGAATGTGGCAGTATGAAAGAAAATGGCCCCCAAAGAGAGTGGCACTTTTGGGAGGTATAGCCTTGTAGGAGTAGGTGTGGTCTTGTTGAAGGAAGTGTGTCACTGTCAAGGTGGGCTCTGAAGTCTCATATAAGCTCAAACCACGCCCATTAAAACAGTCTACTTCTTGTTGCCTGCATATCAGCATCTATCAGCTCCTTCTCCAGCACCATGTCTTCCTGCAGGCTGCCATGCTCTCTGCCATGATTATAATGGGCTAAAATTCTGAAAAATATAAATTAACACCCCAATTAAATGTTTTACCTTCATAAGAGTTGCCATGATCATGGTGTCTCTTCACAGAAATAGAAACCCTAACTAAAACATCTGGGCTAGAGTCCTGGGCTCAATAAAAAGAGAAAGTTCCTGACTGTGGGTGCAATGTGACCAGCTGCCTCAATCTTCTGCCACCATGACTTCTCTGCCATGATGGAATATACTCAAACTATGAGCCAAAATAAAACCTTCCTTCTAACTTTTGCCAATTATTTCGTCATAGCAACAAGACAAGGAACTAATAAAACCCTCAAGGCTCATCCCAAAGATTCCACAATCTCCCCAAACACACCACCAGCAGGGGACTAAAAGTTCTAACACATAATTCTGCAGGGACATTTCACATTCAAACCATAGCACTTCCCCTTCGCCCTTGATGGGGTTTTCTGGATGTATTCTAATATTAGAAGCGTGATGGCAACCGGTGACCTTGCAATTCCAATGGTATGGAAATGACCAAGCAATTGACTGTATCTGGTCATCTCACGAGTGATGCTAATCCTCCCCAGTTTCAGGTGGCCCAGCTGTAATACAGTTTTATGGGTACATCAGCTTCCAGCCACCTTGCAGTTTGCACCATTTTCCCTCTGCCTGGCTAGCTAGATTCGTTTTGCACCAATGTTTGCCTGCGGCCTGAGGTGCTTGTCCTTTCTAGTGACCTTTAAACTGTCTTGTTCCTTTATTTTTCTGCTTGTAAGTCCTCTCCACCACCTGGAAATCTCTTGCTCATTCAGCAAGGCCCAGCCTTGGGGGCTGGCAGGACAGCTCGGAAGATAAAAACTGCTACTTGCTGCTAAGACTCAGGACTTGAGTTTCATCTCTGAGACCCACAGGACGGAAAGAACTTATTCCTACAAGTTGCCTTCCGAACTCCACATTCATACCCTGGCACACATGTACCCACATGCATACACGTCCACATACTGAAAACATAACAATAACAAATAGAAGATAAAAGATAAAACCAGATCTGGGTTAAGACTGTCTCCACAGTCCTGGGCATCTTTAGTGATTGGCTGGGACCCAGGCTCGTGACTTATGTCTTTGCACCAGTACTGATGTTAGTTGTCTTGGAGTCTGGCAGGAATATCCCTCCCACAGACTCACATGTCCAGAGCAGGGTGGCTGACGTGCACAGAGCTAACATCCATGGAGAAGATCTAGTAAGCTCAGTCCTCCCCACTCCTCACAAGAGCCTCACGCTCCGCATAGCACAGTGTCCCTTCTAGGGCACTGGGGCAATGCGTGCAGATGCAGTTTCCCGCGTTAATCAGGAGAGCATCTCAGCCATGGGGAAAACCACACATTTTCCTTACAACGCTCTAGGTGTGGTGGCTAATACGTGCAATCCCAAGCACTCCGAAACTGAGGCAAGGAGATTGCTGTGAGCACGGCGTGGGCTAGAGTGTGAAACTCTGTCTCAAACAAAATAAAACAACAAGAAAAATAAAACAGACCAAAAAGGCAACAAAAACAAAGCCATGTGCCTCCTCCTGACCCCATGTGTATGTATGTGTGTGTGCGTTTATTCAGAAGTGTGGGTGTGGTCACACACAAGCCATGATGTGTGTAGAGAGAGCTCAGCGGACAACCTCAGATCTCTGTCACTGTTGTCCTCCTTGTTTGAGACATTCTCTCTCTCTCTCTCGCACATTTCTGCTACATACTCCAGGCTAGCTCCCTGAGCTTCTGGAACCTCCCGCTTCTGCCTCCAACCTCATATTAGGAGTGTGTTCCTGTGCCCAGCTTTGCATAGGTTTTAGGAATCTGAACTCAGGTCCTCATGCTTGTGTGCATGTGCCTTACCCACAGAGCCACCCCCGCAGCCTTTTCAGACTAAGCCTCGCTCACGGACCTGGAACTTGCCAATTAGACTAGACTGGTCAGCTAACAAGCTTTGGGATTCTCCTATCTCTGTCTCCCCAGCTCCAGGATAACAAGTTTACACCATCATGTTTAGTTTTTTAATTGTTTTTTAATGTGTATTAGTATTTACCTGGGTGATGCATAAGAATACGGTACCCATGGAAGTCCGAAGAAGGTGTTGGATCCCTTGGAACTGGAATTACAGACAGTTATGTGCTGCCATGTGGGTGCTGGGAACTGAAAACAGGTCATCTGGAAGAATGCTCTTAACTACCGAACCACCTCTGCTGTCCCAATACAGCACGTGGAAACAGGGGATTCAAGTCAAGACTTCATGTTTATGTGGGAAACATCATTTACTGAACTAAACAAGCACAGATAAAGGGTTCAAAACTCAACTTACTTCCATGTAAAATGACCAGGCACACACACCATAGGAATTAGAACATTCTGTCCTGGAAAGAGGGGGGAGGGTCCTAAGACCCAGGAAGTGCAGGAAGCTGACCGAGGATTTAAAACGCAGAGAGCTCCCCCAACTCCTGGGCTCACGTCTCTATCCAAGATTCTATAGGACCCAGTAACCGCGGAGAAGAGATGCCTCAGTGGCGCTGCCTGCAGCTTCTACTCTAGGAAGCAAGCTTTAGACTAAGTCCGTGGCTCACCAAGCTAGACTTGGGTGGAAATGATTTCTTCGATCTGTCCTTGATGCCTCATCTACGGTGAACAAATGTTTTGTTCCCGTCTACCCAGAAAAAGTTCCAACAACAGGAGGGAGAAAGGAGGACAGTCCCACAGAACTGGATGTATCTGGCTGTGACTCACGTGACTCAGGGAACTTCAGAATCCCTGGGAAAGATTACTGATAACATCAGCTGACTGCGGAGGGAAGATGTCCACAATCAACTGTGTCCTCTGATCCCAACTCCATGGGAGAAGACGTTAGGGACAGGTTGGGAAGCGGGGATTCCAGTCCTGGAGCTCCTTCAGCCACCTCCTAGGACAACCTGCCTCAGAGAATGTTTGTTTCTGCAGGATCCCACAGTGTTTGAGCCTGCCTCTTTCAAGGCTCCCTCCTCCCACCCCGTACCCTTCATTGTCCCCTAGCCTTCCCGGGACAAAGTTCCTAAATAAGAGGGAGGTGGGGCCCCAAAATAGAAACCATGGTCCTGCCTGCATAAACCAAGCCGGGGGTGGAGGGGTGGGGAGGGGGAGTGGGAAGCGGGGGAGGGTGTCTCTAGCGCCACCTGACGACCGAGGTGTGAAAGTCCTCTTCTCTCACCCCGAAGCTTGCAAAGAAGCGAGGTGGAGCAAGCTTGGGCAGCCAGGACTGGGATGGGTATTTTCCAGCTTTTGAGGCTCCCAACCACCTACCCTAATCTTTTCGATTTTTCTGTCTCTGCCTCCCTGTATCTGTGTCTGTCTTCGTCACCAGTTCTCTCAGTTCGTCTCCTGCCTCGTTCTTAAAATGCCTTCTATTGATCTTCTGTCCCTCTTTCACAGCAAGGAGAGGCCCAGTTCCTGATCTCCACTGGCACCCTGGCTTTCCTCATTTCCTCCCGAGGCCCCGTTTTTAGGATCTGGAGGTTGTCCATGAGGCTGGAGCATTCGTCTGGCTTAGAGTCCCCCAGTGACGGCTGGCTGTGTGGCCCACTGGGCAGCATTAGGCTGCAATGGACACAGCCTTCAGGATGGTGGCTGTTTGCAGCTACCCAAGCACTAACAGTAATTGTCCCTTTTCTGAGTCTCTGGTCATTAGCGGACAGAGGCAGAGCAGTCCCTGAGAGGACAAAGATGACCACCTGGGCTCTGTATCCAGTTTCCGTTGGCACCAGTTCCACATACCACAACTCTCTATCCCTAGGGCACTATCAGGTGGCAGCTCAGGACATGGAGGACAAAGCCAGAGCAGATAGGAGAGACATGATAGGCCATGTGGGAAGGAGCAATAGAGTGTACACACATATGTGGCTGAGGTACGTGAGGTGTTCCTTACATGCTTGTGTGTATTATTCTCATTTATCTGTGTAGGTATCGTACAAAGGGGCAATATGTGCATGTGTGTGTGCATTTCAAGTAAGGCATTGGTTTGTATATAGGCACAAGAGTACGTATGGTAGGATGTGGGTGTTCTGTTGTGCATATGTGGGGTGCATATGTGGTTATGTAACACACATACATATCTGTTTTGTGTGCACATACATGCATGTGTAGTATGTACTGGGCAATGTGGGCACACAGGTATGCAGTTATCAGAATGTAGTTGTGTGTTAGACATGTGTGCGTTCTGTATGTAGGTATAAGTGCACACGTATATGTGGAGGCTTTCTGATTCAGAGTATTGGACTCTTCTTGCTTCTGAGGGGATCTTGGCCAATGACAGCCACCGATCAAGAGACGGGGCTAAGAGGACTCAAAATCAGTAATGCACCAATTGTGTGTGTGTGTGTGTGTGTGTGTGTGTGTGTGTGTGTTGGCACCACACCTGACTGTCTCAAACACTGTGTGAGTGATTGTCCCTCAGAGGAATGGTGGAGCACAATGGGTGGACCACAAGGGATCACTTCTGATGTTGGTAGAAATACCTTTTGGGTGCATAAGATATGAAGGGTAGGTACCAGAAAATGGATGTCTGACATAAAACTTGCAATCCTGGAAAGTGGAACAAAGAAAGTTCAGTTGATACAGTGAGAGCTAATGTCTTAGCTATTTAGCAGCTGTTGTGATAAAACACCATGACCAAGGCAACTTATAAAAGAAAGTCTTTAATTTGGCTTACTGTTTCAGAGGATTCGAGTCTGTGATGGTGGAGTGAAGGAACATCTGAGAGCTCACATCTTGATCCACAACCATGAGGCAGAGAGAGGGGACTGAGTCTTTCTGAAAACTCAGAGCCTACCCTGAGTGGCATATCTCCTCCAATATAGCTACACTTTTTAATTCTTCCCAAACTGTTTCACCAACTGGGGATCAAGTATCTAAATATATGAGTCTATAGGGACCATTCTAATCAAACCACCAAAGTTGGAGAAAGAAAAAGAGCAGCTCAGGGGACAGGAAGTAGTAGATGGTAGTGGCAGATGCGAAGGCACTGGGAATCTCAGAACAGAGTCCAGGCCTCAGTTTTTACTGAAACTCTTCCAGACTTGAGAGTGTAGGGAAAGGGGACCAGAGCCAATATACCGTTTACAATAGACACAATAGAAAACAAACAAGAAGACAGGAAAGAGAAAACAGAGGTTAGGAAACCAGGCATGAAACCAAACAGAAAACAACCATGCTTATAAATACATATAATAGATGTTCATTTAAACAGTTGGGTGTGGGACTAGAGAGATGGCTCAGTGGTTAAGAGCACTGGTTGCTCTTCTACATGACCTGGGCTCAGCTTCCAGCACCCACACCATGTGTGGTTCAAGTTCCAGGGGGGATCTGAGGCCCCCTTGTATCCTCTGTGGGCAACAGACACATTTACATACATTCTGACAAAAATTCAAAAACATTAAATTATATATGTGTGTATGTATATATGTATGTATATTAAATGTTAGCTATGGATTGATTCACAGTCACAGATAGCTTATCAGGTAAAGGGTTTTGCTGCCAAGCCTGACAACCTGAGTTTGATCCCTGGAACCCCACATGGTAGAATGCCTCTTGCAGATTGTCCTTTGACCTCAACAGGGGAGCTTCTCTCTCTCTCTCTCTCTCTCTCTCTCTCTCTCTCTCTCTCTCTCTCTGTCACACACACGCACACACACACACACACACACACACACACACACACACAGTGTAATAACAATATCTAAACTATTAAGTCAGATGTTATAGTGCATATCAGTAACCCTGGCTGAAGGAGCAGAATTTAAGACCATCCTGAACTATATCGTGAGCTCTATCTCAACAAAACTAAACAAACAGGGATACACACACACACACACACAAAAAAAAAAAACTACGAACAAATCAAAAAGTAAAAACACAACAAGTGTAGAGAAAAGCAAGGAAAGGATGGACATTACACACATTTTTACTGCTTATGCCTATCAATTTGCAGCTATTGAAATGGATAATTTATAAGGCCATTTGGGGTCACACCAGACTCATTTGACAAATTTATTCCCAATGTTCTGTGGGACCATCCGAGGAGCCAGACTGACTAGATAGAGCTGGGACAGATAGATAAACATGGACCCCTGCTCCCGAGGTTCCAACTTTCCAACAGGACCCAGAGAGGTAGAAAGCCAGGATGAAGGTAGGGTAGAAGGTAGTGACTTTGCCTGACACTGACACTGTGAGGACCCGACAACAGGCTCAGTGAATATCCGAGTCGTATATTCTGTCTAAATGTGAACACAGTGTCCCTAGAACTGTGGACAGCTCCCTCTGTCCTTGATCCTGCACAGTCACAAACGAGATAGAGAAGCACACACAGACACAGACATGGACGTGCACAAGACAGTTCACATGTTTGTATCCATATATAAACACAGACATACACACACACAGATATACGCATAGATACACAGACAATACACATGTCACACATCCATACACACACACACACACAGATATACACATAGAAACACAGTCCACATGCCACACATCTACCTATAAACACAGACATACACATAGATAGACAGTCCACATGTCACACACACAGATAGACCTAGACAACATTTACAGTCTCACACACAGGCTCAGAGAAATACACACAGAGACACATGTACATAGACATGCATACAGACAATCCATATGTCACATATTTATACACACACACACACACACACACACACACACATACAAAGAAAGAAATATACCATAGAAAAATACCTCAGAGGAGGTGGGCACAAACACTCCAAGGAGGTCCACTCTGCAGTTCATGTTAGTCCATGTGCCATGTACACAGGAGGTGTCCCCCTGGCCCATGGCTGCCTCCTATGACCTGTCTCCACCACCCCCCCAAGATAAATGGTTTTCTGGGCTTGGAACTGTGGGCTCTCTACACTTGTGGAAATGCACAGAGCTGCCTTTGTGCTTCCTAAATAAGACACTAGGAACGGGACCCAGCGGAGGATGAAAATAGCAGCTAGTCATAGTGGGAAGCAGGTTATCTCAGCGCGAGGGCGGCAACTTTAGAAGTCTATTATTGCACCAGTTCCGCATACAGAGCTGAGAAGTTCATCAGGAATAGAAATCTCTGCCTTAGCGGCCCAGGATGTGGCTCAGAGACCCCCCCCCCCAGCAATGGCCCCTGACTTCTTTCACGTCAGATGGGCAGGGCCATTCCTTACGTCTGAAATAAAGCACAAAGGGAAATTTAGGGAGATTCAATATGTTCAGCTCCAAGTTTTGGACCCATAGCTGCAGTGACTTTCTCTGCTTTTAGTTATGAATTAAATCCTCCCAGACTGTCACGATTTCTGTACAGTTCTCCCGCATCGCTTGCTGTATTCATCTACAGGTGTTTGATATTTAGGGATATCAGGAACATTGTCTCCACCTGCCAGGGGTTTGATGCCAACATGCAAACAGTGGGTTTTGTTCTGTTCTAGCTTAGTTTGAGTTTAGTTTTGGCTGTTGTGGTGGTGGCGAAAATTTGTCTGTTTTAGTCACAGTCTAATGTAGCTGGGGATGACCTTGCATTCCTGGTCCTCCTGCCTCCACCGCTCAAGTGTTGAGAGTACGTGAGAGCATCACCCCCAGCCTGGCTCCCAGTTGATTTCTTGCACTGATTTTTCCTTTTTCTTTAGTAGTTTCATGCATATGTGTGTAAGGTATATGTATATATCTGAACGTGCACTGGTGCTTGTGTGTGGGGGCGTGTGTCCATGTGAATATGAGTGCATGTGAAGGCCCAAAGCTGGGACTCCTCCTCGAGCATTCTTATGCCTTTTCTTTGTGCTCTTGTATTTGGCTTGTCTCCTCCCTAGCCAGCCTGCTCCAGGAATCCCTGTTTCTGCCTTCCAAGGCTGTAATTATAGGTGGGCCACTGCACCCCTTGGCACTTCTGTGGGTTCTGTCGACCCAAACTGCAGTCCTCTCATTTGAATGGAAAATGCTTTACTTGCCGAACCCTCTTATCAACCTTACATTATTTTTTTTAGTGGTGCAAAAATATACATGATATAAAATCTAGTCATTGTAAGTGCACAGCTCAGCAGCAACAGGCACCTTCATGTTGCGGTGTGGCCATCCATCTTCAGGTTTTCTACTCCCTAAGCTAAAACTGATCCCTCTATGTTGATTTTGCAGTTTGTTTCAGCCAAGTGTCCCAAAGAGCCATTCATGGACCAAGGGCTTGAACAGAACTTTATTTTCTCATAGGCTTAGAGACTGGAAGTCAGAGATGAGGGTGTCACAGGGCTGACTCCCCCAAGGCCTTTCTCTTTGGCTTGAGATGGCGTCTTCTGTCTTCATATGGTCATCCTCCTGCTGTCTGCACCCTGAAATGCTCTTCTGTTGGTGTGTGTGTGTCTGTGTGTGTGTGTGTGTGTGTGTGTGTGTGTGTGTACACACAGGCATGTGTGTGGGTGCAGTCATGTATGTGGAGGTCAGAAGACAACCTGAGTCTCAGTCCTTGCCTTCTACCTTTAGTACAGATGGTAGGCCGGTCTGCAGTCTTCCGTGGTATTCTGTGTCTCTGCCCCCATTCAGCCACGGGGCACTGGGATAACAGTTGCCTGCTCCCACATGCAGCTTTATGTGGGTTCTGGGGACTCGAACTCAGGTCCTCATGCTTGTGTGGCTAGTGCTTTACCCACAGAACCATCTTCCTAGCCTCTTTTTTAAAACATGCTTTATTAGCCATATAGCAATTTTTCATAAAAATGGCTTTCATTTTGACATTTCATACAGGTATATAATTTAGACTGATCACATGCATCTCCTCATTGCTGTCTTTTGTCCCCTCCTACTCCCACTGATTTCCTTTCTTCTCAAAACTAATACTCCTTCCACTTTCATGTCTTTGTTTTTTTTCCTGGGAACCCAGTGAGTTTCATTATGGTGACTTAAAGGAGCAGGAGTGCCCTGAAATCCTTTTCTTCTAAGGACTCCACTGTTATGGGTCAGGGCCAACCCCAGCAACCTCTCTATAACTTCATTGTGTCTGACCTGGCCCCATCATAGGGTCACCATGTGCAGTACTGGGGTTAGAGGCTGGATTTTCCATGTGTCCAACTGTGCCACGTATGAGAGCAACTCTACTTTTTCTCTGTGTTCTCCTGAGCCCAGGATTGAAGGCAGGTTTGTCACAAGCCTCAGTTCCATTCATCGCGTCAGGGATGGCTATGTGACTCACCAGGGTGCTTGAAGAAGTTTCCTCTATTCCTAGATTTTTTTTCTTATGAATGAATGTTAGGCTTTATTGAAAGCATTACCAGCATCTATTGAGAAAAGCCAACAATTCCTCCTTTCCCTCAGTTTACACATGAGTTTTGCCAATGAAATCTCCAAGGGTCCTTTGTCCCGGCATCCTGTGTACTGTAAATTCCAGGCACATATCCTTTCATTCTCTGAAGTTCCTCTGCCCTATCACAACCAGCTCTTCATTTCTGCTTAAGTGATGGGCATCGAGGTTGCATTTAGGACACAGGCAAGGTTGGGGTCTCTCCCGCAGGTACAGAGATGTGTGGAGGAGGTGTGGGGTTAGGGATGGGTCTCCAGGGAGTTCTTAAGTGCCAGGATTAGAACAACAACATGGGTTCCTGACACTTAAAACCTCCCTGGGAAGACAGTGGCAGCTGCCATGAGCCATGCCACTACTCCAAGAGCTGTAGGAGGGACCAGCTTTAGATGCCTGACAGATAACCAAGTCACCTGAGTTGAGTGAATGAAGAAGGATCTCCTCCTTGTGGACTGAAGAACCAAGTCCCATGTTAATGTCAGCTCTTCCATGTTAATTTGAAAATTCTGTGCAATTCTGGCTGGTGAAGATTCAGGACCCAAGTAGTGGAATCAGACAAGATGACCCTAAGGTTCTGGCAAAGAACCCAAAACCTCTGTATCTGAACAGCCAGGGTGGAAAACTTGTGAGGGAAGCCAGACAAAATGGCTCAGCAGGTAAAGGCACCTTTTGCCAAGCCTGAGGACCTATGTTCAACTCCCAGGGCCCATGTGGTGGAAGGAAAGAACAGATTTCCATAGATTGTCCTTTGACCTCCACATTCATGTTGGGCATGCAGACATGCACACACAAATAAAATAAAATGAAACAATTAAAGAAGAGAATGGAAACTTGTAAGGGAACCAGATGGCACAGACTTGGAAACTCTCTGCAAGCCTCTGGGAACGATGCAGACCAGATGTTTGTGATAACTAAATGCTACAAGTCATGGACAGAGATATGTTCAAATAGCTCACAGCCTTTGCAAGAGAATGGAGACCTTATCCAAGGTGTGCTGGGCTGCGTGCAGCAGGCAGAGCCCTCAGGAACAGATGCTCCACACACTGTGATGTCGAGTGGTGCTGGGAAGAGAAGGACACCTTGAATCTGGGCCAGACTCCCCCATGAGCAGGACAAGGTGGGGAAGCACTGCTTTTAAGAAGATACTTGAGCTGGTCAGATGCCTGCTCTGGTTCTACCACCTCTCTCATGTTGTCCTGTTGAACCAAACTTTTACAAATATCTGTATTTGTTTGTTTGTTTATTCATTTTATGTATCTATAAGAGTTTATGTGGACCACTTGCATGTAGGTACCCACAGAGGTCATCAGAGAGTGTCAGAGGCCCTAGAACTAGAATTGCATAAGGTCATAAGCCACCCTGTGGGTGCTGGGAACTGAATTCAGATCCTCTGCAGGACCAGTAAATGCTCTTAACTGCTAAGCCATCTCTCTAACCCCTAAATAAATCTTTTCAACTGAAAAAAGAATGAGTTTCTAGAGGAAACTGGGCCCAAGGTCAGTGAAGCTGACAGCTCTACTCTGCAGATAAGATAGCCTAATCCTTCATAGAGCCTATAGCCTATGCAACTCTCTTGTGTTTCTGAGCTCTGCTCTCTAGACACTTAAAACCGAAAACCCACATAAATAGCTGTGGGCTGTTTTTATTAATAGTGGTTCTCTCTCTCTCTCTCTCTCTCTCTCTCTCTCTCTCTCTCTCTCTCTCTCTCTCACACACACACACACACACACACACACACACACCACAAATGTACTTTGTAATACATATTGGTCTCTAATATGTCATCCTCCTGTCTCAGGCTCCTTGTGCTGGGATCATAGACATAGGGTATCATACCAGGCTTTAATGGTTGGATACTGTGGGGTCTGGGAGAAGATTACCCATGCTCAGCACTGGCAAAATTGTTTTCCTGTGCTTGGCTGAATTCTGAATGCATGGTGTGGCTACAGACATAGACCACTGTCAAGTGTGTCTTCTGGACTCTGGAGATACTTCCATTTATTTTTCTTCAAAATGTCAGGTATCGTTCTTAGATCAGGGGATTATGCTCCAGACTAATTAAGAATACTCATGACTGGGCCAGCAAGGTGAGCCAAGGTACTTGTCACCAAGTCTGATGACCTGAGTGAGATCTCCAGAGCTCACACTGTGAAAAGAGAGAACCAGCTCCTATAAGTTGTCCTCTGACTTCCACGTGTGTGCCACGGCATGTGCCTACACACACACACATAAACACCCAAGCATGCACACTATAGATAAATAAATGTATTTTTTAAATTTTAATTTTTTTTTAAATTCACTCAAGGTGTGGTGGGACACACCTTTAATTCCAGCACTTGACAGAGGTAGGTGGAGCTCTATGAGTCTGAGGCCAGTCTGATTTACATGGCGAGTTCCACAGTCATAGTAAAGAGTGTCTCAAACAAATACACACTGGTGCCAGGGTCAGGACAGACATGTAATTGTCCTGGAAACATTGTTGCCAGTTTTATGATAGTTACCAAAAAGTGCCAGTGACCCCCCCCTCTCTGACTGATCTCTGTCCAGGCTCAGCACACACTCTCCAGAGCCTTGCGGTGATTAAGTAGAAAGACAGCTGTGAACCTTAGTCAGTGGATCTGACCTCACCAGAACAGCTTTGCTGGGAGGCCAGCACGGGACTTGACCCAGATTCTGCTTTTCTGCCTGGTCGAGAATTAATGCTCCTTTGGAATAAGATTGCAGATCTTTCCATGTCTTTGGGGATCTCTCCTGCAAACCCTGCCCCCTTCACATCCCTCTTCACAGCATCTCAAACTCATCCTGCTTCTCCTACTGCAGGGGTTCAAAACCTAGGCCTGGATCCTTCTTATCTATGCACATAGGTGCAGATGTGTGGCCCTGTTGGGATCCTAGTGAGTGTCAGACCGTAACCCCAACCCCAACACACACACAGTCAATGCACAGGCAGGGCCCTGTGTGGGACACTGCACTCATCTGGAAAGGGGCATCTATTACTCCTTATACTCAAGGCCAGCTGATGGCAGAGAAAATTTGTATCAGATACAGTGGGACCCCAGGAGAACTCAGTCCTCACCAAGTGGGGCTGGGCAGTGTCCAGGAAGGCCTCTCTGAAAACAGGCAGAGGCAGTTTGCAGTTCCTTCTGTGGCAGGTGGCACAGTCTGAGTAGACTTTCTCCAGGAAAGCCATGTGCACTCATGCTTCTGTTCTCTGGGAGGCAGCCTCTCACTGCCTAGCCCTGCGGGGGCCCTGGGACCCTGGCTGGTGGATCAGCTGCTCCATGCAGTTCCCACCCCCTTTCTCATTAGAATGCAGATGAGGGACCTTCAGGTTGATGATGGATGATGTATGTCAGGCCCCAGGCTGACAGCACAAAGCCCCAGTCCTGGTGGTGGCCCGCACCTGCTCCGTCTGGTCTGACACTGGGAGACTGGCTGCCTGCTGTGGGGGTAGGTTCAGCGGCCAGCTGCTGGCCAGCCTTCTCTTTGTCTCTCACTCACCAGACTGTGGGATTCCACTTCTCAGTGGAGGGACCTGGCCAGGTCTGATCAAAAACTGGGTAGCAAGCCTTTTCCAGGAGATTCACATGCCTCTGGCCCTGTCCTGCAGGGGACTCTATCATCTGTGCCATCTTTTACCCTGTACTTTGTCTTCCTGTTGGTCTGGGAGCTCCCAGGACATGCGGAGATACTGGTAGGCCAGTCTGTCACTCACGCCCAGGGTAAAATGGACCATCTGCTTGCCTATTACACTGGCCCACAGCCTCTGGAGGGTGAGGTGCTGCACCAAGAGGCCAATAACTTTCAGGCAGTTCCAGGATGATCTTGCTAGGATTGCTGCACTAACTCAGAGGCAGGATCCAGGAGGGTGGAGGAGCTGGTCCCTCCTAACCTCTGGGCCTATGGGAGCAGATATCACCCTTAGGCCTCAGCCTGCAGCCCTAGAAGGCTTCAAAGTCATCTCTGCTCTGGCTGTTCTGGGTCTTCCTCCTTGGCAGAGGGTGAGTGTGGTGTCACTCAGGGCTCTGCAAGGGTCCGACCCAAGCCCTCATGGGGGGTGGGGGGGTGGTAACAGATCTAGTTGGAGCATCTGCTGACTAGAATAACTCTTTCATAACCGGTGGCACTCAGGTTGATACTGGGCTCATATCCTGATGGTTCTGGAAAAGTCCATGGCCTGGGTGTTCCTGAACATAGACTTCCAGGGCTATATTTTTCCAGTCTGCATATGATATACTGGACCCAATCCCATTCTCCACTCCTTGGGGAAGGGTCACTGCCTCACAGGTATAAACTGGCTTGGGCCCCCACCCAGGGGTCTGGGTCCCTAACTTGTATAAGCACCCTGATCAACACTGTAGGATTGCACAGAGTTGTAGTGGGCTATGGGGAAGTCCTAAAGATCCACCTGTGCCCAGACCTGCTTCTGTGAGGGCGTCTGCATGACAAAAGGACTTTTACAGACGCAATCAAGTGGAGGATCTCAGGGTGACACTGTCCCGAGTTAGGGTGGCCCCTGGACAACGTGCTAATAAAAGAGATCAAAGAAGAGTGGACAGAAAGGAGCGGGCCATGAGAATGCAAAAGAAGAGGCTAAAATGGTGTGGTTACAATCAAGGAACACAAAGAGGAGGTCAGGAAGACATTGCCCAGGCTTGGCCACACTTTTCATGGCTCTGGTCCTAGGCCTGGGAGCAGTTGAGCAGTTGGAGCAATTTCTGAAGCTCGCTCTCTCTCTCTCTCTCTCTCTCTCTCTCTCTCTCTCTCCCACTCTTTGTGTCTGTTTGTCTGTCCTGGCATGTATGCTCTCTGTGTGTGTATGCACAAATACATACACTCATGTTTATTTGTAAGTGTGCATGTATGTGCAAATATACTTGAAGGCCAGACCTTAACTTTGAATGGTTTTCCTCGGGCACTGTGAGTCTTATTTTGTGAGACACAGATTCATGCTTGGACCAAAACTCACCAATTAGGCTAGGTGGGCTGGCCAGGGAGCGTGGGGATCTTCCTGTCTCTACTCTATAACCCCAGTGCAAGCGCTTTGACCACGCACATATTTTTGGGTTGTTGTTTTGAGAGGGTGCCCTGGTCCTCATGCTTGTATGGCAAGCGTTTTACTGACTGAGCTGTTCTCCAGCTGTATTAGTTAATTTGCTGTCACCGTGATAAAGCACCATGGTCAAAAGCAACTTAGAGAAGAGTTTATTTTGGGTTTCCAGTCTAGAGGGAAAGCGCATAATGGCAGAGGAGGCTTGGCAGCAGGAAGCTGAGAGCTCCATCTTCAACCACATGCAAAAAGCCGAGAAAGTGAGCTGGAAGTGGGAGTGAGACTATAAAGTCTCAAAGCCCATCTCCAGGGAGGTGCTTCTGGCAGGAGTCCACCTCCCAAAGGTTCCTTTACCTCCCCAAGCAACATCACTAACTGGGAACCAATTTTTCAAACATTGAACCTATGGGTGACTTTTCTCACTCTCACCCCCATACGGTTTGGGTTGCTCCTGACACATTTTGAGCCCCTATCCTATGAACATAATGCAGTGAAACTCAGGAAGTATGACAGAAAGCCTGGGCCACTCGCACCCTTGCACAAGGCTCTTCTCCAGCAACGGCACCATGGGGGCAGAAAGTAGGATGGGGGTGATAGAGGCTGGGGAGGGGCAGGAAAGAAATGTTTCATGGGAACAGAATTTCCCTTGGAAGGATGGAAAGTTCTGGAGGTGGATGGTCAAGGAGCTTCATGCTGCTGAGCTGTGCACTTGAAAGTGGCTAAGATGAGAAAAATTATACGTATATTTTTATTTTTATACATATTTTTAATTTAAAATTTCATTTATTTTTATTGTATTTATGTGTATAACATGAGTGCTTGGTGCCTGAGGAGGCCAGAAGAGAGCATAACGTCAGATCCTGAGCTGCTACATGGGTTCTGGGAACTGAAGCAAGGTTCTCAGCCCAAAACAGGAAGTTCTCTTACCTGTGAATTTCAGTCTCTATTTTTAATTTTTTTATTCCGCTTGTTTATTTGAAGTCTATTGTGTGTATGTGTGAGGTGAAAGCCTCAGAGCCCGTGTGGAGGTGAGAAGACAATTCACGAGAGTTGGATCTCTTCCACAACATGGGTCCTAGGGATGGAACTCAGGCTGTCAAGCTTGATGGCAGCCACCTTTATCCCCTGGATCATCTTACAGCCCCTAAGGGGACTTTTGATACGACACCCGGGGTATTCCTCAACTCCCCTGGGGGTGAGACATTGGGTATGACATGGCTTTCACCGGAAGCACTGGGTGTGACGGTTTCTTCTCATTTTAAGAAAAGCCAGTGATCTACGTATGGTGTCACATGCCTATAATTCCAGCTCTTGGGAAGCAGAGACAGGAAAATTACGAGTTAAATGCCACCTTCTGTTATTTAGTGAATTGGCAGCAAGTCAGGGCTGTATGAAGCTTTGTCTTCTCTGAAAAAAAGAGGGAGGGAGGGAGGGAGGGAGGGAGGGAGGAAAAGAGAGAGAGAGAGAGAGAGAGAGAGAGAGAGAGAGAGAGAGAGAGAACAGGAGAAGGAAGAGGAGGAGAAAAAAAGAAAAACCAGTGCACCAGATGAGCCAGGGAATCCCCGATTGTTACCGGGGCCCTCTTTCTTCAGTGACAATGATGTGTGGTGCAGCAAGAAGCCAATGCAGTAACCCCACGGGAGTGTGAACACACACAAATGTATGTGTTCTCACCAATACTACCCTCAGAGGCCCCTTCTCGGCATTAAGTGGATTGTTCACTTAATACTCAGTGCTGAGGTGCACACGGAAAGCATCAGCGAGGCAGAAAGGGCAGACATCTGGCAGGGTTATCAGTACCGCGGAGCGCCACAGCCTGAGAAGCAGCGCCTGACCAGGAAACCACACACACACACACACACACACACTCCCCAGCTGTCCAGATATGCCCCACAGTCCCTCTCCTTTGCTCCCAAGGCTGCATCAGGTTCCCTTGTTCACCTGACCCAGCTTCCTAGAACCTCTTCCACCCGACCAGAAAGTGTCTTGAGGGGTGTGGGGTGGGGAAGGATCCTGTTACTGCAGATCCACCTGCCCTGAGAAATCTTTCCTTTGGCTTTCAGGCAAGTCCCTGGGTCCCTTTAGGTTAGCATTCTCCTTCCCAGTCTCTCTCCTCAGCAAGTGACACATGTTACCTAGTACAAGGGACATCTTGCAGGATTTGTTGTTGAGTGAAGCAATACAAGTAAACCTGTTTGAGGAAATTCCGTTCACGGCATCAAAGGGAGATTCGCAAATGGCAGGTAAAGTGATGGGTCTCTGGTATCCCAGGGTCCATGCTGGAACTAGGGGAGACAAAGGCACACGCTCAAATTATTAATTCAGCAGATGTGTACAGAGTGTACAGAGAGGGGTCTGTGGAGTTGGCTGGGGTTCACAGAAAAACTACCTTTCTACAGGGTTCTGATTCCCCTTTCTGGAAGCCTGTGGCTTCAGGCTCATCCCAGGAACCCCTGCTCAGAGGGTACAGACCCAGCCCAAGGCTCCCTTTCTGGGATTGGCTGAAGGGAGGCACATGTGAGAATCGGAACCGGGTGGGAAAGAGGTCAAATATGCAGTGGAGCCAGGCCTGCAGAATACAGGGGGTAGGAGGTCAGCAAGGAGCGTTCAGGCAGCCCTTGTACAAGGGGTAAGAGTGCTTCATAAGAGCCTGCTGCTGGTGTTGCATAGTGCACAGTCCGAGAATGACTACAATGCCACCTTAGTTCCAGCATTTTCCTGAACTCTGAATGGCTCGTCAGGAGGTGGTGGTTTCCACCTTTGAGCCTTTGTGGACCTTTCCCCCCACCCTCACCCCGCGACAGGGTTTCTCTGTGTAGCTTTGAAGTCTGATTTGGAACTTGCTTTGTAGACCAGGCTGGCCTCGAACTCACAGAGATCCATCTGCCTCTGCCTTCCGGATGCTGGGATTACCACTGCCCAGCTCTCTTTGTGGACCTTTGAGCAACAAGTGAGAAAATCACAAACCCATCGACAGCTTCAACTCCTAGCGCCAGCGGGAGGCAGAGGAAATGAATCAGCTTTCGCCTATGGTGTTTGATTAAGAGGGAATTGTTAAATACAGTTAAATCACTGTTGATGTTAATGATAAACCTTCATTGTAAGCACTCTTTTTAAAATTTATTTTACATAACAGCTGCAGTTTCCCCCACCTCCTCTCCTTCCATCTGTGTCCCTGCTCCCCCCACCATCTACTCCTCTTCCATCTCCATTCAGAAAGGGTAAGGCCTCCTGTGGAAGTCTACAAAGATGGCTTATCAAGTTGAGGCAGGACCAAGCTCCTCCCCCTGGCATCAAGGCTAGGCAAGACATCCCACCAGGGGATAGGTTCCCAAGAGCCAGCTCATGCATCAGGGACAGGTCTCCAAGGATCTGGACCTTCTCATGTCAATCATTAACTAGGAAAATGCCCTACAGATTTGCCCAATCTGCCAATCTGATGGGGAACAATTCTTCAAATGATGTTAGCTCTTTCTAGAATCTAGGACCTAGATGACCCTAGCTTATGTCAAGAAGACAAATGCTAACCAGTGCAGCTCTATCATGTATTCCTGGAGAGGAATATTTTGCTGACTTTTGATATTTATCATTGGTAGAGTTGCATATTCTGGTAATATGAGGGTAAAATGGCAGTGCCATTTGAAACGGTGGCAGCAGGGCAGTAACAAAGGTGACGTTGGCAGCAGTCATCCTGGCAGTGAGAGGGATGGTGCTGGTAACAAAATGAGAAGGTGGCTAAGGAGATCCAAAGAGTGGCTGCAGAATAACGAGAAGAGGCAGAGGCAGCAAAGACGAGGCATGGCAGAAGTGGAGGGCGGAAAAGGGAGAGAGGGAGGAAGGGAAGGAGGACAGGAGGAAGGGAGGGAGACAGGGAGAGAACAGAGGGCAGAGCGCATAAGCAGGTCAAGGTACTTGCTGCCAAACTTGACAACCTCAGTTTGATCCTGTAGAAATATTTAAAGATTTCTCTTTCATTATTGTTTTTTCTTTCTTTCTTTCTTTCTTGTTGTTCTTTTTTTTTTTTTTCAAGAAAGAGTTTCTCTCTGTAATAGCTTGGTGTCCTGGAACTCACTTTGTAGACCAGGCTGGCCTGGAACTCACAGAGATCTGCCTGCCTCTGTCTCCTGAGAGCTGGGATTAAAGGGGTGCCTGGTTAAGGTTTATCTTATTATTTTGTGTATATGTGTGCATGTTTCAGTGTATGCTTGTGCACACCTTGCAGCAGAATTCTGTGGAGGACAGAGAGTGCATCAGGTCCCCTAGAACTGAAGTTACAGGCAGCTATGCACTGCCCAATGTAGGTGCTGGAAAGTGAACCCAGATCCTCTACAAAACCAGCAAGTACTATTAACTGCTGAGTCATCTCTCCAGCCCCTAAAACTTATTAAAAAACAAAAACAAGAAAGGTAGGCGGGGCAGTGGTGGTGCACACCTTTAATCCCAGCACTTAGAAGGCAGAGGCAAGCAGATCTCTGTGAATTTGAGGCTAGCCTGGTCTATTGAGGGAGTTCCAGGACAAGCATGGCTACACAGAGAAATCCTGTCATGAAAAACACACAAAACAAGGAAGGAAGGAAGGAAGGAAAAAAATGCTAAAGATGAGAAACTACAGTCTTGCTAGAAAAAAGTTCCACTGAGCTGCTAAGCTTCAGGGGCCAAGGGCCTCAGATTCCCTGGGTCTGAAGCTGTAACTCCAGCGCTATCAAGGGTGAAGGATCTGACATTTTAGTACTGACATCTGTAACACCAGTCACTGTAACAGCTTGGGGTTGCGTGCAGGCCAGTTAGGAAGGTTAGCCCTAGGCCACTTCTGCCTTCTGCAGCCCACTGCTGCCACTCATTGCTGTTGGAAGCTGGGGATTGCATCGTTGCCAAGTACTGGGGTCACTAAAGGTTAAAGTGCAGAGTTATAGGGCGGTGTATAGAGAATTGAAGTCTCTGGTTTCTAAAGTTTGGAACAGTACACCCTCAGCTCTCAGGGCTTGAGTTTTTGTAAGATTGGGACAGCCCACCCTAGGTCTTGGGCACTCAGGAGCCAGGGACTACCTGCACTAGAAGAGATTCTCCTTACCTGCCCACAGATTTTTATCCAGTAGTACCCCAGTCAAATGATTTTTTTTTTAAATGCAGCATGAGAACACACTTTCCTATGATTGGAAGATTCCAGACCCAGCCTTTTGTCTCCCAGCTTGGGCCTGCTGGGCTGGATTTTCATACCCTTAAGTGTCATAAGCAGTTGTTTTGTGCCATTGTTTGGGAGATCTGTGTCACAGCAAGAGGCTGACCTCTTCTCACCAAAGTTACAAAGCTTCGGGGATACACATTGGTTGACCAGAAGGAAGAAGGAACCAAATGGGACTTACCTAGAACTTCGGTTGAGTCTCCCGTGGCCTCCTCTGCCTGATCTCTACCTTAGTCATGATGACAATGATTATATGGCCTACGAGGTGTTGACGACACCCACTCACAAACCATTGGCTGTTTCCTGCCTGGGACACTCTAGCCAGTCAGCACGGAGGTCCTGAATTGGGCTTCATCCTGATCATGGGGACTGTCTTGCTGTACAGGACACCAGACCCTGATTTTAAGAAAGATTGCTTTTTAAGCTCAGGGATGGGGCAGGAGAGTCTTAGTTTGTGGTTGTGGTTGGATCTTCTCGAACGAGGACAGCTGACTAGCTCTCACTCTGCATTTCTGCCTTGGCCCTACACACACCCCAGCCTTGAGGAACCTTGTGAAGAATTAGCCTGTTTTATGGAAACTGAGATACCAACAGGCACGGGGGGTGGGGGGGTGGGTGGGTGGGTGGGGCGACACAAGCCTCATAGCTGAAGGAGGACAGGAGTGAAGTGGCTGCTACACCCTAGGCCCAGCCTCCCCAGCAGGCTTTTGACAGAATCTGCAGGGTGAGAAGGTTGAGATGGCAGTAACATCTGTTTCCTAGGGTTCTGCCATGAGTTCAGGAATCCTGCGGCTCTAGGAGCCCACGGGCTATAGCCACCTGACGAGCATCTCAGGTCCTCTCTTCCCATGTCTGCTCTTGGTTGTAGTCCTGGACCCCTTCTGACTAGTTCCTGGCAGGCACTATATGCAGCAGTGTCAGCAGCTCTCAACTATGGGTGGGTAGCAAGGTGTGTAGAAATCTACAATCAACAGGAGTTATAGCTTGATCCACAGTAGGAGGATAAACACCCCAACCCACTAGCTTCACAGAAAAACGGAGCAGCTTCCAAAAGTGTCAGCTTCCAGCAACTTCAGAGCTCAACCAATAGTGGGTTGGGTCCTGTCTGCCTCCACATACCGCTGACGTCAGCAGAGATGCCCTGGCTTCGAGCCCAGTGCTATGATTAGGAAAACACAATTCTTAGTATCCAATATGTTTTAATGAAAATAAAATGCTCTCGATTTTCCTTCTGGTCTGCTGTTTGTCTTTGTCATGGGGAGGTCAGATGCTTTCTGCTGCTTCTAGACACTGGGGCTGAAAGATCTATCAGGAGGGGAAATGGGCTGTGGGAAACAGAAATGGACAGAGTTGCCAAGGAGCTCTGGTGCTTGTCTGGACTGTGGCCCGGGGTCACCATGCTGGGGTAGGAAGGGTGGCAGGAACCCTAATCTGTCACCAGAGACAAAGTATGACACAGCCATTAACAACCCTAGGCTTGTCCGTGTGCAGTACAAGCATGTGTGCAGCGGAAGCACATGTGCAGGACAGCTGGCCTGTGCCTCAGTGCTGTGACTCCAGGGTGTTGTTTAGAGTCCCTCTGTCCCTGTGTCACACCTGGAGAAGCCACCGGAGATCTGTCCTCCTTACAGCTGTGAGGGAAGCACAACAGTCTATCAGGTGCAAGTCTGTGGTCAGTCCCTGTACGCTGCACTAGCCAGACAGGTCTGTTGGTCACACCCAGGACTGGTGCCTATCCAGAGGATGAGGTGCTGGTTCTGTGCCTTAGGGAAAGCCAGGGAACAACACTCTTCTGGCAGCTCTGTGTATGAGCCCTGGCTTTGCAAGGACCTAGACACAATTGTTTAGGAGGTGTTCAGGGTGTGTTTGGCATTCACCTTAACACTGGTACATGTTAGGGAAAGGCTCGCAGAGTAGGGGGCTTAGAGTGGATGGGAAGAGGTCAAGTGGTGATTAGGGGATATACAGGGGCAGGGAACTCTGACTACAAGGAGGCACTGTGCAGATCTCAAGCTTCCCAGAGGGTCAGGGCTAAGGGGGACAAGGAGTGATGGTGGCCTCAACAAAGAGCAAGTCCCTGGCTTTTGCTCTCAAGGTGAGGATGATGGGGGTGGACCTCAAAGGATGTGGGAGACCTTTAGCTGGACTGCAGTCTCTCTGCAGAAGTCCTTACCTGAGAGGGAGGACTCTGGGTTTCTATGTGAAACCCCACAACTTTACCAGCCACAAAAGGCTTGATATCTGAGGTACACCTAGCCTCAGGGCTGCTGTGGGACTCCAGCTCAAAGCCCAAGTTTGTTCCCACCCTGGCCCTTGAGGAAGGGGGTGATAAGGACAAGGCTCTGTGGCTTCTTCACAGAAGGAGTTGGAGGTTCAAGGATCACACTGCTCGGGTGAAACGGGATTCATATTTCTTCATGTATGAGCAAATATGGGGCAGTTCAATGCACACTCAGTAGCCATGACAACCATAGGCAGCTCCTTACCCTCACTTGGAAAATGGTCATCACTTGGAAAATGATCAGGTCAGTACCAAGAGAGGACCATGGTATCGGAGGTTCCGGAGAAAAGCAGGAAAGAAACCTTTATTAAATACAAATTTCATGAGAGACGTTTGCTTTGCAAAAGAGGAAGTCCGTCAGATACTGGGTATGGAGAGTTGACACACAGGGTTACCTGGTGTTGAAAAAAAAAACTTTCAAGAAATTGACTCAATGTGCTGAGATGCTGACTTTAATTATCAGTGTCCACCATGACTGAGATGCTCTTCCCTGGCAGCTGAGGAATGCTTTGGAGGTGTCTGAGGCAGGAGATGCCTTGATGTACATCTCTGTAAACTCTGAAAAGCAAATAGCAATAATAATAAAAACTAAATTGAAACCATAAATAGTCTCATTACAAGCAAGAGCAGGCAGGATGAGAATGCTAGGCAGGGCACCTCTCCTCAAAGCAGGTCTGTGGCTGGGGACTCACCTTTGCCTCGGAAGCCATCTCATTAAATGAGTCAATACAAGGAGGGTGGAACTGAAAATCCACTGTGGAAGGTACAGTCTTGATTCTGTCTTGATTCAGCTGTAACCAGTGGCCTGGGAAGACTCCGTGCAGACAGTGTTTGCTCAATTGCCTTGGACACAGTTTCTTTCTTCATCAATTCTTTATGGCTTGCTCCAGAAGGAGTGGAGGGAAGAGAAAATAATGCATGCTCCTGGCAACTGCAGTACTTGCATTTACTGCATTTGTTTAATACCGCCACTGCAAACTTCCTTCCCTCTCCTCCTTCCAGGGAGGGTGTGGGTGCATATTCCCAGCCTGCCCTCCACTCTGGTTGTACAAGACAGTAAGGAGCCAGGATGAGGGCCCCCTGGTGCTGTCTCCTAGGGAATGCATTCAGGGGCCTGGGTTGTTTCCCAGGAAATGGATTAATGCTTTAAACTGATCCAGGAGGCCTTGGAAACAATGTTTCCTTTCCTTGCTCCCCATAATCCTGCATCCGGCTCTGGCTTCCCCCGCCCTTAGCAGTGGGGGCCCCAGATGCCATAAAACAATATCCCATGTGCCAGAAAGTAAAGGAGGAAAGGAACAAAAGCACCAATTTCAAAATGTGACTCTCCAGCCTGCTCTCAATTTTTTAAAGCGTGGGAAAATGCACAACAGCACACAGCACCTTGTGGTCCTTTTCAGATGTATCCACATGCCAGTCTCTTATCCGCATTTGGAGAGCTGTGCAACCCTTCCCAAGGCCAGCGCTGTGTTTTCTTAGCCTTGTTTTCTTCTTGGACAAACGTGAATGGAATAATAGGTCGGGTGGAGGAACAAGTGAAGATAAGTGGAGGTACACCTTCCCAAACTCACATGGACCTACAGCTTGGCCACCTGCCATCCCTAAGCCCCTCCCAAGCCCAGGTCCCACAGCTGAATCACTGTAAAAGCAGTTCCAAAGTAGTGGCCTCTGCCCCGGGACTTACATTCCTTAGTCTTGGGGTTATCTAGTCCTATCTCTTTCTCTAGGTTAGCCAGGCTAATGGGAAGCAGGCCCAGTCTGCAGGAATTCTGAGCCTTTCCTGGCTTCTTTGTCTCCCTCCTGACTGTCGTCTCCCCAAAATGCTCTGTAGCCTCTCTCCCTGGGCAGGCAGAGGCAGGCATGGCAGTATATGCCTGTAATCTCAACACTTGGAAGGGGGATCACGGCAAACTTGAGGCCAGCCTGGAGTACATGGAGAGAGCCTGTCTCAAAACAAAACCAAAAAGAAGCAGGTGGGAAAGGCAGAGAACTTTCCCTGGGACCCTCAGGCTACGGGTGCTGGGATCTGCCTGACACTAGGTAAGGAAATGGGAAACATTCTTTTTTAATGACTGTGTATCATAGGTTTTTGTTTCCTGGCCTAATGGCCCAGCCTACTAAAATTAGTTTGAAACATTAACTGGGCATTCCTACAGGTTCACAAGAATTCTTTTCATGTATCTCTGGAATCAACTTACGGATTCTCTTAAGGATTTTCATTACTGGGTCCTTGGAAGTAGTGGGCTCCACTTACTTTTTTTTTTTTAACCTATCTTTATCTGACGTTGGTCTTGGGTTATGTTAAATAATTCTGGATGTACTGGTATAGTGGGAGGTTAATCTGCCAGAGAGGCCCCCAGGTTTGGACAGGGGTCTCCCTTTCTAACTCTGGAGCAGGTCAACTTGCTCAATAGCAGTGGATCCCTCACAGCTCCTACCCCACAATACAATGGAACAAGTGGGCCCCACTAGCCATGGCACCCGCAATCACAAGTGCCTCTTAGCTGACCATTACTTGGAATGTCCCTCAGTTTCAGATCCACTAACCCTGGGTGACTGCAAACTGGTCAAAGACTTTGTGCTTGTGAGTTCACAAAGATGAGGTAGGGGATGTGACATATGTTCTAAAGATGTAGAATCTGAGGATTTTTGGAGCAGGTTTGGTTGGAACCTAGGCTCCGGGTAGTCCTGGCAGTAGAGAGTCACTGGGCTTCCAAGCCATAGAACAGCAGGGGCACAGTTGCTCCTGGAGGGCACATCCAAGGGAAGAGGCTCTACACCTGACCCTGGAGACCTGCTGATTGGTGTTGGCTGGATGCACACACACAAATGGGCAGCAAAAGAGAGGGGAAGAGACTGGGACGCAGAGAGTAGACTGCAGGTAGGGAGAGAAAAGTCTTGAAGATAAAAGTTTTGGGAACCAAATGAAGATAGCCACAGACCAAAGGCTGCTGAGGCCACTGGAAAGGCAGAAATGTAGACAAGGAGGCCCAGCTGACCAGGAGCGCCGTAGTGGATAGGGACCGGGCACAGCCTTTCCTTTCTTCTGAGAATCATTGGTCCTCCTACTCACCTGCCCGTGTTCTACTTCTGCTGATCGCCCCTGTCCAAATCCTGTTGAATACTCTACTCCAAGGTTCCAAATACTATGACGCGTTGCTGAAAAATCTCCCAGTGGTGCCAGCATCAGCCCGAGGCTAACCTCTGAGATTACCTGGTGTTCCCATTAGCAGGCCAGAGCTGCTCATTCCGGGACAACACTCAGTACCCAATGACCCTAAATCTACCACCTTTGAAGATCGGGCCAGCTCTTTGAAGGGGAAACTGTTCTGAGAGTTTGTTCTTATATTGGACATATGAACAGACCACAGTGTTCTTAATCTCTGTTGATCTTCCCTGGTAGTGCTGGAAAGAGTGAGGCCCTCCTTAGGGTTACACTATGACACCTAGGGTGGGCAGGGCCAGGTAGGAGGCTGAAGGTGAAGGTGACATTTCATACCTAGGGTCTTGTTAACCTGGCACGTTGACTAATGCAGCTTCCATTGAGGTACACAAGAAGTTTAACCCACATGTGGAAAGTTCTGGGCCTGGGCCCCATTTCAACTCTTCTACCACCTTCCACCCACAGCACAAAAGGAGGGTCCCTTTAGGTTTGACTGCTTCCACTGCTGGCCTTACGGCCGTACAATTTTCTGAGGCTTTTTGGGATCCTAGGTGCCATGAAGCCCCTTGACTCACAGCTTACCTTAAATATAGAAATGTCTGCAGCTAAGGTCTTGGAGGCACCAGGGGACCCTGCCGCAGAGTGCCTCTGCTAGAGTTCATTGATCCTACTGTACTGGTGTCTACTGGCATACCGCGAAAAATGCTGGCCCCTTTCTCACGGGAACAGAAACAGCCGGTAGAGAATGGCATCCAGGGCACTCTGGGTACTGCAGTGTACAGCTCTCTCGATCCGCATGAAGCGTTCCGCCTCATATACAGAACACTACCTGTGTTCAGAGCTCTAGCCTGCTCATAGCACCCACGCTGTATGCAGAACCTCAACGTAAAAGCAGCATCTCCACCCCGTCTGCAAAACCCGGTCCGCGAACAGTATCCTCGCCAACGCTGAACATCCCCACCCTGCAGGGAGCACCTGTGCCTGGTGACCAGCATTCCAAACCTGCCTGCAGCACCCTACCACGGTACAACGGCTGAGTTTTATATACAAAACTCTCACGAGGGGCGGAAAACTCCTCCCCAAACCCAGGGGTGCAGGGAGAAACCCCCAGACCAAGGCGGCCACATGGACTTCTCCCTGAGGCCTGCTGCCTGCACCGCCCTAGCATTCCATTTAATGACAAGAACCTCGGCAGCGAGAGCACAGTCGGAAGGCTCCTGGTCCTGGAGTAGCCTCCACTTCGCCCCCGCCCCATTGACACCCCAATCTCGCCTTTCCTGGCCCAGCGGCTCAGCGGCCCAGCGGCCCAGCGCGCTCTTGGAGACTGGCGGGGCGGTCCAGGCGGACGGCGCTGATTGGGCCATGGCTGTGATTGACAGCTGCAAGCACCACTTGTCACGGTAGCTGCGGCCGGTGGCGCCCGCTCGGGCTCGGCTCGGGCTCGGCGGCACTCGAAGCTGCTCGGCTGCTCGTCTGGGCTCGGCTGAGCGGCTCGGTTCGGTTGCTCGGAGGGGCTCGGCTGCACGGCCACGGACGGGCGTGCGCTGGGGGGCGCGGGGCGCGGGCCTCGGAGGTGGCGGCGGAAGCCTGGTGCCCCCGCCCGCCGGGTCCTCTCAGAGAGGCAGAGAGGCATCCCCGCGGCCCGGCCTCGCACGGGTGCGGCGGGCGCGGCGTGGGGGGCGGCGGGGGCGCAGAGCGGCGCGGCCCGCCCTGGGGCGCCGCGGGCCGGGTCAGCGCGGACGGCGCTTGGCGGACTCGGACGCACGGCTGGCCGGCCCCTCCCTGCCCGCGCGCCCGGGCGCCCACTCGCCGGCGCGGGGCCCGGGAGCGATGACATCGACGGGGAAGGACGGCGGCGGGGCGCAGCACGCGCAGTATGTGGGGCCCTACCGGCTGGAGAAGACGCTGGGCAAGGGGCAGACAGGTGCGTGCGCGCCGGCTGCTGGGGGCGCGGGCGGGGCCGGGGTGGGGGGCGGGCGCGCGGCCGCGGGGCCGGTGAGACCGTGCTGACCGGCCGGGCGGGGCTGAGGGAGGCCTCAGAGCAGGGATGCTGCAGGCCCGGCCCGGCGGCCGCGAACAATGGGCGGCGGTGCGCCGACGTCCTCCGCACTCCTGGGTCCTGTGGTGGAGCCCCGCAGCCTACCGGTTGCGGGCGGGCGGGCGCAGCCCAAGGGCACGCGGCGCGGCCTGGGGCGCACGGCGATTGGGGCAGCAGGAGCCGGGCCTGGCGGCTCCCGGCAGTCCCGCTGCAGGTGCGCGGCCCAGGGCCGCATTGTGCGCCCGAGCTAGCGCCGGTCCCATTGTGCCGCGGGAGGAGGGGGACGAGCGGGCGCCCATCTGCCGTCTGCCGCGCTAATAGGCATGCTGCCTGAGCAGCTGCGTCCCGGCTGCATGACCCCCACCTCCAGGCAACGGCCACCGCCCGGCAGGACCTGGCCTGGCTTTCCTAGCCCTGACCTCCGGCTCGGGTGGGGGGGTGGGGTGGTGGTGACAGCTCAGGAACCTTAGGAAAGCTGGACAGCGCCTTCTTCTGCACCCAGCCTCAAGCCTGATCATCTGCGACATTGGGCTTCCCTGGGGAGGTAGAGGGTGACAGTTCCTGGGCTTAAGCCATACATCCTCGTCTGACGGTTGGAACAGACCTGGGCCTACAGCAGAGACGAATCTCCCCAAGAGTCCTCACTGTCTTTCTCTGGGCAGGTTCCATCTCTGCACAGCTCTCCCGTAGACTAGCAGAGAACCCGGCTACCTTGAATTTGGCCAGCTTTCTGGGGCGGGCTGGGTTTAGTCAGCCCCCTCATCTGGTCAGCTAGGCGCATTCACACAGTCGTCTTTGTGGGAGGCTGGGACTCAGCCATTTTCTTTCTTCTCTCAGGACTGGCCTGTCTTCCGGCTGCCCAAAGGTCCGACTGGAACTGCCCACATCTCCTGTCCATTTGGAAAAGTTCCCTAGAGCCGGTGCAGGCTTGGGAGTGGAGGACAGCGGGAGGGTGCAGTGTTGTTCGGGTGGGGGCTTAGGGGCCCTCTAGAAGCACCCCAGGGCTTCAGGGAGGCAGTGGTAAAGGCGATGTTTGGGAAGGAGATGGGCCAGGCTGAGTTCCCTTGGAGGCCTGCAACTGCGATGTCACGGAGGCAGAGGCATATATGTGTGTGTGTGTGTGTGTGTATATATATATATATTTGAGCCCCAGAAGCTACATCTTCCCACCCTGGAGTCAACCCCTAAGCTCAGCAGTCAACACCAAGGCACTGAGCAAGGGACTCAGGACTGAGGGTAAGGCATAGGCAGGTGGTGTTCCATTGAGTTCCGGATATGCATGTTTCCTGGGATGAGCAACTGTAGTGTGTGAGGGAAGGGCCTGGAGCAGCAGAATGCAGGAGGCATTAAAATAATCTAATTATCCTACCAATAAAACGTTGTTATAAGAAGCCCTGGGCGTGTAAGTGATGATAGCAGTGAATGATGCATGGTGCCTTGTGGACCCTGTGGGTAGGGGCTGGCTTCCCTGTTTTCTCTGTGACATTACATGGTCGTGTAGTTAATGACACCATGATGGTCAGTGATCTAGAAGGACCCTGAGCAACCTTGCTCCTGGGCCATCTGGACACACCCTCTCTCCTGACTTCTGACCACCAGAGTGCAAATGTGCAGCCGAGGATACTATTCATCATGTTTCATCATGTGTGCCTTCCCGCTCTGCTATTGAAAGGTCATCCTGGTGGATGTAGGTAGGTCCTGACTGTATTTGCTGGGCCTGGCCACTTAACACCAGATGCCCACAGAATTGCTGTGTCTCAGCCTTATGTGCTGCCCCTGGATCAGGCAGAACCCAACTTCTTGCCAGGGAAGCTTGATGAGGAGTGTAGGCTAGACTCTGTCCACTTCTGCCCTGCTTACATGCTGATCTGAGGGTTTCTCCTGGCATGACCACATGTCATGGGAACACACACACAGATGGCTCTCAGTTCTTACCCACCTGCTCATTTCAACACTAACCCTTGCTTCTTTCTGCTTGTGTCTGCCTATCCACACATAAGCTGCTTCTTGGAGCTGTGAGATAGTGTGGTGGCAGTGAGCCTTGTGGAGTAGTGTAAGCCCATTACCTAGAGGAAGACGGACCACAAGATGTTGTCTCCATGGACTTAGCTGGGGTGGGGACATGTGGCTCCTGTATGCTTTCTGGAGCATCCAATCTGCCCCTTCTTTTGGACTGCCCATGGGGCGGTGGCTTGGGTCCAGAGTTTCTCTTACCACTTTTGCTGGTGTTTGGCCTCTGCATCTGGCTGCTGTGGCTGTGGTCATGCAGTCATCTCTCTTCCTGTTAAACTATCCTTGGTGGCCTTGAGTATATCCTCTGATGACGTCCCTCCTGGGTTCAGGTGCTGAGTGACATTGGAACGCTTGGAACCCTGGCCAACAGAAGCTGTTCAGGAGTTGGGGGCACACCAGGGCCAAGTGTTCCTGGGCTGGGCTGCAAATCCCAGGACTCTGCAGGACTTTCTCCTGATCTGACATGCTCCCCCCCCCCAGTTCTTTCCAGACTTGGCCTCTACAGAGATGGGAGATAGTTACCTTTGAAGGCAACCCTAGAGACTGAGTTGGAATGGGAGATGCTTCAAGTCTAGGTGGTATCAGACCAGAAAGAGGGTTGCATAGGCTGTGTAGCCTCACTACTCTTCTGCCCATGCTGGAGCTCTGCCTTCGTGGGCCCATAGCCCAGGAGGGCCTGTAGGATCCTGTCTTTGTTAGGATTTCTATAGCTGTTCTAAATCACCATAACCAAAAGCAACCTGGGGAGTACAGGGTTTATTTCAACTTACACATCACAGTCCATCATGGAAGGGAGTCATGGCAAGAAACTTAAGGCAAGGCAGGAATCTGGAAGCAGGAACTGAAGTAGAGGCCATGGAGGAACGTTGCTTACTTGTTCAGCCTGCTTTCTTGCACCATCCCAGGACTTCCTACCCAAGAGTGGCATCACTCACAATGGAATGGGTGATTATCATATTAATCATTAACCAAGAAAATGGTTGTCTACAAGCCAATTTGGTGGGGGCATTTTTTTTTCTCAATTGATCTTCTTCTCTCTCCCCAAATCTAGTCTGTGTCAAGTTGATGTAAAAGCTAGCCAGCACAGACCTACTATAGGAAGTGATGACAGGGTCCTCTACTCTGCAAGAAGTGGTCAGTCAGGCCAAGAGAAAGGGATGAGTGGAGGATTGCCTTCAAGCTTACCTCACTGGGCTCACAGGTCAGTGGAGGGTCTGCCAGATTGAGAGACCTGAAATACCCATTTCACACTTCTGAATGGCCTTTAAGAGGTTGAATGGGAGCTCTGATGACTGGCAGGCTACAGGGGAACCTTGAGGTAGAAGAAGCTGTGAGGGTGGGATTAGGTGGGCAAGGGGGGAGACAGGTGAGAAGGGAGACAGGTGAGATGGAGACAGGTGTAGAGAAACAGGTGAGGATGTAGCAGACCCATAGGTGTCCCAGGACCAGGAATGTTGATATTCATGGGTAGAGAGCAACACAGTGAACAGAAGCAGGATTGAAGGTGGATGCTGGGACCTGGTCAGTTTTTGAAAGTCAAACAGTGAGTGAGTGGCTGCTGTGTCAGGCCCTGTAGATGAGCCATGCTGGTGAGGAGCTGAGGGGAAGCTGTGTAGGGCCAAGCCCCAGGGCCCCTCAAGCTGGGTGGAAAGGGCCTGGTGGCTTCTGCAGCGGGGAAAGTGGATAGCATGTCGTGACCGGTGATTGCTACTCACCAGGTTCGTCTGGCTCCTGCTGTGAGTCCCTCATGGAATTATACAGCCTTCTTCTACATCTGGCTCTGGCCATCTGACCTCGTTGTACAGATGAGGGTACCGTGGCTTCAGAACTAGCACTCTGTTAGAGTTCTACTTATTGGGAACAGGGGATGATTTATCTCCTGCCCAGTGCCTTGTTCAGAGCTCAGATCAGGTGGCATGCAGGTCTGGGAGCTGCATGGGCCATGCAGGTCTCCTGCCTGTCTTCTGCCCTGCTTAGCTCCTCTCTGGCTGAACCTGGGCACTGCCCGCCCTCTTCCCGCAGTTCATACTTGCTCAGGGCTCCTATTTTCTCTGAGAGCTTTTCATAGGCAGCGGGACACAGAGGCCAGGGAAGAGGAGTTGTGCTTGAAGGATGTGCGCTCTTGGTAGAGGGTGTAGAACCACAGGGGAACCATCCTGTCCTGGCTCGCTGAGGTGGCTCGCAGTACATCCGTGTTCCTGTGCACATGGGTCTCTGCCTTCTCTGATGAAAACCAGAACTTGAACTTCCTGCCATGGGATGGGGTATTTTTGTACTGAAAAGGCACACTGTGGGTGCTCACTCAGGGTGTATCGTGTGCCTGCACAGATCCTTCCTTGATGTGCTCATGGGTCTCTCTTGTATGGGCTTTGCACAGGGCCTGGCTACACGCCAAAGCCCTTGTGTAATTAGGCATATGAAGGGTTGACTTCTAGAGTGGGCCATGCCTAGGTCTCTGCCCTGCTGTTGCCCAAGGGAGAACTGTGTCTAGAAGCAGAGGAACAAACTGTCCTGTGCAGCCGTGCTGAAGTAGCTGCGGGCCTAACCTTCGCTGAGACTCGAAGCAGAATTGGCTCTTTCCTCTGCTCCCCAGGCTTTGTTTCTGACAGATCATCAGCCAGTCTCAGAGGTGAATGCCATTGTGGCCAGCCATAGCCACCATAGCAGTAGGCGGTAGGTGGGCTGAGGCTCTGGGGGCTCTAGGTCCCACCATCTCCCTGGCTGCCTTAGGTAGCCAGAGCCTGTCCTTACTCTGAGGGTAGCCAGATGTCGTCTGTGTCATTGGTGTGTAGATGCCCCTTAACTTGCCATACATTGCCCTTCTCTGTGACTAGTCAAGTCATGTGAACAGTAGTGTGAGGTTGGCAAGGCCTGTACCCCACCTGTTAGCAGCACCAGCCAGGCCCACTCCTGGACACAACCTGGCAAGTGTGTTCTGGTGCCCTGATTGTCTATCTGCCCTAGGTTCTTCCCTGGTATTTGTGGAGTGGGCCACGGAGAGCATATCACTTTAACCCCTTCTTACCTTGGTGCCCTACTTCTATACCACACAGTGGACAGCCAGCCCTCCCCAGGATAGCCAGCAGCTATTATTAAGGGTGACGCATGCCACTAGAAGTCCGATTGTCTGGACTCTGGCAGAGTAGTGAGGACACCTTCACAGTGACCTAGTGGGGGTATTTCTTTCAGAGAGTCCCCCAGGCCTTTGTGGATCAGGTCTGGGGGGTTCTCTAGTCACTTGGAACTTAGTGGAGGAAATTCTGTGCCACTGATTCTGAAGGATGTATGCTGGCTACTAAAGATAGCAGAAGGGCTTTAGGCCTTTGACCTCATTTACAAATGGGTTTAGGAATGAGGTTTCCTTGGGACTTTTATAAGGCTCCAAAACTGAATACAGTGTCTGGTTAAGAGCAAGTAAGAGTGCCTGTCATGGCCCTTCTTGGGGATACTATGGTAGATGAGGGTCTCATGGTGCTCCTCTGTTTGAAGGGGTCCCTTATTTTGCCCTATGCTCTCTAGGAAGTTCATGGGTCTGTAAGTGGGCTTCCTTGGTTAGAAGTAAGACCTGAACTCACCTGTTTAGTAGCTAATGTGCCTGGTGACTCAGGTTCAAGCCTAACGTGGCCACAGTTGCCCACAGGCCTCTACAAGACCTTGCCCAGAGATGCTAGCTGAACCAAGCTGCCCAGGGTTCTGAACAGGATGGAGGCTGGGCTTTGACTTAGGCTTCAGGGACAAAGCAGGGATTGTGCCAGAATGCTACCACTCAGGGCCCAGCCCGCTTGGTTCAGGCCTTGTTCTGTTGTTTCTGAAGGGTCAGTGTTCTGGATCCTAGCAGCTGGGAGCCAGCCCCGCCTGCTGGACAGTATCCTGAAAGTCCATCTGTTTGATAAGAAACCTCCCATTTTTTGAGGGTGGATTCTGACATGATGGTCACAGACTGGGTCTAGGGTCTTGCTCCAGGACTAGAGGTTGACAACATCTTCTTGGGTGAGTGATCAATCCACGTAGAGTGGGATAGTGTCTTCACTTCTTAATCATGTGGGAGGATGTATGCACCTTCTCTGGGTAGCCACAGCATCCTTGTGAACCCGACCAGGGTCAAATGGATAGTTTTGGGACCTTGTGGTTCTGGGATGGCTAGAGAAGGCACAGAGCTGGTCCTGGAGCCATTGGGAATTCTAGGTTCATTTATTTGGAGGCTCTCTGGCACAGAAAGTCTTTGGCCTTCTTGGGGATTGAAGTGCCTTGGGCGCATTCACCCTGCTGTTGCCCACTCTGGGTCCTGGAGAGGAGGACTGGCCTTCCTGGCCCTAGGGGCAGAGGCTTGAGGGCAGCTTGGAGAGCTGCCTAAGGGCCAGTGACGCAAGTGGGGGCGGCTACACGTCAGCTGAGGCTCAGCCGTGGGCGGTGTGCGCAAGGAGGCTATGAATGTGGCTGTTGAGGGACAACCACGCCTGGAAGCCCCACTTACCCCAGCTGCCTACAACCCTTGTAAGGGTGAAAGTATCAGGATAGGAGTTGGGTGGCAGTGCCTGGGGGGCCCTCAGTGCTCAGGGAGTAGGTTGCTGGGTTTAGTCACATGGCTGTGGGTCCTTAAGAACCTGTTCCAAGAGCCCATGGCCAGGGTGAAGACAACTTGGTAGGATTACTGCCACATGAGCTGGCTTGCTACAAGCTCTCCTGGGCTCCTGGGCCCCTGGATACTGGTTTTCTCAGCATGTGGCCTCTGTTCTCAACTGTGAGTTCCCCACAAGTCCTCACCCAAGGAAAGATATTGGCCAGAGCGGCCACCTTGAGGGATTATTGGTGCTGGGGTTGGGGAGGTTGTCCCTGTAGTGGAGATCTTCATGCTCTGGGACTGGAGTCCATTGAACAGGTAAGGATTTATTCAGCTTCCTCTTGTATGGTCAAGTGAAGCTCCTCCCTCAAATAAAAGAGCAGTGAACCCCACCCTCAATCTCACTCTCAGACACAACCTCTGGCTTGTCTTGGTGTGATTAGTAGGCCCTTCAGAAGTGACCTGAATACCCAGAATGCCAACCCTTCTCATTTTAGACCATATTGAGGGGCACAGAATTTTGCTGGCTTTTGGAAGTGGCAGTGTCCCTCTATTCTGGCTGTTTCTGAATTTTATACACACAACATCAAGTAGGTTTCTAGTCTTTAGGGTCACATTGTGCCACCTTCCTTCAGGGCTGATGGGACTGCAGGCATGATCCCACTGACCTGACACTCACCAAAGGCAAGTCCGTCTCACTAGGAGCTGAACAAGCCCCATCCCATGCTGCAGCAAGTAGTGTCTGCACCTGTCTGGAAGCCCTGGTGTCACGACTGTCCTATGGCAGAGTTTGTGTACCCTATCTCTGGGCAACTCTATCCCTAGGACTTAGTTGAGAGACCAGACTACAATAGAGAATTCCTTCTTCTTCATGCCTCTGTCTATATAGCAGTAGGGGTGAGACAATGAGAAGATGCCAGAAAGACCTTCTTAAGTGGAACTGAGCAGTTCTGTGCCTCTTGCTGTGCCGGTGACAACCTCAGGGTCCATGATGTGCAGGCTAAAGGACCTGAGACATAAGGAGAAAGAAGATAAGTGGTCCTTTTTTCTTGTTTACCCCCTTCCACCAAGGAGATTTTCCTGGAACCCTTGTTAGTGGAGCAGAAGGCAGAGAGAGGTGGTGGGATTATGTTCATCTCTGCCTAGCCAAGGGGATTCTGGGCAGGCCCAGTCTCTTGAGACTCAGAATGTCACCTTTGCCACCTTTACAGGCTCTGGACTAGTGAGCAAGCAGGCTGATTCTGTCTCTTCTCATGCGCCCATGAAGTCTCAGACAAATCCCTAGATTCCTACTGGTTTGAGGTCATCTCACTCTGACCCTGTCTCCAGCATGCTGGGCATTGGTGAAAGGGACTTGGGCAGCAAGCCGACGGAGGGTCTCCAGCTTAAAGGGTGTCCTGTGGGATTTCTGTTGTTTGGGGCTGTTATAGAAACTGTCCTGTGTTAGGTCTGTCCTGGATTATGGCATGGCTATTTAGGATGTAGAGGAGTCTCTAAAACACAATATGCCCCTTCTTGATATTCCCAGCTGCACTCCCAGCAGTGTGTACACAGTTTTGCTTCAACTCTATTTATTTGGAAAGAAATCATACATGGTAATGTCCCAGTGTATATTTCAAAAAGACAGAGACTTGGAGGACCACAGAGCTGTTACCATCCCAGAAGTAACTCTACTTCTAAAGCAGCATAAGCTGGCCCAGCACTTGTATGAGAGTAAAAAGCTTTCCTGGGCCTGAACCTCTTCCACTGACCACTTGCATTTGCTGATTTGTTCTTCTGGAAACCTAGGTGGGTGGATCTCTCAAGGGTGAGAGTGGCCTCTTTCTGGGCATTGGGATTGCCGTAGACCCAACCATCTGTCCTGAGCCTTTCAGCAGGTGTAGACAGAGGTATGGGTAGAAGGATGACATCCCAGCTCAGGCCAGGTCTCTCAAACTCCTGTGTAATTGACATCAGAGTTGTTGCTCAGAGCCAGACTTCATATATGCCAGGCAGAGCAGCAGTGTCCCTCACTGACCACTGGCTCATGATACAGCTTCCATCTCCAGGGAGGAGGACTTTCATCCAGTCAGAATGTGGTTTTGTGAGCACCACTAGGGATACTACATTTCCAGCAGATGGACAGTGGGTGTAGTAGGCATGGAGCTGGGTTAGGCAAGCCAGCCTACCCAGGCCCCTTGCTCTAAGGACCCACATCCTTTCTTCATGGAGCTCTTGTGCAAACACACTGACTTATGGCCTCTGTGTGGCTCAGGAGGCTGTGCCAGGAGTTGGGAGGTAGTGAGCAGTGAGAAGCATGGTCATATTGCCTGTCATCTAGCAGATGTGGGGAAACTGGCATGGGCATCCCTGGAGAATGAGTATTTTCATTGGCATTGGAGCTGCTGTTGTAGCAGGCTAAGCTTAGTACCTGTGAGTTGGGATTCATGTCTAGATCACAGGTATCTTGGGTATGCATGTAACTGTGGCAGTTTAGAAGAGAACACCTTTCCTCAGCCTGTTGTTAGTCCACATGTATGGGAGGTGTGAGGGCTCAGGAGTCCGTGGGACTATTACCCTTTACCTGAGCAGCCCCAGACCCCTGCCCACCCTGTACCGAGAGCCCTTGGCTGCCGGATACCAGCATCTAGTGAGCCTTGTCCACCCTAGTTTTCAGAGAAAGCTTATGGCAAACCCAAGTGGTGCAGGGGCCTCAAATCCCTGGGTCCTTCTTGGGGGATGGCCTCAGGCCTTCTGTTCTAGTGTGGAGATCCTGTTCTAAGCCTAATTGGGAGCTGTCCAGCAGAACTGTGCTGAAGTCTACAACTTCTGCCAGGTGGGGTTGGGGGAAGGGTGCTTCTGATAGCTACTGGTCTCCAGTCCCGAGCTTTAGCTGTGCCGAGCTGTGTGAGGGACTCAGAGGTCTTTGGTGAGTTTCCAGATTTGTCTACCAGATATGGCTGTGGGTTTTGTGATGGCCTTGAGTTGCTGTTGGGGCATGGACCTGGCTATGGGCCAGTGGAAACTTACACATGCTGGGCTTCCTGCTGCCGGTCCTGGCCTGGCCTGTGCTCAAGGGTGCTTGGTGCAGGCCTCCAACTGCCTCTGGAGGAGGACACTTCTCATTGATACAGATTCTGACATTGGCTTCCTCACCAGGTGGTAGATCCTCCTGTGAGTGGCTCTGACTGCAGGAGGATGAGGACATAGCCTTTCATGTGGGTGTCTTGGGGCTGGGATAGGTCTGCCATTGATGCAGCCTTTCCCCGGCTCTCACTTCTGAGTGTGGCTTGTTTCAGAGTTCTGAGGGTGGATGGCATGCTGGAATGTGATGATGGCCTTGGGGAGCTGTTGGGGCGTGAAATGAGGAGAAACTGACTGTAGGCCAGGCTGATTTCCTGCACCCTACCCACGGAGGGGAGGGGCATCGAGGTGAGAGGTTACTGGTGCTCACTTCTGGCTCCTTGCACACAGTGTCCATCTTTCCTGTCACCTCCCTCAGGCTAACTGGGAGATGGGAATGCCTGGAAACAGGTGACATTTGCAATAAGGAGAGGCCTTGGGGGTCTCAGGAGGGACTGCTGAGCCAGAAGATTCATGAAGAACCGGCTGCTGGGGTATCTATAAAGAAGCGGGCTCATCTCAGATTGGAAGATTGTGGGTGCCAAACCCCAAATCGCAGAGGACTTACAACTAGTCCTTAGCATTACTGACAGTACACAGTAAACGCCAGAGCGACAAGGTAGGCATAACTGTGTTCGCTAAAAGAGCTCACAAGTCCACTGTCCTGTCCCATCTTTGGAAGGATACCTTGAGGGCCATCCCAGACTGCAAATTGGAACACTACCCAGTGACATCAGGACCCAGTGTCTGTGGGGAAGGGATCATGCTATAGGTCATGCTTGGCATAGGCACTTGGTAATCCTATTGTCCCTCAGAGCTTGGCTTACTGTCCTAGGCACACTGACAAATGCAGGCAGGAGTGGGTTTGCAGAAGTACCCTTGCCCCAACCCGTCTCCTGTGTCATGCTGCTTTTCCTGATACACATACCTCTGGGGCCTATGCACTCCCTGCATGTACCCTAGCATCATTTGGAGAAGAGGAACACAGAGCCTGGTTAGGTCACTTTGGGGTCAGTGGCAGTTGTTCTCAGGCCCACGAAAGGAGGATGATGGCTATCACTCCTGGCTACATTGTCTTTGGTTCACAGGCCACTGCTGGATCTTTTGTTGCGGTGCTGGAATGACAGTTCCACCAGGGAGAACTCTTGTGGGTCCTGAGCTGATAGGGTACCACTTTCCCTAGTACAGCACTGCTGCTTGGACATGTGGTAGTCAGATGCTCTTGAAGCTGCTCTCTTGCTCATAGATGCATGGCTGGGGTGGGGGTAGGGGCACCTCCACAAGTAATTACCAGCCTGCAGGCTCATTCTTGCTGCCAAGGCTAGGTCTGACTGCCCAATGTGCTTTGACCCACTCTCTAGATGGAAGCTTCCAGAACTAGTGCTCTTCTCCAGCCCTTCAGAAGCACCTGCATTTCCTACAGTGCTTTCCTTCAGGCTTCAGCTACTCTGGGAGGCTTGCCAGGGTCAAATGGTTTTTCTCCTGACCTCCAGCACCCCAAGGCCTTTAGGGCTATGGGACCTGAGGTGCCGTGATCTAGCTCCTGCTAGAAGCAGGCCTCACTTCTCTATGCCCGTGCCCCTCACTGTCTGCCTTCCCAGCTCTGCTCACATTTGCAACACCATGCTCTTCCTGGTCCTTCCTCCTCTGTCCCAGCTTCTCCAGGGGCTCCCTCTCAGAGCTGTGGACTACAGAGTGGGTGTATGAGGACAGAGTCAGCCAGATGGCCCTGCGTAGTGCCCGGGAGGCAGACATGGGAATAGAGACCCCGCTGCACAGAATCAGGCCTTCTGATATCAAGTTCTAGCATCCATTGGGAACTGGGATGAGGACAGGCAGAGCTCTTGGGACAAGGCAGCCCCCAACCTGAGTGACAGCCTGAAGAGGAAGAGGTGGCTCAGGCAGCAGCCATAATGCTGGGCTTCTCGGTTGGACACTAGCGCGGTGATACTTAGGGACAGATGCTGCTGTTTGGAAGTACCAGAGTGTGGGCCGGCAAGCTCTGCCTCTCTCCTCTCCCTGTCCTTCCTGCCCGCTGCCCACTAAGCAGATTCTATTATTACCTTACTGCAGATTACTGGCCTCCTGCTTGAGGATGGACAGGCAGGCCCTGCTGCGGGGGTGGGGCCAGTGTTTCTGTCCCTAACAGCAGGTGACTGCAGGACTCAGTGTGACTCCCTTCCCTGACTGTGGCCTCCCATCGGCATTGTAGGCCAGGCATGGGTCCATCTGTCCCTGTCTCTGATTATCTGGGCAGCATGTCCCCCTGGTGGGGGGAGGGGGTCCCTGAACTGTGTATGTTTCCTCAAGGGAGGTTGTTGCTTCCCTGGACATGAGAGTAGTACTGGCCAGGCTGTCTCCCTTCCCTTGGCTGTAAGGACACATAGGCAACAGCTGGACTCCTCAGCTTCCTCTTAGTTCATAGGTTCTGTCTTAGTTTACTGCTCTGTGGATTCTTACCACAGGTATGGTACAGGGCAGGCATGGGATGAACACTGGCTAAGTGACATGGAGGAAGGCGGAGGTAGGTGAGTCCCATCTGTATGGAGTAGATTTGCCTATTCTGGCCCATTGGTGCTCATAGCTGCCAATAGTAATGGGCAGAAGTATCCCTGGAAAGATTAAGGATCGAGGCTTTTTCTGCCCTTGAATTTCTCAAGGAGTTACTAGGGTTCTACTGGTGAGAAGGCCCAGAGTGTCCTGCCAGGACCTCACGTGCTTGTGGAGGATGCTGTAAGGAACACTGATGGTTGGTTGTGAAGGAGCTAGTGGAATTGGAACGTCTCTAGGTTTTGCAAGTTGTCCTTAGTAATGTCTGGGTTTCTGGGAGAACATTTGGGTGGCCCATCGCTGGGCTATCAGAGGGCCTGAGTGAAAAGCCTGCAAGATGTTCAGATGGGGAGACCTGGAGCCTTCTGCTTTGGAATGGGGCTTGAGGGTGTGCAGATCTGCAGGCCTGTGTCAGAGTGTGTATCTGTGTGTGCACATGTATGTGTGTGTGCAGGTGTGTGTCTGTGTCCTGTGTTTTGTAGGCTTGTGTACCTATGTACATGTAGGCCTGTGTGAAGGTGTGTATAAGGCGTGTGTAGAGCTGGTGTGTCTGTGAAGGTCTGAACTCTCATGTCTGCCTGTGTGTGGGATGACAGTCAGAGACTCCCTGGGGCTTCCCAAGGAAGGCATCCCCAACCTCATCGCCATGGCAACCCCGTTGCCCATCCCTTGGGCACTGAAGGGGTGGGGCCTGGCAGGTGCAAAGCAGGAGATAGCAGCTACAGAACTCAGCTCTGCCAACACAGGGGAGCACGGGAGTGGATATATCTGTCTGGACTCACACAGTCAGGCCTGCAGGCTGGAATGGCTCCTTCTAGGCCCCCACCTTCCCAGAGCATCACAGACTGCCCTTCTCTGTAATCCTGCATCGCTGCCCTGCCTGGCCTGTCCCTCAGAAGCTAGATGGCTGCTGGTCAGAGTACTACCACTAGCTGTGTCTCCTTTACTGTACCACGGTCTGCATGCAGGAGGTGGGAATCTGCCCCCACGCTCATGGAGACCAATGGGTGTTCACAGGATTGGATACCTAGGTGTGGGCATCAACCCCTTCACTCTATCAGGCTCCACCTGGCCCCTGCTTATTGTTCCACCTTTACCCTAAACATGCCTTCCAGGAAAATGCTGCTCTGTCAGAACCTTCTCCTCCTGGGGTCTCTAGGCCTGTCACTCTGAAAGCAGCTCAGCCAGTGGTCTCATCACTTGCTTTCATTCCCTAGGTCCTGCACCTAGGGAGGGAAGAAGAGCAAGGTTTCCTTAACTAGGACACCAGCTTAGATGAACGGTTCACCCAATTGAATTACTGAATAGATAAGGGATTTATCAAAAATACCTCATCGGGATAATTTTGCAGTATTGAATTGCAGAGACCAGTTAATAGAAATGTAATGCGATCACCTGGCACTGCAGAGATTGGAGTGGGAGGTCCTCACCAACCTCTAGGGGCATGCCTCAGCAAGAAGGGAGTTCCCAGACCTGGCTAAGTCTCCGGCACAGATGGTGTCCTGCTAGATTCCGTGTGCCCTGAAATTCCCAGTTTCATAGCACTTGTGACCCCAGATAAGTCACTAGGGGAAGGTTGCCCAACATGAGGGGACTGCAAGAGGGTATCCGTTGTGCACACTAGGAGGGATTGGGGCTTCCACATGGGTTCTTGTACAATCCTTCCTGCTGCTGGGCTTCTGGGGGAGGGTATATGGGGCTAACACCCTGCTATGAGTTCTTGGCCCCTCTTCCTCCATGAATGGAAGACATGGAACTGTCACCCATCCCTCACATAGGGTACTGATGGCAGATCTTGGAGTGTGCCAGGAACCTAGACCCTTTAACCATAAAGTCCAGCTCTCAGGACCCCCGCCCCCCACCACCAACAACAACCCCATAGCCTCTCAAACCCTATCCTCCTACGACACACAATCTGTAGTCTGCTTGTCCCTTATTGCCAGCATGGAGTATTTGTGATACTCAGTTCATGGCCTGGCCTAGCTTTCCTCGAGCCTCCTCCACAGTGGGGCTTACAGTTTGCTGCGGGGTACTTCCTCAGTCTAGTCCTTGCTCCTCATTCTTACACATGTTTATGGTCCTACTTTTAGTACCCTTAGGGAGGCTCACCTACCCATCCTGAATCCTGGCTTTAGGGGGTTAACGTTCAATGCCTGGACCACATGTCATTGTTCACATAAGGGGCCTGAAACAGAGCCCAGGGCAGAACTATTGAAACAACTGTAGAGAATCCATGTTTTCATTGTCCCTTAGCTTGAGTTCATGCTTCTTGCCAGACCCGAGTGCTGTAGCCAGTTGTCAGGCTTGGGTGTTAGGTCTCACCCACTGGAAACACCCACACTACCAGTCCAGTATTGACTATGAATCTACCTTTAGACCTTAGCCTGGCCACAGAGTTAGAGCCAAGTCAAATCTCTTCTCCTGCTTCTCATGCTGACTCCATCTTGGGAACAAGAGAGCCTTTGGAAGAGCTGGACTGGTGGCTGGGCCCCTGGAGAGGTGGCCTTGCCTAGGCTACAGATGTGGTGCTTGGTTTTTTCTTATTCCTCTGTCCCTTTATGTCTTCCTTTACACAAAAATTTCCCCCTTTCCTGAAAGTCTGTTCTAATGCCTGAGGGGATGGCCTGGTCTTGGAGCATTCTGACCTCTCTTCTAGGCACCTGTCCTAGATGTATTGGCAAGTGAGGACAGTTTCTCCATGATGCTTCCCGGGAAGGGCATGTGGAGCCACTTAGCTCAGGTGTTCAGCCATCTGCATCTCATTGGAGAATTACCTGTCGTAACCTTAAGGGTGCTAGTGATGTCCTAGTGAGCAACAGGCCTTGTGTCCCCACTCACACCAGCCTGTCACTCTAATGTGTGTTTAGATTGTAGAAGTCACACTAAGGTCCATGTGGTGTTCCAAAGGCTGGGATAATGTGCCATGCTAACCAAATTGTGAAGTGGCAGAAGGCAGACCTTGACAGTGATGGAAGTGAGCTATGGTTGCAAAGAATGCAAGGATACTTTGTGGGGGTGAAGGCTGTGTAGGCTTTCCTGATTGGCTGATGACTTAGTACATGAGTGCTGAATACAAGACCAAATGAGTTTGAATTTCTTGTAGCTGTTTTAAGTCAAGTTTATTGAGAGTGCTGTAGAATGTAGGTGAGGTGGGAATGCTGGACAGCAAGTCTCAGTGTGTGGAGGTACACATCGACAGTTCGAAACAGAAGACAGGGACTGTGAAGACCCTAGGGATGGATCCATATCCTCTTCCCTCTTACCACTTACTTGTCATGAAGCCTTTCTAGTTTCTGAGATTTGAGTGTCTTATAGTAGGGATGCCTTAGCTTTCTGTGCTGTAGAGTGGTGTGAACTTCAGAGTGATGCTGGGAAGACCCGTGCAGCATACTGGTGGGTTGTTGGTTGCTATGGGTCCTGGACAGTAGTAATAAGTCCCCAATGTTAAGCACAGATGGGTACTGGATGTCTCCTCTATTCTTTGGACCATTGAAAGTTTTGTGAGTAGCAGACATAAAAGGAGTCATATTCTCTGACTTTGGGGGCTGGTTACCCACACAGGCATTATCCATGAACCTCAGCCAGGATGTCCTTGGGTACCCCTTCTTTTGGGTGTTGGCAGGTGAGGACAACAGCAAGGGATCTGGCTCAGTGGACAGTTGAAACTCAGTGCTCACAGGACTTAGTGGCCAGGAAGTGTCTGGGACACAGTGGGGATCAGAACCTAGCCCCAATGAAAGGAGGCAGAATAAAAGAGGAGCCTTGGATGCTCCTGCCTTATCACTCCTGTCACCATGGCAACAGATGGAGGTTTGGAAGAAGAGAAGAAGGACTCTATATGAGGTGCCTAGGATTTGGAGACAGGGATGCTCCAAGGATCATTCAAGAGGGAGGGATATGACCTCAGGACCTCTTCTCGGGACCATTGACCCCCAAGACTTGTGAGTGGGTTGTGCTCCTGAGCCTCTTTTTTAAAAAAGCACTTTTCAGCCCCATTTTGATTTCAGAATGGCAGATTGGGAAGGGTTTCATGCTCCCAGCTGGAGAGCTGCTTTTGAAGTGAACATCAGGGCAGAGAGTTTGACAGTGGACATGACTCTCTCACACACCCTGAAGCCAGGGAAAAGGCCTCCCTGGGACACCAACCTCACCCATAGATGGTCGTGTTCCAGGTGTCTCTGAGCCCTTCCTCCCCTCCTCCCCAGAGACTTTCCTGGCCTGACCTGGCAGGTAGAGCTGGGCTGTGGAGTACCACCGGACTACACTCCCAGGCTCAGCCCTCAGTACTCTGACCTCTTCAAGGCTGGGCTAAGGGTAGGCATGCAGCTTCGGACCAACCCTGCATGGGACATTTACGGCCTATGAAAGTTCATATTGGTTCATGAGGGGATGAGAGAGGGAGTTGAGCTTCTGGAAAGGCCTAGACAAAGTCCTGAGCAAACAGTGGGAACTTTCACCGATTGAGAGGGAGACCGGCCCTAGTCAGCTGTTGCATTCCCAAGTACTGTGGGAGCTTCGCACTTGAGCTGAGGCCTTGGGCTTGGCACTACCCTCTGGGGAGGAGGGCATCACTGGCTATAAGCCTGACCTTGGTACCCAGGAGCAATTTGCCAACTGGGTTTGGCTTTAGAAACCCCTACCTGCCTTTCCCTCTGGAGCACAGCTTCTAGCGCCCAGTGTGTTTTCTTTGCTGCATCTTCCCTAACAGTCAACGAACTGGGGTATGGCTTCCTTGGGTGAGGCCCAAAGGCAAGGAAGTAGGCACCTTGGAGGGGGTCAGAAAGGAAGGGGCTGATGTCAGTGCTCAATTGGAGACAGTGGTAAGAATCCCATGGTAGTTTCTACCTTGGATCCAACACTGCCCACCTGCCTAGTGTAGGCGTTGGGGCCCAGACTACACAGTGAGACGGTGTTCTACCATGACTGTGGCACCCAGGGCACCACCATGTGACCCTCATTCTCCAGAATCAGATATAGGTCAAGATCTCCTTGGACCCCAAACAGCAAAAGATAGTATATAAGCTTACCTGCCAGCCAATGTGTGATCCTACGCTACATGCCCCTTCCTGCCTGCCGCAAGCCTGGGTGGTGTTATAGCCGGGTCTCCCAGGGAGGATGGTGGAGTGGGTATTTGTCTCATAGCTACCCCAACTCACACTAAGGCTGAAACCAGTTGGCTATATTGGCTATAAGCACCTCTGGTAGTCCTGTACTCCATTGTAGACAGTGCTCTCTCCAATTTTCAGTCTTCTACACTAGATGACTTCACTAGGACATGATTGAGATGAGCACATGCCAAGCCCACCATCCTCCCTATTAATCCAGAGAATTTTCCCTTCCCAGTTCCTGGGTTCCAGTCTTACCTCCACACAGTAATGGTCCCTGTGGGCCTTTAGAGGGTGCTGAGGGGAGATGGACCTCCTCAAGAGTCTGTGAGTTCCTCCTACAGGACCATTACAGGGTCTTGAGTCCTTTAGCTTGTGAGGGTCGCTGGCATTGGTGTTAGCAGAGAAGAGTGACCCTGTCCTGAGGTATGTTGGGAAATTAAGGATATAACCTCCTTCTATGAAAGGGTGCCAGGCCTTTCCTCTCTGCCCAGTATGCAGAGACTGGGCCAGATAGAGGAGGGAGAGGCATCTGTGATAGGGCCTGAGCTTTTGCCCCTCTGACTGTTCTAAGGTAGAGACCCTGCTAGCCCCAAGCCTTTGTTTCTTGATTCCCAGGAAGTTGCTGCAGAGGTGCATACAAGCATGGCCCTCCTCTCCTGCTCTGACAGTGGGAAGTGGCACTGATGAGTCACAAAAGGACATGTTGGGGCTGGCAGGCTGGGTGGATCGGGACTTAGTGCCTCATTGCTGTGGTGGGTGTCCACTTGCAGGGGATCACATTGGCTTTGCCTGCTATCAGGTTAGAGATCACAGGAGTGACATAGGCTGGCCTCAGAGCTCCCTGAAGCCTCTGGCCTGATGTGGAGGAAGGCTGGGCTCCCTCTGCTGCCCATTCCTGCCATTCTCTGATTGGAAAGGGATGCATTCATGGGACCTGGGTCCTCTGGGACCTGGTGTGAGAGGAGCTCTCTGTTGGAAACATCCAACATTAGGGCCCATGTGGAGAAGTAGGGTAGAGGCACAGGGTTAATCTCTCCCCAAAGTGGAGGATCAAAAGGTGTTTCTTCGCCACTTGGTAGAATGTTCCCATTATATGGGTCAATTTAATTTCACTGTTTTCTTATTGCTAGATGGCAGGAGAATGGGACAGGGGGAATGAGGGACAAGAATGACTCCAGGGTGGAGTCAGTGACCCACTGGAAGGACACTACCTGTGTGCCTAGTGGTTCTGTGTTGAGACCTGATTTTCATAGAGTTGGGAGGTCAGGGGGCTGGAAACCTGTTGAGTAGTTTTGTTTTGTTTTGTTTTTAAATCTGATACCATGGATGCTTAACATTCATGATGTGGTTCACTTATATTTCGCCATGTCTCTGAGGCCTTTGAGTTTCCTAGAGTTCTAAGTTGCCTTTATTTTTTTCTATTTTGTGACACTGTCTACCTATTATAAGCTTGATTTTATAAATTTCAGGTCCATTTTTGTGCATTCCCCTCCTGCCCCGTTGCCTGGGTTGGAAAGTTCTCTTAGGAGTAGTATCCTTCCTCTAGCTTCACTCTGTGGCCTCCTTTTCCTTGCCTGACTGTGGCCTGATATGTAAAATGCCTCTGTGTCCACTCCTGGCCCAAATTGCCATTCTTTCCCATCTGTTCAAAGCCTTTGCCAGCCTGTCCCTGGAGGTCCGGGTGCCCAGTATTGAAGCCCTTCAGGATGCCTTCGGGCAATGGGGATGGCTCCTGGCTTGACCCCTGCCTGTGCCTCTTCCTTGGTGAGCTCCTAGCCACCTTTCAATGGGAGATGAGATGAGCAAGTGCAGATTTGTTGGTCCTTCAAATGTGGGGTCTTCACATTTGATGTCTACTACCAGGAGAGGTTACCGGGAGACCCTGTGTCAAGGCTGGAAGGACTCAGGTCTTGCCAGACCAAGTTATAGTGAAGCCAGGTTCCCAGTCCTCCTTGCCCATCCATGGACTATAGAGATGACTCTGTCTGGGAAGGGATTTGGGATACAGGACAGCAAGTTCATGTGAGGCTGATGCTCCTCTCCCCATCCACATCCCTTCCCTTCCTGGGTCAGAGCATCCTTTAGTGGGCACTGACCTGGGGGCACATTTTGCCTAAGAATTGGAGGCCCCTCCCCTCTATTTGGGGAGAAAAATAGGCAGGGGAGAGAAGGAGTGCACAGAGGCAGCCAAAGGGCCTCTGGCATGTGAAATATTTCAGCGCTTAATTAATTTAATTTGAGAGATTCCTTTTCGGAGTGTTAACAGTTGTCTCCCCAGAGATGTGTTCCTTCCCTGGCGCACTGGTGGGCGTCCTCGGGATCTGTGTGGAGGAGCTTTGCCTGTACCCTGTCGTCAGCCTCCCTAGCATTGAGGAATCCTGATTACAGTCATGGCTTGGAGACATGAATGCCCAGGCTGTGGGGGTAGAGGCTGAGAGGTGAGGAGTGACTGGGGAGGCTGATTCAGCATCCACAACTGTGTGGCTGCTGAGAACATGAATACTTTGATGTCTACAACTTCAAAGTCTCCACAGCCCAGCTGTGGGAGAGGCATGTTCCAAGCCAGTCTGCCTTTGAAGCTGCCCCCTGGGTCTGAGCGCCCCCAACCCAGGAGCCAAATCCCCTCCCCTCTGTGTGCCCCAGGAATCCTGATCCTTTTGCCCACCAGTCTTGATTTCCAGCCTGACATGATCTGTCATCAGGATCAGAAGAGGGGCCGGTTGGGGCTTGGGGGTGAGGAAATCTAAGTACCTTCTTGGGTCAGGAGCCAGGCTCCAGAACTGTAGTTAAAGTGCCAGACTCTCTAGAGCATTGTCATTCTCAGCGGGCAGAGGAAGGGTCAACTTCTAGAGATCTGGAGTGCTGAAGTCCCACTGAACGTGGGCTCTGGAGAGCTAGGGGCTTCTGGTGACTCAGAACACTGGCAACCAACTACCAAGGATACCCCAAGCTCAGCTCTGGGCATGTCTGCTCCCCCCAGCCTGCTCAGCCTTGTGTGGTAGGAGGCCCCTCTGGCTGGCAGCTGCACTGCGCTGTCTCTGTTGACAGCTGATGGCTGGCAAAGATCTTCTCATGACCCCAGACTTCTTGGGACCCTTATGTTCCCACCTGCACTGTCCCTGGGGCTATCTCCTCAGTGTGGTTGACTACGGATAAACAACATGGTCCCTCTGTCTTCTCTCATTTTTGTCTGCCCCTTTGTTCATTCATGGTAGCCATCCTGAGCCTGGACTGAGGGGTAATGCTGGGACACCACCTAATTGGAAGCCTTGACTGCTGGTGCATTGGCAGGAGAATGAGGCCTGAAGTCTGGTGAACCTAGTTTCTGGGCGTGTGACCCCAGGCCCTGAGCCCGCTTCCCCTTCCGAGGAAAAGAGCAGAGCTTCATGATTAAAGAAGAAAGTGTGCATGGGCCTAGTTCTGGTCACACAGTAGCATTGCTGGGACACCTGGTCAGACTACCATTCTGTCCTCTGTGTCCAAGCCTGGCAGTAGATCTTAGTGCCTCTGGCCAGTGCAGGTGTATTTGCTGACGGCAGTCATTGCAATGAGCAAAGACGTCTTGTGAATGAACTTTTATGGAGACATGACCAGGTTTGTGATGAAGAACGTACATGTGCATGTGAGCTGAGGTGTCGTGTGTTAGCTTCTTGGGCCTACAGACAGAAGTCTCTGTAAAAGGATGTGTTCTCTCACACTGCGGGGTAGGCAGGGCTGAGTTTTGAGATTATAGGAAATTCCTTCTAGCTTCTTACCAGTGTTGGGGGCGTCACTGGTAGTCTTTGGTACCCCCAAACACAGATACCTCACATTGGGGTATTGAACTAATGTGCGAAGGCCTTTACCAAGGCCATCACCTCTTTGGGCCCCATTTGAGGGTTGGCACTCAGGATGGGTGCAGGCATCAGCAATGAGTACATGACAGCCCCATCTCCACCAAGTCTATCACCTCCATACCCCCAAGACTGCCTCCCACTCTGGGTTCCCTAGCACCAGATAAATCTCAGTGCTGGGCAAGAGTAGGGAGGGCCAAGCAGGGAGGGGGTGCTCCTGGGGGAGCTCCAGTTCTCTCTCAACCCTGCCTCCCAAGCAGCTAGCGGAGGAGTTGTGAAATCTTCATGAGAGATGCGGCAGGATGAGGAGCCCATTTACTAGCGTGGAAACCCAGCAGTTTGAACTTTGCCAGCATGTAAAAGGGAAGAGGGATACAAAACTCCCTCACTCCAAAAAACCTTCTTGGTATCCAGCAAGGGCAAGAAATGGCCAAGACCCTTGCCCTTCTCCAGTGTCCATGCTGTCTTCCAGTGTCTCTATCCTTTCCCCTGACCCTCTGTCCTTTATCCTGGCCTGAGAGGCCCAGGCATTGGATGGGGTGGGATTAGTGAGCACTGTGGTCCCTTGTTACCTAGGGGTGGTTTAGCTATGGGACTCCCATCAGGAAAGATTCTGGGGCTGCACTCACGGCTGGGGATGTGAAGGGGAGCTAAGCAGGCTGTTGCCATCGAACCTTGCCTCCTTTTGCTAAAGAAGAGCTCAGCCTTGTCCTCCTGGGCTTGGGATCCGGAGGAGGTGAAAGCAAGTTTGATCTGGCCAGAGCACTGCTGCAGTGGATGACTGCCCCATGCCTGTCGATCTGGCCAGAGCACTGCTGCAGTAGATGGCTGTCCCCTATACCTGTCGATCTGGCCAGGGCACTGCTGCAGTGGATGACTGCCCCCTATACCTGTCGATCTGGCCAGGGCACTGCTACAGTGGATGGCTGCCCCCTATACCTGTCGATCTGGCCAGGGCACTGTTGCAGTGGATGGCTGCCCCATGCCTGTCGATCTGGCCAAGGCACTGCTGCAGTGGATGGCTGCCCCCTATGCCTGTCGATCTGGCCAGGGCACTGCTACAGTGGATGGCTGCCCCCTATGCCTGTCGATCTGGCCAGGGCACTGCTACAGTGGATGGCTGCCCCTATGCATGTCTACCTGTCATCTGGAGCCCTTTAGGGATTGAACATTCATTGTTGTTGTATGACTGGTCACCCTGACATTGAATGACCTAGGGTGGCAAACACCATCATCTCCTGGTCCCTGGTGTCAGGACTTGGGGCAGCTTAGCAGTGGCCTTGGTCTAACTGCAGTCCCAGCTTAGCTGTGACCCTGACTTAGCTGTGACCCTGACTTAGCTGTTACCCTGCCTTAACTGTGCCTTAGCTGTGGTCCTGGCTCACAGTCTGAGGTTCAGCTAGGATGTTGTTAGGAGGTCTGGGCCACTCCCTCCATTGCTCAGGGTCAGAGAGCTACTGTGCAAAGACCTCATTCCTCTGCAGGAGACTCTCCACAGAGTAACTCCCCAATGGTGGCCATGTTTCAGGGACCCATGGCCTGGAGAGGGGCCTGTGTAGGGTGTGGTTCCAGCAGTCTGGCTCATTGTGGGCTTTAGGGAGGTCTGCTGGAACAGTGACTGAGTGGATGGGAGAGCTGAGACCAGGAAGGTTGACCCCTAGGGCAGCTGTGGCTATCTATGCCCAAGGGACCTACCTCCTTAACCTCTCTCATAAGTATGGTGACTGGGGACCTGGGTGGCTGCTTCCTCCTGGCCGCCCTCCTCAACTTTAGGGTCGGCTCTTTTCAGGAACCCATGGGAATCCAGCCAGCACGCCTGCATGCATGCGTGCGTGCGTGCGTTGGGGATGTGACCTGCAGTAATAGCTGTGAGACTGCTGGTGGTGCCTGCTCTCTGAGCAGAGCCTGCAGAGTTCTCTCAGGACGTTCAAGGACAGCTGTGGGCTGGCAGGGATGGCTTCATCCGCTCTCTGCTGTCAGTGAGACTCTGCATGATGTAGAACATCTGCCCCCTTCTGGCAAGGGTGGGGACTCCATTTCTCAGACCGGTGTCTGTCCTACATCTTACCAGACACTTCCTCAAGGACTAGGCAGCCTGGCCAGGGCAAGATAGACTCTGCATTGTGATCTATTTTCCCAGGATGGCGCCGCCCCCTGCCAAGCCCACATAGGCTGGCTGGCTGTGAGTCCCATCTGTCACCTCAAGAAAATGGGAGCCACTGCCCCTTCGCACGCCCACAGTGCTGCCTACAGAGAAGTGAAGGAAAAATGGGTCATCATGTGCTACAGTGGTTGCCCTGGGAGCTGAGCCTCCCAGGATAGAGCCAGGGGTCTTAGGATAAGGTGCACTTGGTCCCAGAGGCAAGTTGGTCACTTATGGGGAGAGATCAGGTGATACTTGAAGCATTCTTCTCATGAGCACTAATCTCAAACCTAAGGTTGGGACAGGTGCCCTGTGCTGGGCTCTACTGGAACTAGGAGTGGTATGCTCATCAGCTGACTGGGGCTAGCATTCAGGTGCATCCTGCCTGGTGATAAACCTCACTCCTGAAAACCCGCAGAGGAGACTGCTGCCACAAGGCTGCCACAGGCTAAGCACCATTGCACCCAACCTACTGCATTCAGCACCAAGGACAGCAGTACAGATCCGTCCTCCCACTGCAGCCAGGAGGCAGCTCAGCCACAGTCTGCCGCCTCCCCCATCCTCTTCCCTAGCGTTGCATCTGACTACTGGCACTTTGCCCTGGGCAGAACTGACTCCTTTCCATCCTCTGAACCAACTCTGGCTAGGAAAGGAGTTGGCAGAAGCCAGGTGGGTCCCCAGGGTGACCTCTAGGTTGATGAGCAACCTCATGGGTAGTAGGGGCAGGGCAGATGCACCCAAGTGTGTGCAGACAGGTGCCTAGAAGAGAGGTGCCCCCACACACCTTGCTATTCCTAAAACCTGTGGAGAGCTGAGCCCACTAGTGACAAGGCTCCGGGAGAGTGAGAGGTCAGGGAGGACACTAGGCAGAGTATCCTCTTTGATGGCCCTCTGGGAGTACTAGGAAGGGATGAGCCTTAAGAATGAGTGGTTAGAAGTGGCTTAGGGGATACGAGAGGAGGGACGAGCACTTGGCCTGGGTCTCACTGGACCTGGCTCCTGGGAGCCCTGGCTAAGGTTCTGCCTTTCCTTTACACTGGTCCCATAGTGCTTATGGGGATAGCCTGATCTGGGCAGTGCTGTGACACTGGTGGCTTCTAGACAGCCATGCCTCGCACCTGAGCGCCACTGGACAACACTCTAGGAAGTCAGCATTGTGGGAGTGACCTGGGAGGACAGTCACGCCTCCCTGTCCAGGCTATGTCCTGGACCATATACTCCCAACAGCAGGTGGCCCACATGCATGTGCCACGCCCAGGGCCTTGTGACCTCTGGGTTCCCATATGCATAGGGTAGACAGTATGCTGTAACCTAGTCAGCCCTGCACCGAGGCGCCCTTGAGGTGTACAGATGGGGGCTATGTGCCTGTCACATCATTGGCAAGAGGGGAGGTAGAGCAGTGTGGGTGGGGCGGCCTGAGAGGACCCTGTGGGAAGGGCTGATGGTCAGTGTTCCTCTCGGGCTTTGTAAGGAGAGTGACTTGGGGAAACCAGCATCCTTCACAGAGGGGAGCTGGGGCTGGGGGGTTTGACCCTAAGCCGAGATCTCTTGAGTCTGTGTACACCAGGAGACATTGGGGGCACTGGGAGCTTGAGGGCCTGAGAAATGTAAGTGCAAGTGGATGCAGCTCACTTTAGCCCCAGGCAGACTCTTCACACATGGGCAAAAGGCAGCCACATTCTTCACCAAAGTATCGAAGACTGGTCTCTAGGCCATATACTAACATTCTTCTTTTCTGAAACCTCTTGATCCAGGCACCCACAGTTCACATCACACTCAACACCACAGTCTTCCGTGTTCCTATTACTATGGCCCATTAAGCAGCACCTAAAGCTTTTCTAATCCACAGTCCCAAGGTCATTATTCCTTCAAACAAAAGCCTGGTCAGGCCGATCACAGCAATACCCCAGTCCTGGGTACCAGTTTCTGTCTTAGCTAGGGTTTCTATTGCTGTGAAGAGATACCATGACCACGACAACTCTATAAAGGAAAACATTTAATTAGGGGCTCACTTAGAGTTCAGAGGTTCAGTCCATTATCATCATGGTGGGACATGGTGATGAGCGGGCAGTCATAGTGCTGGGGAGGTAACTGAGTTCTGCACCTTGCATAGGCAACAGCAAATGGTTTGTTTCACTGCGTGTAGCTTGAGCAAATGAGACCTCAAAGCCTAACCCCATAGTGACACACTTCCTCTAGCAAACCCACACCTACTCCAAGAGGGTCATACCTCCTAATAGTCCCACTCCCTTTGGGGGTTATTTTCCTCAAACCACCATGGGGTGGGGGTGGGGGAACAGTCTTGAAGGTAGCACTGGAACCTGGGGAACAAGCAGAACGTCGCAGCCATGGACATTTTCTAGATGCCCTGGCTCAGTGAGAGAAGACTGAGGGAAGAAACTGACAATAGGTTATAAATGGACCATGCTTTCCCAGTTGACTTGATACCTCTGCAGAAATATTGTGTTTGGGATCCAGTCACTTTGAGGAGGGCATCAGTTATGAGACATGCAGACACATGCTCTCCCCATGATTGGTACTGCCGATCTCAGGATAGAACATCTCTAGACTGCCACCTCTACCTCTCCAACCCTACTGCCATGGCCTGAGGTGCTGGGACTTGCAGAAGGTCCCTCCCCAATGCTGATATTGTCACCTACCTAGTGCACACTACCCAAATCACCAAGCAGCAGACTATTCTGGTGGCTGTTACTGGACAGTGAGATGTGTTCACTGGCCTTTGCACTCATGGTCCCCAGGGCTCAGAGAAGCCCAGTTGGGGTCTTCAGAAGGATCATGATGTATAAGAGAGGCCAGCAATGGCAGGGCAGGAGGGAAGAGGCATTGGATCTTAATCTGTGTCCAGCGCCCTTAGGCACTTGGCCATCAGCCTAGGATTCCTGCAAGTTCATAGGGAGCCAGATCTGCCTCCCAAATGGTGGCCCCATCCTCTTCCATCTCCACTACCCAAAGTTATCCCCGGGGTATCCTTGAAGATCACCTGGCTTGATCCACAGTTAGGCGTGTTCCTTCCTCTCCCCAACTGAGCAATTCTTTGGGGTCATTGGAGTCCAAAGAGCAGAACAGAGTGCCAAGCTGCTACTCCACACCCCCTAGAAAATGCCCAACCCACATGGTAGTGTCATGCCCCAGTTTTGTGTAGCTGGGTAGAGGACAGGTATATTTGGAAGGTCATCCTGTTGTCCTCACTCTGCCACAGTCCTTAGACTCCGCCTCTACTGAGGGTCATTGCTCAGAACCCAGTCACCACGTGCTGCCTGGGCAACTGGGGGCCCAGTCAGGGCCTGCCTAACGCCTTAGTTGACCAATTACAGTTGTATATCTGCCTGCTGCCCCCATTCCCTAGTTAGGCTCAGAAGTCTTAGGTGCCTGTGGGTGGGAGTAGCTCTAGAGGGGCCTGGACCCTTCACACTCATGTCAGAGTCATCACTGGAAGCCTGGGGATCCTCCTTAGAGGCTTGGAAGCCCCAGTCCCTTTGAACCTGCTGCTGCCCTTGCAGAAGCAGGGCACAGTTGGAGCTGGTGGCTCCTCTTGCTTCCAGCTCAGCCCCACCCTGGCAAGGGCCCTGTGTAATTATGTGTGACATGGTATACTTTCCCTTTCTATGTGAGGCTGCATCTGTGTGAAGACAATAATTAGAGATAAAATCACAATTGGAAAATAAGCCCCAGCGACTTAGAGGGCTGGGTAATGAGGGGTGATCATGGGCTTCCCGCCAGAAAGCCGCCTGTCCCTGAGGCTGCAGGCCAGACAACAAGGCTCCTGAAGGCATACTCCCTACTCACTGCAACAGGAAGGAGCAGAACTGTTCATAACCCAGACATCTAGCCCCAGAAGATCCCCAATTGCCCCTATTCCTGAGGCAGGACCCCATTTTCCCTCATGAGACAGGGAAGGAGTGGCCTAAAGTATCAGGAGAGCCTTACCAAGGAGAAGTATTGCTATGCTAGGCTATGTAGAAATACTAAAGATACAGTGATGGGGAATGGGCTTTCTGTGCATACTGGAAGCAAGTGGAAGAAATGAAGGGAGGGGTCCAGGATAGCTTGCCCACACCTTAGCCTACTGCATCTAGAGCTACTCGTTGGCCACTCATTTCCTGAGTAGGGGGTCATGATCTCATATTCCCAGGAAGCCCCTAAAGAAAGCTTGGGGCTCAGGGACACCGTGCTCTGGTCCTCTTGGCTTTTAAAAAGCCAGCTAGGTAGATGCCACAACCTCAGTTCCCCCACCTCTAAGTGTGAGGCAGTGTCTGATACACAGCTATGTTTGGCAGACGTTGGAAATCACACTGGATGGAGATGACAGCATTGTCTTCTTAAAATTGGGTGCTCACTCCAGATTAGTACCATGTCCTCCCAGTTCCTGAGGCAGGATGACATTTTTCTACATGTCTCTCATGGTGCCTGTTGTCTGGCTGGAGGGCTGTGTGAGTATGAACGCACACATGTGAGGTTGAGTGTGGGTATGTGTGCCCATCCATGTGAGGGTGAGTGCGTGGGGCAGGCCGACAGGTGAGATGTGAAGGTTGTGCTGTATGTATGCACATACCTGGAAGGCTGAATGTGTATGTCACCTGTTTGTGAGGGTGAGTACAAGGGCATGTACGTAGTATGTGAATGTGACTGGATATGCATAAGTGCATTATGGGGGAGATATGGGTATGCACATAGCCATATAAGGGTAAGCGTGCCTGTGGTGTGGACTAAGAGTGAAGAGAGGAAGCGAGTACCATATCTGCCAGGGCACCACATGTCCCGTGAGGTCAGTTGGTGGACATCTCATGGTTTAGCTGCACTACTGGTTAAATGGCTACCAGGTATGCTTGCCAGTTGGGTTGTGATGAGATATGGAACTCTGCCTGTTGAGACTCTAGTGTTCCCTCTTCCTCGCATGCTGATACATACAGTCAGCCGAAAGACAGCCTACCTACCTGGAACACATTTGAGGATGCCTGCCATGCTCTCTGTCCTCCCCGCCAGTCTGCTCTTATCCCATCTGTGGGCAGAACAGCCATGTTTTGTCCTCTGAGCTCTCCTGAGGGGACACATTGTTTCTGGGCCACGCTCATCTCCTGCTTTGCCCTTGTGGCCGTGTCCTTCTGCAAGTGGGCCTTCTAGGTTTGCAAGAGTACTTCGTCCTGGGGCAGGAGGCTTTGCCATACTGTCCTTCCTCATTTCCCTTTCACCTGCAGTCTTCTTGGGGGACTGGATAGTTTTACCAAGTCTTGAGTACCTTCTGGCCAAGAGCAGGTGACCTCACGTCTTAGTGCCTTGGCCAGTGCCACAGCCCAATTTGTGACTGAATTATAATATCAGATGGTCAGTATCCTTGCCCTCCTGGCTGGTTCTTTCTCCCCATCTGAGTGTGAATCACAGGCATTCATGCTGGATCAAAGACAGCCAGCAGGAGGCACCAGAGCCTCTGCCAGCCCTCAGAGATGACTTCCTTGGCTAAGGTGTCCCACTGTGGCCACCTCCTAGCCTGGGATCTCACATGGCAGCCTGGGCTTTCCCCATCATGAAAACTCAGCTCTTCATTTAGATAACCCGCGACCCCAGCTCCAACTGCATTCTGAAACCACATCTCTGTTGTGACCTTACTCAAAACATGAACTGTCTTTCTACACATTTATCTGCTTTGTGTTCATTTTTTGCCCATTTGTATATTACTGCCATGTACATGAGATATGCACATGCATATACATGCACATGTCTGTGAGCATGGTGTATGTGTTTTCTTATCAATTTACAAGAGCCCTTTGATTTGGTTGGAAAATTAATCTTTTGTGGAGAAGGGAGATAACTGCCCACATCAGAAATGCTTCCTCAACGGGTGCTGATGGCACACGCCTTTAATCCTAGTACTTGGGAGGCAGAGACAGGAGGATCTCCGTGAGTTCGAGGTCAGCCTGATCTACGGAGAGAGCTCTAGGACAGGCTCTAAAGCTACAGAGAAAGTCTGTTTCAAAAAACCAAAAAAAAAAAAAAAAAGGAGAAATGCTTCCTCAAGCCCTACACTACCTTTCCCTTGGTTTTGCCCTGCACTGTTTTCGTGTGTCCTGCTGTGGCTCATTCTTTTGGGACAGTATCTGGACACACGCTGAATTGGAAAGAGCAGTCTCTGCCTCATGGCTGCGGATTTTGGTCCAGCTTTGCTTCCCACTAACCATCGTGGGTCCCAGAGAGGACCTCTGCTACCTCTTCCAGCCTGCCTAACATCCGTGTGTCTCATGAGACTCCTCCAGCTCTGGGCACCAGCCTCAAGATAGGTAGACTCCTCCATGGGGAGCATGTCTAGGGACTGGGCCTGACAGGACTCTGGGGCACAGTCTGCAGGTGAAGCATCTTGAGTAAGATTGTGTTAGAGGTCAGAGTGGCTCTGGATTCAGAGCATGTTGTCTCTTCAGCTGGGGATGTGGTTGGCCAGGGGAAGAGCTCTGGTGACCTGGGACAGGGGCAGTGGCAGTGGCACATGAAGACCTCAGGTTTCAGGAGGAATCTGGTTTTAGTGCAGTAAGCCACTTTCCCATGGAGCCATTCTGATGAGTGAGCAAGGTAAGGTGGTTAATGGTCAGGACTTGACGGACTTGGAAACAGCACGTCAGGAGTTAGGATGTGGTCCCTGCTATCTAAGGTTGGGATGATGTAATGCTGGGACTAGAGTATGGCCTCTCTCCTACAGGCCTGGTGAAGCTGGGAATCCACTGTGTCACCTGCCAGAAGGTCGCCATCAAAATTGTCAACCGTGAGAAGCTCAGTGAGTCGGTGCTGATGAAGGTGAGGCAGTGGGCTGAGGTAGAAGGGTTACCACCTGGAGGGATGGGCCTAAGTATCTGGGACTGACGTGGGTGGCCTCTGTCCTACCTTTCACCCTTGTTAATCCATGGGATCCTACCCATTGCTGCTGGAGCAATAGCAGATTAGCTCCTGGGCTATTCCATCCTCAGGAAGGATTCCACTTGGCCTTGACTGTGTTGTCCCGGAGAGCAGTCCTATAGTGGACAATGGTGGTACTAGGTCAGCATGCTGGAGCAGCAGACTGGGCATCAGTCCTCTGATTAGAATGAGGAAATGCCCTTGCCTTTGAGACCACTCCTACCAGGACCAGGCTATCTTGAAGAGGGATGGATAAGCTCTAGCTCCTGATGTGAGAAGCTCAGAGACCTGAATGGGTGGAGGCTGTAAGAGAAGACAACAGCTTAGGTGGAGTGGAGGATTTTTGGCATTGGTGGGCTGACCAGTTTTGAACTGGAGACACACTGGATGGATATATCCAATGCACAGGGGTCCTGAGATAAAGGGCAGGGTTTTGGTATTGTGGACATTATACCCATGGGATCATATGGGGGTTAAAGACTTTAAGGATAAAGAGGCCTATGAGAGATTAGTGCCTATTAATAGCTCCTCATTGCCATTGCCTATATGAGGCCAAGATGACTGAGCAAAGCTATGCTCATCAGAGTTCTAGACTTAAGCTCAGAAACAGACAGGGGAGGAGCAGACTCTACCTTCACTTTTAAGAACAGTGACATTGTGGAGCCTATAGAAGAGGGACCTGTGTTCTTACACAGGGCCTGCCACACAGTTCCACACCCTGCATGTGGAGGTGCACACATCCCCTGTACACACAAGCAGCCCCCTACACATACACACAGAATACTCACCTGCAGCTCTGTCCTGGTTCCCACTGCCAGCTTATGCAGAACCCCTGCCCAAAACATTTATCCTGGCACCTGGAATAGCAAGATCCAAACTTCAGATATTGCTTCTCTCCAGAGCTCAGCCCCAAATGCAATGCTATAACCCTGGGAAACAATGCATGTAGGCCACTGGTGGGCCTGTTGAGTGGGCCGTGGTTGGCTGCAGGGCAGTGACGTGGTTTCTCTGCAGGTGGAGCGAGAGATTGCCATCTTGAAGCTCATCGAGCATCCCCATGTCCTGAAGCTGCATGACGTCTATGAAAACAAAAAATATTTGTAGGTATTGCTGGGCCTGGAGAGCTGGGGAGGTCAGGGTGGGTGGCTGCAGAGGCCCAGGCTGCTCTTGTGCTTGGAGAGCTGGCTGTGTCAGTGTTGCCATCCGGCGGAGGAGGAGCTCTCAGCCCTAGCCACAGTGGTGACAGTTTCATTACCAGGCTGTGGCTGGTGCTCCTGGGGATCCCCATGCTGTTAACTTGAGGGCAACAGTGGGACAGGCTTCCCTGGAGGAGAATCCGGGGTCTAGGGCCAGTAGAGCTTGTTCCCTTCTAATACTGCCCCCTACTGAATAGGGTGGGGAATACATCAGTCTCCACCTCCCACTGCCCTGCAAGGCCCAGACCCAGTGAGACAGCCTGGGAAGCTTGCCAGGGTCATTAGGAGGCCAGCAAGCAGGGCCATGAATGAAGCAGAAGGGGCATTGCATGAAGGGTGAGTCTGACTGCTGTATCAGTTACTATAACCAAATACCTGACAGGATGCACCTTAAGGAAAGAAAAGCTTATTTTGGCCCCTTTGAGGCTGTGTGGTGGGAGTGAGCAGAGTGTCTGCCTCCACAAGTCTGGGGGTTGGGTAGTTGATAGTCCTGGACTTCCATGACGGGCAGGAGGGACCTGGGGAGGGGCTCTGCTGAGGCAGTACTGAGCCTCTGCCACTGTATCCCCCAATGCTGGTCCCAGTGTGGCTCCTCTGTACGATCTGCTTTGCCTCCCCAACTCCTACTAGATCCCACAAGGCTCGCTTACAGGGCTTGGGACCCCAGGTCAGCTGACTTCTCAGAAGGTCCCCATCCCAGCCTGGGTTTCTGTTCAGTACCACTGATGCCTGTCACCACATGAGATAGCTCCCATCTACGTTACTGGCTGCTCTTTGTTCCCTCCCTCAGGGGTCTTGCCTTCCCCAAGAGTTTCAGTCTGAGCCCATCAGACCATATCCCCTGCAGCCCCTGAATCTCCTTAGTCACTCCTGAGTCCTGTTATACAGCTAAGATCCTAGGGGACTGGGATGTCATTTCCTCACATCCCCCACAGAAACCACTCTAAGGGACTGATGCAAACCGGGCAGGGAGGAGATAGCAGGCCTGCTGGGTCAGCCTTACTCTGTCCTGCCGTTTCCACACCTAACCCTCTGCCCAGCTCCAGGGGGTCCATATGGTCTTCACTGGGACCCAGCTGCCTGGTGTGAGAGCCACCAGAAGCCACAGCAGGCATCCTGCATGGGCCCTCCTTAAGGCCTTGCTCTGAGCCCTGCACCAGGGTTCTTTGACTAGACAGCAGGAGGGCAGGCAGGGGCTATATATCAGGCCATGATGCTGGCACTCATGTTCCCCTGCCCCATTCCACAGATACCTGGTGCTAGAACATGTGTCTGGGGGGGAGCTGTTTGACTACCTGGTGAAGAAGGGACGGCTGACCCCCAAGGAAGCCCGCAAGTTCTTCCGGCAGATCATCTCTGCACTGGACTTCTGCCACAGTCACTCCATATGGTGCGAGCCAGGCCAGGCTGGGTCAGGCCTGCATCTCAGGAGGGCAGTGGGGTTCCTATGGGCATTGAAAGGCTACCAGGAGTCCACTCAGGCTTCATCCCTATGGAGGACAGAGGAACATCTCACCCCTGTCCCCCTAACAGGAGTTTGGAAAGGGGAGGAGTCCCTGTCAAGGAGTTGCAGTGGGGAAGGGGGCCACATGGAGGACTGCGTGTAGGCTCACCTGGGTCTTACTCCCCAGCCATAGAGACCTGAAGCCAGAGAACCTGCTGCTGGATGAGAGGAACAACATTCGGATTGCAGACTTTGGCATGGCATCCCTGCAGGTGGGAGACAGCCTGCTGGAGACCAGCTGTGGGTGAGTGAGTGGTGCCCCACAGGTCCAGGGCATAGCCCTGGGGGCAGACACCACAGCCATTGCTGCCCAGTCTGGACAAGTATTGAAACGGGCCTGTGACTGCGGAGTCACCGGACATTTTAGTGGGAAGGCCAAGGACTTTCTCCCAGCACTAGAGCTGGACTGAGGGCAGAAGACAGGACCCCTGTTCTTACAGTATGTGGCATGTGGGGGCTCTTTGTCTGGCACCAGCATCTTCTTTCCGTGGTAGGAGCTGGGGAAACATTTTACTGGGCCTTCTCTCCTGGGTCTGATAGATGGGCAGGCAGGTCTGAGTCCCCAAGCTCAACCTCTGTCTTCTACCAGAGCATACAGGGTATTTAGACTGGGGGACTTGGTCTCAAAGTCATTCATTCTTCTGGGGCAGCCCAGCCATGGCCTGTGGACCTCACGTGCGGGCTTCCTAGGGCAGGACTCATGTGGAGAAAGCCTCAGGGAGGGTGTAAAGATATGGGCTGTGCACCCTGGCCTCCTGCCCCCTGACCTGCTGTTTTGCCCTTAGATCCCCACACTATGCCTGTCCGGAAGTGATTCGGGTAAGCAGCCACTGGGGGTCCTGTGGTGGAAGGGCCCCTAATCCTGCTACTTCTGAGCGAGTCACAGCTCAGCTGCCTTCCTCAGACCCACTCCCCGACTCGATATCCCCACTCTGCATATTGCCAACACCTGGCATTGTCCTCCTCCCACAGGGCGAGAAGTATGATGGCCGCAAGGCAGATGTGTGGAGCTGTGGTGTGATCCTGTTCGCCCTGCTGGTGGTGAGCCCCACTCACCTCACCTTGTTCCACTCCCCCTACTCCCCACATCCTCTCTTCCTTCCTTGCTCTTCCGCGACCCACCCATGACGAGTGCTGTCCTGCTCTCCTGCTCACCCACAGGGGGCTCTGCCCTTCGATGATGACAACCTGCGGCAGCTGCTGGAGAAGGTCAAGCGTGGCGTGTTCCACATGCCACACTTTATCCCACCAGACTGCCAGAGTCTCCTGCGTGGCATGATTGAGGTGGATGCGGCTCGGCGCCTCACGGTGCGTCCTGCTTATTCAACTCTGCCCTAGCCAGAACTTGGGTACCCATGGGGAGTCAGGCCCTGCTGCATTCCTGTTGCCCCTTCTTCACACCATCTCTGGACCTGTCCTTTCCCCAGACAGCTCTGTACTGGTGGGGCCAACCAAACTTCCATCTCTAGCACTTGCTCCTGAGCACTGTAGGGAGAAAAATGTCTCTGAGTGTGGGGTTTCCCACCTGTGCCTGTGCGTGTACTTCAGGCATACCACATGCACAGTGATGAGTCTCTGTGTCATGCCAGGTGGATATGCACCAGTGTGGATCCATGTTTGCTAGCATGTGTGCCTAGGTGTATGTGGGGGAGCTGTGTGTGAGACTGCACAATTGCATGTAGGGTGAGTGAGCCCATGTGTGTGTTATTTACACATATATTTGTGTATATCTAGGTGTGTGTTGGGGGGGCTGTTACCAGCTGTTGTGAGGGGGAGTATGTGCCCAGCTGTGTGCAGGGTGAGTCCTCGGACGTATGTCATCTATACACACCAGTATGTGCAAATATGATAGGTGTGTTATGTGGCTGTGCCCAACTGCATGTAAGGCGCCTGTGTGTGTTATCTGTACACAGGTGTGTGTGCGCCCAAGTGTGTGTGTGGGGGGGGGCTCTGCCAAATCTTAGGGAGCCTGTGAGTGGTTGGAGAGTTTGTTCCCCTTTACTGCCATCCTGCCCCTCTGACATCCTTGTAGAATGCCTTCTGGCAGCGTGAGCCTCACAGCTCCATCAGCTATGAGGTGGGAAAAGGTGTGAGGGAAGCCCCAGCAGTTGGTTTTGAACCACACAGCATCTGCCCATGTAAAGGAAGCAAGGTGCCCTGTGGGCTGGCCTTTCTAGAATAGATATCATCTGCCCCCTCCCGCAAATGTAGTTATCCCTGTCTCTGAGTCAGGATGGAGAGAAAGGTATAGTGGGCTACCTCAGCCTCCTGCCCGCACCTGCACCCAGCCCCTCCCAGCCGCCTGGCTTTGCCTCCTGGACTGGTTCCTCACTCATGCCCTCTGATCTGGGAGGGCCCAGCCAGGCAGGACAGGTGTCCCAGGGCGCTGCTTGCTTCCTTGCCTCTCTTCTCCATGAACCCCTGTCCCTCATCCTCTCCTTCCCTGGCTTTATTTCCTCTGCATCTGGGGTGGGGCAGGGGTAGGGATGCTGGCCTGGGCCTCTGGGAATGCAGCCCCTGCCCTGCCTTCTCCTGTTCTCCTGCTCTGGTCCCCTACCTCCTAACGTGGGCTCCCCCTGGTACTAACCCCCTGTTTCTCTTTCCTTGTAGCTAGAGCACATTCAGAAACACATATGGTATATGTAAGTAGCTTCTCTGCCCACTAACGCCTGCTTTGCCTGTTGCTGTGGCCTGCAGGGCCTGCTAGGAAGGGGGGAGGGTGCCAGCCAGCTCGGGGGCTGCCCTAGCCTCACTCTCCACCTCCCTGAGCGGCTGTAGCAGGATACAGGAGGTCTGCAGGGCTGGGTGCAGGGACAGCAGCAGGACTTGGGCTCACGTGAGGGTGGATCTCTCACCCTCCTGGCCACTTCAGGGTGGGTGGAATGGTTTCAGAATAGGCCAGAAATGAGTGACTGCTGCTGGGTTCCCTGTCGTCCACAGAGGTGGCAAGAATGAGCCAGAGCCAGAACAGCCTATCCCACGCAAGGTTCAGATCCGCTCACTGCCCAGCCTGGAAGACATTGACCCCGATGTGTTGGATAGCATGCATTCGCTGGGATGCTTCCGAGACCGCAACAAGCTGCTGCAGGACCTGCTGTCTGAGGAGTATGTTGGAATGGGGGTGGGGCTGGTTTAGTCACTGGACTTCATGCTCCAAGTTCTAGCTTCTCTAGAGAGCATCCCTGTGGACTGTCCCCGGCAGGTGACCACAGTCAGAGTTCCTACAGGGCCATTGTCAGGTATTGCATGTCACCATATGCCCACCTTCTTGGCACCTCTCACCTGCTGCAGGGAGAATCAGGAAAAGATGATCTATTTCCTCCTCCTGGACCGAAAAGAACGGTATCCCAGCCATGAGGATGAGGACCTGCCTCCCAGGAATGAGATAGGTACAAAGCTTCCAGCCCACCCTGTGCCCCTACTCCTGGCTTTTGGCACAGCCTGACCTCAGTCTGCACACAGACCCTCCCCGGAAGCGTGTGGACTCCCCGATGCTGAACCGGCATGGCAAGCGACGACCCGAGCGCAAGTCCATGGAAGTGCTCAGTGTCACAGATGGTGGCTCCCCGGTGCCTGCACGGAGAGCCATTGAAATGGCCCAGCACGGCCAGAGGTATGTGCCTGCCTGAGGCCCAAGCCTCCCTGGCCAGGGTAGCATCAGGTTCTTAGCCTACTACCCTTAGTCTGGCCTTGCTTGTCTCTGTCCACTGTCCCTGGGATCTGGACTGAGGCCACTAGATTGGGCTGGAGTTCACTGTGCTAAGCATGCTGGCTGGCTGCATGGGCTGAACTGGGCTGCACTGGACTGATCTGACTAAGCTGGACTGGACTGAACTGGACTGAATTGGGTTAGGCTGAGCTGAACTGTTCTCAACTGAGCTGGGTTGGGCTATACTGGACTCAGCTGAACTGGACCGGGTTGGGCTGGACTATTGTGAAATGGACTGGGCTGAGCTGGGGTGGACTCGACTGAGCTCTGCTGGCCTGGACTAAGCTAAGCTGGGATAGATGGAACTGGTCTGGTCTGGTTTGAGCTGGGCTGCCCTAGACTAAACTGGACTAGCTGATCTGATCTGGGCTGGGCTAGACTGGAATGAACTGATCTGTACTGAGTTGGCCTGTACTGAGCTGGTCTGGCCTGTACTAAGCTGGGGAGTCTTCTGGGTTGAGTTGGCATTACTGAACTGGACTGGAATAAATTGAACTGGGCTGAACTGAGCTGGGGTGGACTGGACTAGGCTGAGCTGGGCTGTACCTGGCTGGTCTGTTCTTGTTTGAGCTGGGCTGTGATATGGTACAGCTATGTTCAGAGCCCCTTGATCTGCAGGCTTGTCTCTCCCTGGTGCTTGGCTGCCTCTGATCTGTATTGAGCTGGGCTGTGGTGTGTTACAGCTTTGTTCAGAGCCCCCTTCCTATCAGGCTTGTCCTCCCCTGGGGGCCAGTAGCAGTGTTGTGGGCAAGATGTGTAATTCAGGAGAGAGATGGGTAGAAGGACACTTAGAGCCTGCAAAGCTGCCCTGACTGAGTGGGGTTTTGGTCATCAGTGAATAGACCAGGAGCTGGGAGATCCCACAGGCCTTGCCAGCAGAGGTCAGCCTTGGGCTCTGCACATAGTACCCACTGCTCATTCTTCCTGCTGGGAGCTTGCGTGCTGAAGCAGGCCAGGTCTGCCCCTGAATTTGTCAGGAACTGGGAGCCATGAGGCGGCTAGGTAGTCATCAAAATAGAGTGTCCTCTGCCTTGACTTTCGTGTGCTGGTATTTCTGCCCTACTAGGTCCTCCCCATGGATCTGGGCTGACTCATGCTCCAGCCTCAAAGTTTCACTCCTTGAGAAACTTCTTCCAACTTTCCAGCCAGCCATGCCACACAGTCACTCGGCTTCTGGCAACAAGGCGGGACAACAAGGGTCCCTCTTGGCCATGCTCTTACCTAGCCCTTCTCTGGGATTCTGCCTCTTGTGGATATGTTTCACCTCATCAGGACTCTCCCAGTAGCTCTAGTGCACACCATCTACTCAAGAGATGGTTGCCTCTCCCTGGCCTCCCTTGAATCCCAAAGGGTAGCTGTGGGCCAGCGTTCAGCCATTCTAGCATCCAAAGCCTGAGTGAGCTTCCCTGGCTTCTAATACACCTTCTAGGCCTAACAGCACCCTAGGTGCTACAGGGTGGGCCCATTAGTGGGGTGGTGGCTATCTCCAAGGGAATCTGGAAGGCCCTTTGTCCTGGCACATCTGGCCTGCTTCTACTCTGGTTTTGCCATTTGGCACTGGGCTCTGATGGGACCACTGGTTGGGACAAGGGATCCTGTGGCTGGTGGTGAGTGTAGTAGATATTTCTAAGCTTGACTGCCTCCCTACCCAAAAGGTCACCCAGGGCAGGCTGTGCTGTGGCTCCTGTCCCCTTCCTCTCTCTTCATCTCCATATAGTGGCCTGGGGTTGGCGGGCCATGCTTGGAGGGCTTGCTCGGTGTGGCCAGGCAGCACATGGCCCAGCAGCTGACCTGCGTGCGTGTGGCCAGGGCAGTAACTCTGTTTTCTCGCTTTGTTCCTGCTATAGTAAAGCAGTGTTCAGTAAAAGCCTGGATATCGCTGAAGCCCATCCCCAATTCAGCAAAGAAGACAGGTATACACCCTGCCCATCCATCCCGTCCTCCCAGCCCCAGATGCAGGACTCCTGCCTGAGCCAGGCAGACAGAGGCGGGCCTGGAGGCAGGACTTACTGACAGATACTTCCACCTCTCCTTTCTGGGAATGGAATCATCCAGCAGGTCAGGGGAAAAACCTGGCCAGCTATGAGGAGGCAAGGAGGGGTGGGATTACTGGGGCAAGGCCCATGGCCAGCCCAAGGCAGAGGGCCACATACTCCAGGTTTGCATAGGGCCGGGACAGGGGCACAACCCTGCACCCTGAACAGATCTGTCTGCTTTTTGGTTATAGGCCTGCCACCTCTGTCACTCTTGTCCAGGTGGCCTTGGATGTTGTTCCCCCAAGGACTGCCCAGTTTAGATTAAGTGGCCAAGTGTCCCATGCCCCTGACAGGTGACCGCAGGCCAGTAACATCTACTGCCCACTCATGTTGCTGATTGGCTGGGCCACATCCTGTTGAGTAGCACACTATCCCTGTACCTGCCTGTGCCCCTTCCTGCTTGCCTCTTGCCCACTTGGCTGTCCTCAAGGCTGGAGTCATTTTTCCTACTTTGAACAAACTGCAGCTCAACTCCAACATTGCTGAACCGAGGAGAGGTTGATATGGCTCCCATGCTTATGCCTCAGCTTCCCTTCTTCCCTTGTGCCCAGCAATGTGCTCCTATCTGCCGTAGTGGGATCAAAGCCTAGGCCTCACTGCTCGTGGCTGTATCCCCTCTCCCATCTCCTGGTATGGCCATCTCCATCTTCTCAGAGCCTGGCTCCTAGCTGTACACCTGGACCTTTGTCCCAGTGAGGAGCCTGGTACCACTTCGACCCAGGCATGCTGCCCTGACCATAGGTCTCCATTGTTTCTTGGGCTCCTTTAGCAGTGGGTGGAGAGACTTGGAGGTCATGGACACAGGGCACTTGTCACAAGTGCTCTAGGAGCTGGCAAGAAACTAATAGAGATTGGAGTTGTCCAGGTGGGAACCAGAGGTCCATTGTGTATGGTTTGGCTTGTGGGCAGGCCAGAGCAGTGCAGGCTGGTCTAGGGCTCTTCTGTCCTCTTTTCTCCTGTGGCTGCACCCCATCCTCACTTTTCCCTCCAAAGATGGCAGGTCCCACTGCCAAGGGCTAACCAGTGCTCTTGTGTCCTTTCATGGTGAGCTGGAAGGAAGTCCTGGTCTCCGACCTGAAGGGCAGCAGTTCACCCGTGTTGCAGTGAACACACTGGGCTAGCAGCTGCCCCTAGCTATTTGCAGGCTAGGTCTTCAACCCAGTGGGGTAATAGTGGGTTGAGATGAAGGCTGTGGGATGGCCCTGGGCTTCTCTTGTGGGTAGCTGTGTATGTAAAAGGACTGGGCAAGTGCCCAGGTAGCAAGCCACATACTGGACGGTGTACAGTACAGCCTTGGAGAGGCTGGACTTGGGTGCCAGGATCACGGAATGCATGGGGTTGTATCTAGTTCATGGGAATCCTCCATTGCGGTCCTTGCACCTCTGTCCACACAGTGTCTGTGGACTTTCATTGAGAGCCCCTTAGTACCTTTTCCTATGCCTGATCTGGGGTCACTGGTGGGTGGCTCGTCAGAGTGGAGAGGAACCTCAGGAACCTTGGCTGCATACTGGTGGTGACTACCAAGGTCAGCATAACGATCCCAGACACAGCTGTGCCTCCTGAAAAGGCCACCTAGGGGACAGGAACGCCGAGCCTTCTGCTGAATCAGCTTTCTGCTTTGCCCCCCAGGTCTCGCTCCATCAGCGGTGCCTCCTCAGGCCTTTCTACGAGTCCTCTCAGCAGTCCTCGGGTGAGTGACTAACCCACCTAAGTCTCAGGTTACAGGGCTAGCCTCAGGAAATAAAAGGAACCCCAGCCAAAGTACCCGGGGTGGGGAACAGGGCCTCCACAGACTGGGAAGAAGCCCCCTCCCTGCCCTGCACACAGGCATCCTTCGCGGGCACCCTCCTGGCTGCTGTTCTGGTGCTGGGCTCTGGCTAACTGCATGTTCTTTTGTTTTGTGTTGTCCGTTTTCTTGTGTGTCACTTGTTTTCTTTTGTGGCAAACCCTCCCCTTGCCTGCCCCCTCCCTCTGGTCCTGCTTGGGGTCCTGCTTGAATGATTTTGCTGGTCCTGGCTGCTGTGTGTGCATGTGGATGGGGTGGGAGCATGGGCTCCACTTCGCGGCATCCCTCTTGCCCCTACTCTGCGCCACTGTAGCCTGTTAGGAAATTCGTCCTGCCCCCTCTGCCCCCTGAGCTTCCCTATGTGGCCTGTCCCCCGGCCACCTCCTCGGAGCCCGAAGCTTGTCGGAGCACCTCTCGGCCTGGACACATCCTCTCTCCACAAGCCGCCCTGTGGCCCAACCCCAAGACTCAGACCTTGCCGTGCAAGGCCAAGCTGACTGACAAGCCACTGCAGGGCACCAAGTCCAATCCGCTCCCGGCCTGCACCCAGACCCAGCCTCCTGGAGCCAGCCTTGGCTCTCCACTGGCCCTGTCCCCTGGGCCCCCCACCCTGCCGGCCCCTGCTCGGCTCCTGCCATCTGGGACTGAATCAAACACCAAATCTGTCCCCACCATACAGGTGACCCCTCACCCCTCACCAAGGGGTAGTCCCCTTCCTACCCCCAAAGGGACGCCTGTCCACACGCCAAAGGAGAGCCCAGCTGGCACACCAAACCCCACACCACCATCCAGTCCTAGTGTTGGAGGGGTGCCCTGGCGGACACGGCTCAACTCCATCAAGAATAGCTTCCTGGGCTCACCTCGCTTCCACCGCCGGAAACTGCAAGGTTAGCACAGATAGGGGGCTGGTTAGGTGGTAGGATCTGCGTAGGAGGTCGTGCACAGCTAAGATGGAGTGTGCCTGCAGCTGGCAGGTCTGTGGGCCTCTCCACAAGTCTCCAAGTCTGTCCTGTGCCCTCACTTGTCCCAGGCCCCATTCTATTTTCTGAGCAGCAGCTATGTTCAGCGAGGCCTGTTGGGCAGTCAGGAAGTCTACAGGCCTGGCCTGGCCAGTTCTCTGCTCAGCTGGGGCCTGGAGAGGCACAACGGGGGTTCAGCACCAGAGCATGGACAGCGCACTGGGCCAGGGGCAAAATGGGTACAATCTGCAGCTCTCACCAACCTTGCCCTTGTCCTTTCCTGTACACAGTTCCCACGCCAGAGGAGATGTCCAACCTGACCCCAGAGTCCTCTCCAGAGTAAGTGACTTTGCTTGAGGCTGGTGTGAGAGGGACCTAGGATCTTTCCCGCTGGGCAGTGGGTAACCACCTGAGGGCTTTTGGTCTCTAGCCTGAACCCCTTGGGCCTGCCTTAGCCCATGAATTTTTATGACCTTTAGGCCCTGCCCACATGCGGAATGCCAGTGGCAGGACATGTCCTAACTCTAATCAGAAGAATCTGAAGTTGGCTAGGGGCGAGTGACTGTGCCCTGGACTTCCTAGGACTCTAAGGAATCATAGGGATGGTTTGGACACAAAGAGAAATGGGGTCGACCTGTGATGCTTGCGGGGATGGGGAGTTGGCGGAGGCCTGGGACAGGCAGAGTACCTCTGGCCTTCAGCTGGAAGAAAGGGAATATGGGTGGGTCCAGTGTTGCCACCCTACACACATGAAACGCTTGTATAGTGTGGCTTCTTTGTTTCTTTAACAGTGGCCTCTCAGTAGTCACTTTCTTGGTAGCTATTGGTGTGAAAGTGTGAAAATGTCACATGACTGAGATGTGGGGAGCATGGTGTAGATCGTTGTAGCTATACAACCTCTCAGAGTGGCCAGAGAAGAGGAAAAACCTCAGTTGTGTTGCCAGCACTCAGTGAGGACCCAAGGGAGGTTGCTTGCTCTGTGCTAACCCACTGGGAGCAGTGTCTGCAGAGGTAATTGCTGCGCAGGCTTTTTGTCCAGGTGGAGGTCAGAGGCTCTATAACCATAACTGCCCTGAGGCTCTGGGAGCACAGGACCATTTTTGCCTAGGTTAGGCCTTTTAGTTGCTCTGATCAAAGAAAGGTCTTGGAGATCTGCTTATAAATACTTTTTTTTTAAAAGAAAAGTAGAAAATCTGTGACAGTAGCTTAAGGCCAATGAAAAAGCCTTGGTCTTCCACCACCTCCTTGATCAAGACCCTTTGGAAGCTTCCCTACCCGCCCCCCCCCATCCCCAAACCCTGCATGGTGGTTCAGAAGGGCTTAGCACCCTCATTTTCTGTCACCAGCCAGTCCCTCACTGGTCATAAGCCTCCACAGAACTATAACCAGGAGAGGAGAGGAAAGGTATCTCAGGAACTGACTCCCTTGGTTGTCCATGTCAGGTCAGCTGGCTGGAAGCCATGGGAGCTACAGCAATCTATAGAACTCTCTCCTCCAAAGCCTTTCTCTTTCCCTTCAGCTGCCTAGCTGGGTCCCACCAAGCTGAATGGTTTTTGCCTACTGATGTAGGTCATTCTCTCATGCACCTTTATGACCCACACCCAGAACTCTGTGTGCCCAGGCTAGCATCTGGGCCCAGCAATATGGACACCAGATCTCTATTATGGGCGGTGTCACCCTGCACCATGCAATCCCCTCTGATCCTCTGGCTTTTTTTTAGACATTGCCATGCCTCTAGTGCCACATCAGCCAAGTATTACTGCTTGCATCTGTGATTTCCACCAGAAACTCCACTCTAGAACCACTTGGCTGCTCTGAAATTTCCCAAGCATTGCTGGTCTCTAGGCCCAGGCGTGGGCCTTGGGTATAGGTGGGACAAGGGTCCACATGAGGGACACATACACACAGAACTGCATAGAACTGACAGCAGAAGCACAGAGGGGCTGGGGGGTCTGTTTCTGCCACAAAGGCAAAAGAACCATTCCAGAAATGAACAAGAAGGGGGAAGTCACACTGCCAGGAAAACCTATCCCCAGCCCAAGTTAACAGAGGCTCGGTGCTGCCCAGCACAGATATTCCTGTTCATGCTGGCCACATGCTAACCCTGTCCTTGAACAAAAGTGCTTCTCTGGCCATTCCCCGTTTCTAGGCTCTCTGAGTCACTGGTACAGGGATACATCTGACTGGGGGTGCTGACTGTGCCCCCACTGCAGCTGTATCAGGCAGCTGGAAGTCTCCCTGGCTGTGTTGACTCGGAGTTGCCATGAGACAGCTTACAGCTCAGCCTCCTCTAGGATCTCTTGAACAGGCATCTAGTGATGACTTGACCGGATATTCTGCTTTCTGGTCTCAAGGCTGCAAGCCGAGTGTCAATAGGCTGTGGTGGTCTCTAGGGCTAGGAAAGAATCTTCCAGTTGCCCATGGTGGTGGGGTGGGCTGCAGTCTCTGCAGCTGTTGGTGAGAAGCCTGTCAGCACAGCGGCAAGAGCTTCGATGCAATAATTAGTTGGTGGGACCTTGCAGGTGAGACTGGGAAGCTTGATATCTGGCTTCTGTCCCCTTGGACTGATATTCCCAGCCCCTGGAGCTAAAGGATTCTACTTCAGACTAAAATATTCACAACTTATGAGACAGTGTATGCAGTGAGGAGTGTCTCAGTGGGGCTGGGGTGGTACTGCTGTATCCTGACCAGACAGCCAAGGCCAACTGGACAGCAGTGGAATGGTAGCCTAGCATTAGGCCAAGCTACCGTGGGAGGAAAACAAGTCCTGTATTTGGGTAGGCGATGGGTGCCAGACCTAGATGAGGCTGTGACTGTAGGAGCTATGGGCAGGCCCTTCCCTAACTGGCCCTAAGGGTCTGCCATGGATCTTATTCTACACGCTGAGGTGTGGAGCCACATAATCTTTACCTGACCCCAGAGAACCCTACCAGACTCTGTACCATGCACCATGCACCAGCTTGCAACAAACCAGGAAATTTCTGCCAGGAAGTTGGAAAGCAGGCTGCTCCAAAATTTAGGGACCCAAATAGAGGGTGAGATCTAGACATTCCCCTGTCCCCTGCTCTACCCAGTGGAATGTCTAGCAAGTGTCACTCAGACATCTCTGTAAGAATCAAGGACATGTGGTTTGGTGTTGGGGTGGATTTCTGGTGAAGGACATAGGATTGGGGTTAGAGTTGTAGGGTAAAGGTTGGGACAAGGGGTCCATGTTAAAAAACATGGGGTCTGGGTTAGTAACATGGGGTTCAGGCTGGGATATAGGTCTAGGTTATGGATGCTGGGGAAAAATTGGGGGTTATAGTTAGGGAAGTTTGGTTATGGTTAAGGATTTTGGTTTACTGTTATGGTGAAAGGTATTTGGTTAGGTTTTGTTTGTGGGTTAAGTTTAGAGTTGGGGCTTGCCTTTAGTGTTGGACTGTGGAGTTAGGAGGAGTGGTATGGTTATTAGCGTTGGGGCTACAGAGCTGGTCTGGGCTGCTAGGAGCTTCAGTACTGCTCTGCAATGAGGGTTCTATTGCCCTAGCCCCTATAGGGGTTACAGGAGCAGACCAGGCATCACACTCATATCATTGGAGCCCCTTCTCTGCCTAGGCTGGCCAAGAAATCATGGTTCGGGAACTTCATTAACCTGGAGAAGGAGGAACAGATCTTTGTGGTGATCAAGGACAAGCCCCTGAGCTCCATCAAGGCTGACATCGTCCATGCCTTCCTGTCGGTAAGGTTATGGCAGAGCCAGCCGCACTTACCCATGGGCCCAGCTTCCAGGCAGAACACAGGACCTCTCTTTCACACTAGCTCTGGGCACCCACCTGTCTTTATGTGCTTCTGCCAGGACCACCACTGTCTGCCTAGGCCTTCAGCCTGCTGGGAACTGCACAGCAGTTCTGGGAGTGGAGAGCTGCCTATGGCTAGGGTGTGTTGGTCTTCAGGTGAAACTTCCCTGAGACTGAGGGTGAAACACAGGTGGCCATGTGTATCTGAAAGATGCTGTGACCCCTGAGGTATCTGTGTGGACTCTGATAGCACCCAGTTAACATCTTGAAGCCCAGAGTCTGTTTCTCATACTACTTTTTTATTTGAAGTCTGTGACCTCCAGTGGCCCCCAAACTTCCTGAAGAGGCTGGGGTTCTCAGAGAACATGGGCATCTCTAGGTTCTGAGAAGCAGAAAGGAACCCAAACACTGGAGATGAGACTTTCCAGCCAGGATATGAACTCCCAGAGTAACCTCAGAATTGGGGATGCCTTACGCTGGGCTAGGCCTCTCTAGGACTTTCCTTCGCTTGGACCTCCCACCCAGGACTCAGTGCACTGACTTTTGCTCAGGGATGTCATCTTTCCTATGGTCATCCATCAGAAAGTGCCTGCCTTGTTCCAAGATAGGTCCTGCTCCAAGGTGCCCTTGCCTCATTAGACATTCTGCCCTGGAGTCTTTTAGGCTACCAATCTGTGGCTACAGTTGAAAATTTTCCTTGGTACCCTGAGGACAGCTGAGAATATCTGCCAGAAGCCTCAAGCCAGGGAAAGCCACTCCCAGTAGAGTGGTTACACTTGAGGTTGGCCAGACTCTTGGCCTGCTGTGTCTCTTTAGCACGCCTACCCTTTGATCTGAGCCTGACTCCTCCTCACCTCCATCCATTACATCCCTTCACAAGACCCTTAGATCACCAGGCCAGACTGGGACCCCCATGTACTTCCCCACAGAGGTTAGTCCTGTATACTGTGGTGACCCTGTTTTCTAGTTTTGCTCTTGCTTCTGTCCAGTCCATGTGATCAGCCCTCAGTGCTGTGAACTCACACACAGCCTCCCACATCTGCAGAAGGCTCCTAGCTTTCCTGCTCACTACTGTGATGCTCCTGACTCAGGGTTGTAAGGCCATCTAGCCCCTTCCAGTGTAGGCTTCTCTATGGGAAACCCAGGGTAGTGGTTAGTGTACACCCTGGCTGAGTGAGGGCTCTGAAGTAAGTTTCTTTCTGTTAGTCTTCTGTATCAAAACTGGAGATGGCTTGGAAGGCTGGGTTTGTGTCTGGTGCCCACGTAGTGCTGGCTCTTCCGAGGTCTCCTCCCCATAAGTCCAGGAGTAGGCTAGTGGGGCCTGCTGGTAAGCTGTGCTCATGTCCAGCTTGTGCACACCACAGATACCCAGCCTCAGCCACAGCGTCATCTCCCAGACGAGCTTCCGGGCTGAATACAAAGCAACAGGGGGCCCAGCAGTATTCCAGAAGCCGGTCAAGTTCCAGGTGGATATCACTTACACTGAAGGTGGAGAGGCCCAGAAGGAGAATGGCATCTACTCAGTCACATTCACTTTGCTCTCAGGTAAGCCAGCCGACTTGGTAGTTGTGTTTCACCCCCACTGGTCCTTCCAGTGCCCTGATTGTCACTCTTCCCCCAGGCCCCAGTCGCCGCTTCAAGAGGGTGGTGGAGACCATCCAGGCCCAGCTGCTGAGCACCCATGACCAGCCATCAGCCCAGCACCTGTCAGGTGAGGTGGGGGCTTGGCATAGCATCTGTGGCTAGTGCTGCTTGGATGGGAGGTATGAGGACTGACATGGCCTCCTACTCTGACGGATGCCCACCTCCCTGCCCTGAGCAGTGCTGCACCCCTCAGGGAGCAGGGCCCCTCCCCGGGCATGGTGGGCTGCATCACACTGAAAGGCGCCTCTTGTCCACCGTAGAACCACCCCCGCCAGCGCCAGGACTAAGCTGGGGTGCTGGGCTTAAGGGCCAGAAGGTGGCCACCAGCTACGAGAGTAGCCTCTGACGCTGGCAGGTAAGGTGTCCGGCCTGCTGCCGGGGAGGGGAGGGGCTGCGGGCAGGGCCTCCTGCAGGAGCCAGGCTTGCCCTAAGAGGGACGCCCCGTGGCCACTCACCTGGCCAGGCTCCGGACAGGCCTGCAGGCTCAGCACCCAGGCAGCTGGACATGAGGGCAGCCTGAGCAGGCTCTGGGACTGAGGCCCAAGGCCTTGATCCTCGGGACTCCCCCTGTAGCACTTCTACAGTGGTTGGGATTTGCCACCCCCATGCCACTGACCACCAGAGCTCTGCCTTAAGCAGGATGGAGGTCTGATCCCAGCAGGGTGCTAGGAAAGGTATCTGGGTTGCTGGTGTCTATGGGAGGAGGTAGTACCGGTGTGTCTGGCCCTATGCACAGGCATACACATGGGACCTGTGTGTCAGAATAATAGCTAGGATATAGTCTGGGCTATCTCTTAGCAAAGGGGCAAGCTGATGGTGTATGGCATGGGGATACTTAGACACTCTTGAGAAGTCTAGAAGAGACGGGATGTGGCTCAGGGCCAGCTTCTCCGAGCCCTATTCCCAGCTTACTATTTCCACAGCTGGGGCCTTTTAGAGTCACCTCGTGTGTGTGTGTGTGTGTGTGTGTGTGTGTGTGTGTGTGTGTGTGTCTGTTAGAGTCACTTCTCTGTGTGTGTGTGTGCATGTGCGTGCACACCTACCTATTAGTCACTTCTTTGTGTGCATGTGTGCGTGTGTGTGTATGTATGTATGCATGTGTGTGTGTGCGTGTGTGTGTAGGTCCTTTTTACCTGTTCCTCATCTCATCCCATCCTCATTCCATCGCCTATAGATGTGCTCCCAACATGGGCCTTATCTCCTGGCAGGTGGGGCTGGAGCCCCCAGCAGCCCTGGGCTCAGCTCTCTTCTCTTCTCGAGCAGGCAGGGTCAGATGCTCTTGTAGGCACTTGTACTCCAGTCAATCTTGTCTTCCTGGGGCTTTAAGCTTTCATCTTGGAAAGAGGAAAAACATGCTTGGGAATAGCAACAGTAATGGGAAATTGAGGACAAGGAATGTCAGGCAGTGGCAGAGGCAGAGGCAGGCCAGCACTGTTCAAGGCAAGGAAACGAGGGGCTAGCATGCTGCTGGGGTTCTGCTCGTAGTGACTACTCAGACATGCAACTATGCTGAACTCCTGAGTACTGGACAGCTCTCCATGCCTTGTCCTATAAGATGTTCTGTCATACCCCACCAGCATCATGTACAGGACCCACTCACCAGTTCTGTCACTGCTGGAGCCCACCCTAGGGACTGTTGGGCACCACCTACTCTTGGATCGCAGCCTGTCCCCCAATACCTTCCCATTGGGGTCCTGTGTCCTGGGCCCTAGTCCAATGAGCTTGGCTCCAAAGACACTGTTGGAGGTGGACAGAAATAGACCTCCAGGATCCAGGAGGATGCAGACATGGACCCTACTCAGGGAGAGGAGGCTGGGAACCTCTAATGAGTAGGCCTCAGGGACACCCTCTCCAGGTCTGATGCCAGTGGGTGGTGAGGGGCAGGCACTGTGTAGGTGGTCTGTTAAACCTTGCTAGAGCAAGAGGTTTATCTAGCCCAGGGGAGAAAGGCCCTTAAGGGGAAAACACCACACCCAGTCTTCTGACTTTAGCTATTGAAGGTGACATTCCACTATCTGCCTGGCTCCCACCCAGCTGTAGTCACAGGCCTGCTCTGACCTAGATCCTAGCTCTCAGTTTTGCCCCTTCCGAACTCTATACTTCCCTGGGCCTGCCTGATCCCTCACCCTGTCTCTGCAGGTTCAGCTCCTCTCTTCCTGCTAGCCAGTATTCTAGGGCCGTCTACGCATAGCCCTGCTCCTCTATGAGCCCCAATCCCTCTGAACTGTCTACTCCTGGCTCCAGCCCTCTCAGGGCCCTGCCCCCTCCCACGGTGGCTGGCTGCAGGTGGGCAGCCTGTTTACTCTCTCCCTCCCTCTTTCCATTCTGTGCTCCAGACAACACTAACTGTATGGAGGTGATGACGGGGCGGCTTTCCAAATGTGGTAAGAACCCCTCACGCTCACTTGGCCCCCAACCTGCCACCTCCACTGCGTGCCCCCACAGCCTACCCTGATTAGTGCTGTTCCACTGTCCCTGGACTGTACTGGGTCCCCTGTGTATGCACAGGCAGTGGACCACCCACCACCCCTGGGCCCCATCTGCTACCCAGAGTGGTCTTTACCACTTCCTGCTCCCCATTTCTACAATCAGGCCAGGCTGAGGAGGGACTTCAATGCTCAGAGCAGGAAAAGGTCCTTGTGCTTGAGGCCAACAAGGATCTTATATATTAAAGCACTGCCTATATGTAGCACTGCCCTGGAGGGCAAGATGGACACCTGTCCATAGACCATGCCTGTCAGAAGAGGAGGGTTATGCAGCACTGGACTCAGATTGATGTCAGGCGAGGGAATGGAACTGAGGTATCCAATTGGCACAGCTGGGTAGTGAGCACAGGCTCAGGAGGGTGGAGGGTCACCCATTACTTCTGCCCTCCAGGACCAGAAACTCAGCTGTGGCTGCCTGTCCCCAGCTCCCTGCCTGCGCGCTGACCACTCATCCTGTCTGTCTGCTGCTAAACTGTCTGTGCTAGCCAGGGCCAGGCTCTCCCTGTATGCTGCTGCTCACTGGCTCTGGCCGCCCTTTCTGAGAGCAATCATTATCCACAGAGCAGCAGCCAACCCCAGGGTCTGACTCAGCCCTGGTCTTTCCATTGCTCCTTTTACACCTGGGGTTGGCCAGCTTACGTGGCCCTAACACTTGGGAAGGAAGACTCAGGGCTACACTGGGTGAGGGAGGAATCTCACTGCCAGTCCTGGGCCCCAGTTCTCAGAAGCAGCCCCCAGGACCCATCTACTTTGAAGGTACGGAGGGTCCCAGGGTCTGTTCCACAGCAGCCACTCCCACTGCATTGCTCCTGGCACTATAGGGACCCCACTGGCCGCCTGCCCACCCTGCTTGCTACCCGCCTATCCTTGCTCTGCCATTCCATCTGACTTCATCTCATCGGGTTTTTCTTTCTCTTGTCAAGGCCCCTTCGTTCATTTGTTTGTTCTTTCTCTCCTTCCCTCCCTCTCTCCCCTTCCCCCTTTTTTCTTTTCTTTTCTCTCTTTTTGTCTTCTGTTCTGTGTACCCAGGCACCCCATTGAGTAACTTCTTTGACGTAATTAAACAACTTTTTTCAGACGAGAAGAACGGGCAGGCGGCCCAGGCCCCCAGCACACCCGCCAAGCGGAGTGCCCACGGCCCCCTGGGTGACTCCGCGGCCGCTGGCCCTGGAGGGGACACCGAGTACCCGATGGGCAAGGACATGGCCAAGATGGGGCCGCCCGCCGCCCACCGTGAGCAGCCTTAGACACTAGTCCCTCCCCAGCACAGCACAGCACAGCACAGCACAGCACAGCACAGCACTGACTGTGGCCTTCTGCCACCCTGTGTGGACCAGGCCCCACCTGCCTGCCCAGAACTTGTCTCAAGCCTGGGAGGAAAGGAGAGTGGCCAGGCACGGCCCACAGGCTGGGCTGCTGGGCTTACTCTCTTTTCTCTCTTGCGGTCTGTCTCTGCCTGTCTCTGACAGCATCGCTTGTTTCCGCTCTGATACCAGGAATTATCCCGAAAAGTTAACATGTCACCTCCACGAGGCCATCCTCTGTGCTGCGTGTGGACACTGGCTGAGCGAAGGCAGCTGCTGCGGACCACCTCCCCTCCTCCTCCTGCTGCTGCTGCTGCTGCTGCTGGGCAGAGAGGCCAGCCCACTGTCCACCTCTGCCCATTCCCGGGCAGCTCTGCATGGCCCAAGGGAGGAGGGCCTGACTCCCAGGGGGACTCTTCTTCTAGCCCAGTCACCCTGGACTCCCAGTGACCAGACCCTTGACAGGGACAACCTGTCCACCATTCTTCCAGGGTAGGGGACCATGGTGGGAGAAGCAGTGGGAATGGATTGTCCTCCACGCCACATTTGGAGGCCTCCTGGGCCACTCACCTCACCTTTTCCACACTTTGGCCTCACCAGGGCCACCTCTTCTCATCTGCATCCATTGCTCCACCTTGTCAGGCTGCAGAGCTCCGGTTGTGAAGGTTCTCTCGGGCTGAAGTGGAAATAAGAGACCTGGGTGCTCCAGAGCTGCCTGGGCTGGCCAAGCTGTGGGGGCCGGGCTGAGACCAGTATTATTTATTTGCTGTTTTAATTTATTGTTTCTTTATGTCTCTGTTCTCTGTTCAGGGAAGGGGGAGCAGCAGCAGTACCCTCCTGCCATCTGTCTGTCTGTTCTGTCTGTCTGACTTGGACAGGGTGGGTCCAGAGCCCAGGTTCCCTCTAAGGACAGAGCTGTTGGGGCTGGGAACGGTGGGGAGCCGGCCAGTGAATGCAGCACTGGCAAGCTACTGTAAACTTTAAAAGAATTCCTGCAAGATATTTTTATAAACTTTCTTTTCTTGGTTGTTTTTGGAAAAAGGGTGTGGGGTGGGGCCGCTGGGGCAGAGCTAGAGTTTGTGTTTCGGCTCCGTGCTCTTGGCTATTTCTATACACATATACATATATATATAATATATATATATTTAAAGAACAATGTGGTTAGCTCTGTCCCGGGTTGTTTTATTACTACTTAGCAGCAGCTCCAGTCCCACACGAGGGCTCAGGATACAGGATATCAGCTTGCACTGGCCAGCTGTGCCTGCTTCCCAGAGGCACTGCCCAGTACTTCTCTGCTGCACCAGGCTGAGAGTGATCTTGGTTTGGTGTCTGAGCGAGAAGGGGTAGAAGACCCTGAGCTGGCACCCTACTCACATACAGGATGGCAGGGGTACCTCGGGCTTTTTTAAAATTAAAATTAAAAAGTTAAAAAAAAATCAAAGTCAGAAATGGAGTTAGCAGTGTGCTCTGCAGTGGGTTCCTCCTGGAGGTGGCAAAGGCAAGGGGCCCACACCACTGCCTGCTGCCCACTGAAGCCCACCTCACTTTCCTCATCCCCAGCTTTTGTCTGTGTTCCGTTCTGTCTGGCTGAGCCAGTCCCTCCCAGCTGGCCCAAGGTGCCCGGCGTAGCAGCAGGAGGGGCCGGGGGGCAGGTTTCATGCATGCCTTTGCTCTTCCCCTCATGTACAGATTTTAATGCTTCTATTACATTCAACCACCATAGGCTGGGATTCCCATACATAGGGCAAAATCAAACACCTGTAACAACAGCAAAGCCACGCAGTACAAGTGGGAAGGGGCTTATCCATGGAGTCAGGATACTGAAAGCAATACCTCTTGTTAGCCTTCCTCTTTTGTACTTTGGACACATGCGGACTCGCAGACATCACAGAAATGGACAAGCCCCATCTGGTGTAACCCCTGTCAAATAACTGTGAGCAATTTCAGTTCTGGAACAATAAATTCCTTCCGTAAAGACACATGATGCAAGGTCTCCATCCGGGCTGGGCGGGTATGGGAAAGGGCACAGGATGTTTGAAAGTGGCTCTTGTACCCAACTTGTATCTGTCTGGGCTGTGCTCAGGGAAGAGGTCCACCTCTGGAAGGGGGTCTGTTAAACAGGCTGGGGTGTTTCCCTGGGCTCTTCCACCAGAGATGGGCTTCCAGTGAAAACCAGAGCTAAGGAAAGAGCAGTCTAGAGACAGGCTGGCGAGGCTATCTGCTAGGAAGATAGCAGAGGTGACAGGAGAGCTGTCCTCCTCATGACAGTTTCAGCGTCACCCAGATGTGCCTGAGGACATCCAGCCCTTGGACTTTCTCCACAGAGTCTCTCCTGTGTTCCCGTAGCCAGCAAGGGATGCCCCAGCCTCATCACCACCCCTCTGCTGCTAGTATATGGAGGACAGGTCTAGTTCCATGTCTTGAATGCCAAGAGCCCGAGGCTGGACAATCCTCAAAAGTCAGAGCAAAGTGCCCAGACCATGAAGCTGTGCATCTGGCACACCTGTGCCTCACTGCCTGGTGGCAGAGCTCTACTATACAGCACATTGACAGTTGCGGGGAGGGCTAATGGACCTGGCACTGTAGGAGTTCACAGCATCCCTGGCCTCTGCCTAGTCGATGCCAGCTTACTTTTACGTTTTTGAGACTCTCTGACACTACTGTGTATCTTCTGGGGGTGGAGTAGACCCAAATGAGGTCCTTCCCTGGCACGAGACCCAGTTAACACATAATCTTACCAGAGACATCTAAGCCATTTTTGCCTAGTTTCATTGTGACCTAAGGGAGGCAACTCTGTAGAATCAAGCTCAAAATGCAGGATAAAAAAGCAACACAGTAAATCTAGGGTCACTCTCTGCTTAATTCTGGAGGTTTCTGTGCTTTCTAAGGAGTCGGGTACCTTGAAGGTACTAGGCGAGGACAAGGGACCAAGCTCCTGTTTGAGCTTTTCAGTTAACTTTAGCTTGAAATGTTGGTTTAGGAAGGACCTGATCCAGAGATGCCTGATTATCTAGGTCTGGGGGCTAAGATGTCTTCCCGTGTCTTCTCTTTCTGCATCTGCTTTGCTAAGAACAGCAACCCACCGATTCCCAGCCAATCTTCCTCCAGCTGGTCCATTGGATATGTACGCTATAGTCAGCTTTGGTGGGCATTAAGTAGGCCAGCTTACTTCACAGACCCAGCAGCTTCCCATCTGCACACTATTGCACCCTCAGGGCTCATAAAGGAACCTTCCACAATCTTACTCCTAACTGTATATAAGGCAAAACAAGCTCAGCCCACTGTTCATAAAAATTAAAAAATAAAAAAAGGAAGAGACTGTACACCAGACACAGCCTCATGCAGTTTACACTGAGTATTAAAGTTACTGGTCTGCACACTCTTCTGAAGAAATTAAAAGGAGGAGAGGACTACCAAAAAGTAAATAAAAGGCCTCTAGAGGCCAGCCCCCATCTTAGGACATAACTTGATTGACCCAGCAGTAAGTGATGGGTGCTTCAGACCCCAGGGGTGAAGCACAACCTGGCACCCTCAGAAAGAAATGCTCAAAACCCAACCTCTCTCTACCTTGGCGAGTTGCTCAGTTCCAGCCTAAGGGCAGAATGACACAGTTCCTGGGGGAGATAGTGAGGCCTTGAAATCCTACAGGCCAGCAAGCCCTTCACAAAGAATCTTTGCTCTACTTTCAGCTTTTGGCCAGGAGGCTGACCAAAGGTGTTAGTAGCTGCTGAGGTCCAAAGAACTGCCCAGCTTCATTCTGGCTCCTATCTCTGGAGCACATTGTCCTGACAGTGAAACTTGAGTGCCATCTGTCATTCACATGGCCTTACGTGGTAGCTCCCTGCTGGGCCATAGCTCTTCTGTCTTCTTCCCCTCAGAATACACACTGGCAAGACCAGGCTTTGCCTTTCATGCTGTTTGGAAACTTCTGCGAGATGCTCCAGTTGCCAGCTTCCAGATCCTGTTCCCTACTACACTTCTTTCTTCCCAGCGGCAGGGTCTTTCTACTGAGCCCTCACCTGCAGTGCTGCTCACATTGCTATTTCCATTCACCAACTAGTCACAGCAACGCTGAGCATTCTCAGGGATGGAGTAGGTTTTCTTGGCTGGACCCTTTCCTTCATTTCCCAACCCTCACTCACAACCATACTTCTGCTACCATTTAGGGACCTCTGGGCATTCCACACATCACACATGCCTTCCTTTTTCTTTTTTCTTCTTCTTCTTCTTTTTTTTTTTTTTTTGAGACAAGATTTCTCTGTAGCTTTGGAGCCTGTCCTGGAACTAGCTCTTATAGATCAGGCTGGCCTCGAACTCACAGAGATCTGCCTGCCTCTGTCCCAACATCCACCACACATGCTTTTCTATCAGCAGTCAGCCTCTGTCTGAACTCAACTTCACCAAAGACTAAATCCAAGGACTGCCTCATGGATCAACTCCCCCTGTACAGGTGAGAACCCACGGCAGGGACAAGAAGGCAGCAAGGAGCCATCTACATATGGTGGATAGCACACAGAACTGCCCTGTGTGCCATAGAGTATTAAAGCTGGGCCCCAGCACAGAGTCCGGCAGCCCTCATTTAGATGTCCATGCCTTCAGGGATAGCCTTCCAAAGGCTGTGTGGCAACACCACGTGCTTGGAGGTCCTGCCATTCTTTCCTGTCAGATCAAACCCCACCACCACCACCACCACCTGGAGATATGGAGGTATACCACTCTACTTCACTCTGTCTCAGATTCCACACAGCAGCTCCAGCTAGAAACCCATCGTCCTAGCAGCCAGCCATGGGCTCTATCTGCACTGGGCACCCTCCCCCACAATGGGTAGCCAGAGCTATGGTAGCTTTGTTCCCTGGGAGCTGAGGAGAGGGAAGTCTTAATGAGCCAAGCTCCACTTTGCTCCTATACTCCCTTGCCCCAGGATTCCCCCTGGTACTTCCAGCAAGCTGAGGCCCCGCACAGGCTCCTTATAGTAGTCCTAGACATACAGTTTCATGGCACCCTGTGGTTTCCACTCAAGGGGTCTCTGCTAAGACAGGAGATGTGGTGGGCAGAGGCTCAGATAGTCTGGTGGATTCTGTTCCCAGGAACTAAGACTAATGGCTTGAAGGCTTTAAGTTGGTTCAGGGAGGGTTTTTATTTTAAATCAGGCACTCCTTGTATAGCCCTAGGCTGGCCTAAAACATGCCATCTTCCTACCTCAAGCTCAGAAGGTGCCTATGGAGAGGGAGTAGACTGAAGACTCCATGTACCCTGGAATTTTCTGGCCATCATTAGACAGTGGCAGATAGCTATTGAGAATGTCAGCAGACAGATGAGGTTGGTCAAGGTGTTTACAGGCGCTAAACCCCCATAGTTAACAGAAGAGCTTCCAGCCTCAAGTTCAGCCTCCCAGGGGGCTGCTGATGGTGCAGTAAGTGAAGAGCCAGAAGGCCAGGTGAACCCTAAAACCCTGGAAGGCCCACAATTTAAAGGAAACCTGTTGGGGCAGAGCATCCTAGGAGTTGTTGGCAAACACAGCAAACAGGCTGCTAGAATCCAAAGACTCGAGCTTGTTGTCTGTGAAGAACAAGCTGTAACCATGCCTGTCCCCACCCCCCACCCCCGCCTCCCTGGCCCCTTTCAGCCCACTTGGGCCCAAGGCCAGCTCCAGGCTTGAGCTTAGGCCCAGTCCCCACCTAGGCAGCAAGCTGCCCCTTTCTGGACCCCCGATGTTGAGCCTGAGCCAAATCTAAACATGTCTGAAGGCCTCCATCCTCACTCAAGGAGGTACAACCAGTAAGGATAAGGTCAAGGTACCTGAACCCTTCCCGCCCTTCCCAGAAGCCTCAGGGAAGACTCAGAAAAGCAATTTGAAAGAGCAGACTGAGAGGACACAGGCTCTGACCTGAGAGAATTCTTTTATTATGACCGAACAGATGAACTAAAGCAGATTCTGCCTTTTACTGACAGCCCTGTCTCCACACAGGGCCTCAGCCAGGTCCTGGTGCTACCCTGGCCCCTATGCACAAATGGGACCTCCATGGGCACTGAGGAGGCAGCAAGAAGGGGTGACAGGAGCAAGCAGCAGGTGTGGGCCCTCAAGGGTCACCCCAGGCCTCTCTACCCCAGGGGCTCCGAGCCAAGATCCAGGCAAGGGCTAGGGAGGGAAGCTGCAGGGTGGGCCTCTGTAAAAGCCCATCCCCAAAGCACAGCAGAACTCCAGGTCTGCAAAGCAAACCCCGTAAGGGGGAGACACCTCACAAGGTGCTACTTTCAAAGCCGCAGAGCCCCCCTGAGAGAGGGGAGGGGAGGGCAAGAGCCACATGGAAGACCCAAGAAAGGAAAGCCCCACAGAAGAAAAATCAAAACATCAGTCCAATAAATGTTTGTTGAATGAATGAATGACTCCAAAGGCTCTTCACTACAAACAGCACTCATCCATCCAACAGGGAAGTCAGGAAACACGCCTTGACTCCAGCGGCATCCATGAAGCCCACACTCTGCGCAGCCTGGGGCCCTCAGACCTTGCCACCAGCACGCCCGGGGAATGTGTGCGCACACACAGACACACAGTTGTCTCTTTGCACATGTGCATCCATCTGGCCCTGGAGGCTCATCTCTCCTTTACGTGGTTCTGTGCTCCGGAAGCTCCACTGCTGGCCCCATCCCCAGTGGCACCACCGCTACCTGGGCTGCTGCATAGCACCTCAGTGAGGTCGTCCATGACTGCGGTTTCTTTGGGGTCGAGCAGGTTGAACTCTCTGGCGAAAAGGATGAAGTGCACGTACAGTGTGTTCAAATGTCCGTGCAGCTCAAGGGCCAGGGTCTCCTTGAAATGGGCCCAGTAGATGTGGCCCAACACGTGAAACAGATACTTGCAGATCTTCTTTACCAAGGACTCGAAGGAGCTGGGGAATTCTCTACCTAGGGGGAAGCCACATGTCATAGACCTGCAATGAGGCCAGGCTCCTACAACTAGGCTTTCCTGGATGGGCCTGAAGTGCTCACACCTGCTGCTATTCTTCCACAGCGTTCCCAGCAACCTGTCCCCCAGAGTGGCATGTGCCCAGAGTAATAGGCACTGGTTAAGCCATGCTGGTCACCGGCACAGCAAAGAATATGTGGTGAACCCTCAGGTTTCATATGCTTCCTTCAGTAGACACCCCAGGGCTATCTGTAGACCAGCTAGAGGAGCAATACCAAGTACACAAGGATACCTATAGATCAGTCCTGGCTTTTTGCTGCTCATTAGGGTGAGTTTGAGCCCTCATTAGGACCTTTGACAGGTCTGGAAATACCAACCCCAGAAAGATGGACTGTGATGGCCTCATTGTGCAGAGATGGTAGCAGGGGCCAAAGGGGGCCAAGTATTGGGTCCCCAGAGTGTAGGTGGGTATTTGACCCTAACTGGGCTGAACCCTGCATGGGAACCTCCCTCCCTTATTAGCCCAGCCCCCTTTGTTGAGCAGGAACCAGAGTTACAAAGCTGTAGCCTTTCTAGACCCCATTTGCAATCATACCTCAAAGATTCTACCTCAATGCTGAAGAACCTGCTGGCTTTGAATAAGGATTTGGGTACAAGCTGCAAGAGACATACCATATTTTGTGGGGAACACATCTTCATCAGTTACCAACTTCTGCACAGAGCTCATGACAAAGTCAACATACTGCGGGGCGGTGCACTTGACCTTCTTCCCCCGCTCATCATACCAGTAGTATTGTCTGTAGAGACAGAGACTTTGGTCAGGGTGACAACCCTGCCAAATGCCCACCCCAGTGTAGGCTCCCACTCATACAGCACAAATACAAAGGCAGTGGCAGTTGGGTGGGCAAGTTCTATACAACTGTTCCAACGGGACACAAAGAACGCTCAGAACAGCATCTGAGCAAAGCAATTGCCTCATATACAGAGCCAAGAGTGCAGGGAGCCCCATGTGACACCTTCACTTTGCTTAGCTCTGCAGATTTTACTTCTTTTAAATAAGTCTGTATTTATTATACATATTATACATATATAAAATTAATTGGGCACAGGTATTTGTCTAGGTGGCCGCCTGAGTGCCTATATTCTTGGTGATGTCCTATTCCTAGAATAAGAAGTCACACTTTCCCCAGGGGAAATACCAGATGCTTGTAGTAAAGTGACCTGACTCCTGGAGGCCCACCCCAATACTCTTTAGCCTGTGCATGGGGTTGCCAGTCCTCATATGATTGCCAGTTCTGAGATCATCAGCATCAGGGATGGGGAGATACTGGGTGTATAGAGTTCCTGGGTCTCAATCATGTGCAAAGTCACAGTTATTCTGTGTTCTGCCAAGAGAAGCTGGTGCTACCCTTGGTGCCCCCTCAGGCATCTCCTTGGGACATCTCACAAGCCTCTGTTATCTGGCCATACTGTGGGGATGTCACACCACCTAGGTGCCCTGGATTCAAAGGCACAGCATGCTCCAAGCTTCTGCTGAGGGCCTGTGATTCATTCCAATTGGGGACAATTATTGACCACACTGTTATATATGTTCTCGGCGGGGGTGGTGGTGTGTGTGTTAGGGTCACAGCATGTCTGTACATCATTTCATGAGAATGTTTCAACGTTATCACATGTATTATGTCACCTGTACCTCACCAGTATGATGTGTGCTCCCCAGCACCTAGTGAAGTTCTGCAATAGCCAATGTGGGTTTCATTATGTTTCTTTAACACCCCAATGCTGAGTATATTCTTAGTGGCTTACTAACATACTGTCACTGGGGCAACTAGTCCTTCCCCATTCTTGTCAATCAAACTGCTACTTGCATGCTGCTGCACTAAGAATTCTCTGCATATCCTGGATCCTAATTCTTGTGCAACAGGTGCTTCCCAGATGTTTCCGCATAGTTTGTGTTTGTTCTTTCTCCTCAGTTTCTTAGAGCAAAATTTCTGAATCATCATAAAATTCAATGTGCTGAGTCATTTTCATCAGTGGGCAGCTCCTTCGACGTAATGTCCAGTGGCCTAATGCTAGGTCACAGAGATGTTCTCCTACCCTCTAAAAGCTTTGTATTTCCCCATTTCTGTATCATGCATTCTGCATGAGGTTTAAAGTTGAGGTACTTTTCCTTTCCTCTATGCAAAGTTGCATTTCAGAGCCACCGTTGGGAAACAAAACTATGCTCTCTCCACTCAGTTTCACTGGCCACCTTCATGAGAAATCAACGACTGTGCTTTTGATTTTCCTTCTGGTCACTGCTCTGCCCCACTACCGTTTGTCTCACCTCTGGTCCACACTCCACTGTCTTATTGCTGTGGTTAACAGTGTATCTTCAAACTGTGTGCCTCCTCCAGCTGCACTGTTGTTGTGGCTACTCCAGCTACCCATGGCCATGTAAATTCCAGAACACACTAATCCAGCAGCTAATAGCTCTGAGGAGTTTTCAACTGGGAACACACTAGACCACAGATTTATTGGGCATAGATCTGTATGTTCAGTTTGTTGTCTTCTCATCCATGAACACAGTGTGGTTGTCTTTGACTCACTGTTGTGGACTTCCGTGGTTTCCAGAAACAGAACCCTGTGAATGCTAAGTTTATGCCTAAGCATTTTGTTGCTTCTAGGGCTATTGTAAATGGTTCTGATTAGTTAGGCTTTCAATCATACACAGCTAGCATGCAGACCTTTGACTGTTTCTGTGTGCTGACTTTGCAGAATTTATTTCGTTGTTGGACTCCTTCAGAGTCTCAACAGCTGTGTTCTCTGCAAGGAGGACAGCTGATTTCTTCTTTTCAGATGTGGACTTTTCCTCCCTCTCCTTTGTCTCACTGAACTGGATGAGTGGACTTCATGCCAGCTGTATAACAGCTGGAGAGGATTTTGCAGCTACCTCTGTAATAACTGTTGGATTCACAGTGAACTGTTCCAATTTCTTATGTTTATAATTCTGATCTTCTGTCTCATCTTTGTCTTGCTAAGGCATATCAGTTTTGTGGCTCTTTCCAAGCAAATATGCATTTCCCCTGTTTCTAGAACTCAATGTGAGTGACTTCCACTCTTGTTTTATGATTTCCTTTCTTCTGCCTACCTTGGGTTAGTTTTGCTCTGAAATCTTTGTCTGAAATGTACACTTGGTGTTGTAAACTGTTCTCACTGCCCTGCTACAAATTCTTCTTTCTTTTCTTTATTTTTGCATATTCTTAGACAGGTTCATTTTGTAGTCAGGACTTGCCTCAAACTCAAAACAATTCTCCTGCCTCAATTTCCCAAGTACTGAGATTACAGATGCAAGCTATCACACTTGACTAGATCTCACAGATTCTGATACTTTGCATTTTTACTTGTGTTTAGTTCAAATGAACTTCTCATTGCCCTTGAGATTGTTTTTTTCAGTGACCGGTGGATAATTCAGGAGTATTTGGAACTCTTACTTCTTTGACACTGATTTCCAGATTAACTCCACAATGATCAGATAACTTACTTAGTGCGACTTCAACTCTTTTAAAAGTTGCCAAGGGCTCTTCTGAGAGCCAGGACATCATGTTTGGTGAACACTCCTTGTGAAGTTGAAAAGAAGGTTCATTTTGCTGCTAGGTTGGTATAGTGGATTTTAATAAATAAAGACTACCTGAAGATCCGAAACGCAAAACAGCCAGCCATTGGCTCTTACCTCGACCTCAGTCTGAAATGGTGATCTCCTACCTCCTGGAATTTCAGTAGGAGACTATGTGACTGAGAGCTGTTTCCTCCCATTTTATAATCTTCTCTAGGGCTGGGATTAAAGGCATGCACCACCCAGTTTCTATGGCAACTAGTATGGCTATTGGGATTAAAGGTGTGCACCATTATGGCTACTGAGATTAAAAGTGTGTGTTATCATAATCTGGTCTGTAAGGCTAACCAGTGGGACTGTTTTACTCTCAGATCTTCAGGCAGTCTTTATTTATAAAAACACAATCAAAATCCACTAGAATGTTCTTACATGGCACCTCAGCCCCTCTGCCCCTGCCCTTGCCCCTGCAGCTGGTGGTATGCTTTATGAAGCTCTGCCATCTGGTACACAGGCAATGAGGAACACTACTGGCCTGATGAACAGCCCTTTCCAACTCACAACGGGTTACAGGTTCCTTCTGTAACCTGGCTGATTTTGAGTCTCTACTGCTGTGAATAGAGCTACTTTAGCTTCATTTGTTAGTGTTTTCTAGGTTCCATCTTCCATCTGCAATGGTTAACTTTACTATATTACTGCACTTAAAGTGCTGCTATGAGACAGGAGCAGGTGGGTAGAGTGTACCTGTGATCTCAGCTTGGCAGATAAAGGCAGGAGATGCCAGCTCCAGGTCAGCTTGGACAGAATGGCAGAATTCTGTCTCTTATAAAACTTTAAACAGGGCTGGAGATGTGGCTCATTTGCTAGCATGCATAATGCTGAGTTTCAGCATAAATTAATCAGTCAATCAATCAATCAATCAATCAATCAAAATGAATGGCATATATAAGTCCCTCAAATCATCATAATGAATCCTTACTCCTAAGGTCATGGTAATAGGAAGTGTGCTATTCATGAACCAAGAAGCTCTTCTCAGAACCATGAGAAATATACCAGTGCTGTTCAGTAGCCTCCAGGACCCTCATTTGGTTACGGCAGTCCAGACTGATGGCGGTGAGTGTGTTTCTCATGGGGAGGCTCATATTTAATTCTACAAGAATATTTTCATAAAAATCTCTTGGAAACTCTTATGCTCACATTGTGGCAGTCACTCAGCTGCTGGATTTACATTACTATGTTGGTTTTCTGCTTGTTCTGTTTTTATCTTTATACTTCTGTGTTCATGCTGTATTTGGGGCTAGATCCCCCACCCCCACCTTTTTAACTATTCTATTTCAATTTGGTTCCATTATGGTTCTGACTGTATGCTTTTATGTCAGTGCTGAAGTTGCTTAAAGAATTTCAAAGTACATACATGGCTTTTCATGCTCAACATTTCACTCTGAGTTTGGTGTCAGCTGGGAAAAGTTGGTCACTAACAGGAAGTGGGCACCTCTTGCCTCTCATGGCCACTGGTCACATGTCCTTTCTCTGAATTCCAAGAATGTGTCAAACCACACTTCATTTCGCTCTCAAATAACTTCTGAGAGCTCCAGAGAAAAGTCTGTAGTTCTCCCATTGCTGTATCCTTTTGTGCTATCATACAGCCGAAGAACTGGTTGGAACTCTCTGGCAGTAGGTCAGACAGCTTGCAGTGGTTCATTCAATTGTGCTCCTAAAGGGCATGGCTGCTGGATGTGGAATGTGGAATAATGCTTCTTCCCTGTGACACGTGAGACACGGGGGTGCTTCCCCAAGTCCCACAGGGGATGCTACAGGGCCTTTACTGTGCTTGGTGTCTGGGCTATTTCACAGGACAGTCCTTAAGGATTCACTTATCTCTGTCAATGTAAAGGAGTGTCTTTGAGGGAGCTGTTTAGCCATGTTTCTGAATGTGTCTTGGCTCCCTAGATTCCAATGCTGGCCTTTTGAGGTTATCCTGCAGATGCTGCAAGGATAAAATGAGAGCTGGCCTAATGCAGAAGATCCTCTCCAACCTAGGTAAACCTCCAGGGCTGGTGCACAACAAGGAGTTCTGTGGATTTATGACTAACCCACTTTTCCTTTCAAACTAATTTTGAGTTTCCAAAATCCCTTGGTGTCACATGATTCCTGCAAAGGGATTATAGTAGGAATTATTAAGTGATTCTGCAAAGTGAGCAAAAGGCAAGCTCCAGCTGCCAAACTCAGCCTTCTGTCTGCATTAGCATAGTCACTCGTACCATCAAGCCAGGGCTGCTGGCAAACGTGCCATTCAATGGCTTTCCTATGCAAAAAGCAAGGTGAGTTACCTTGGAGACCCTGAAGACACCTGCATACTATAGCACTGGATATACACAAATATCTGGAAGAGAGCTGTCAGCACTAGACCTGTTCAGGAATTGTCAATAAGACACCTCTACTAATAGAATGAGACTGCTCATTTAGCCTTGCAGCTCCCAGGACAGTGAGCACTCTGCAGGTTGAGGGGCGATCTAAAAATGACCTGCCTTTGGCATGTGATGGCTCTTTAGTATCTTTTATGCCTCAGCAGAGACACGCTGGACACCTGGCCCCTCATGTACAGAAAAACTCTGCCTAGCCTGAGATTGTGCAGAGACTCCAGTTAAGAATGGAGTCGAAGAAGCTAGCAGTCAGGACAGCAAGGTCAATCACAACCCATCCCACACTCCCAACAAGTGCTATGGCCAGGCTGCTACTCACGTGTTGCATACAGCCATTGTCTGACACGTCTCTCCTGTGCAAAATTCTGAGATTGTGCTATACTGCAGGTTGATGTGGTGAAAAAATGTTGTTGCTGGAAGAGAAGCAAAGGGCCAGGTGAGTAAACACCCCTGCTCCAGCTGGCGTGATAGGGAGTGGGTTCAGCTGAGTTCAGCCTGTCCATAGACCACTGCTCTGGGGGTACTTGGAGATGGGGAGAAGCTCCCTGCCCTGCAGCTGCTGGACCCGCCTCCCCACCCGCACGCACTGTTGCTGGCCAGCCACTCGTTGAGGTCGATCTCCCGGGGCAGCACTACCAGCTCCTTGAACTCAAAGTCGGTAATCCTGGACTTGGTGTGCTCTGGCTCCAGGTACACTTTCTTCTCTTCTGAAGCAGTTTTCTTGCCGTTTGGCTTAGCTTTAGACTTCCTGCCAAGAAAGAAAGGATGTCATGGTCACCACATGTCCCAATGTGGGCCCAAACCAAAGGGGAAGGACCCTGCACACATTGGATTAATTAATTCAGATACAGGCAAGGAGAGAGACCATCAAAGGCCAGACTGCTCAGGGCAACTGAGTGGCCAATCCAAATGGTCATGACTCTAGACATTCTGGGGGACAGCACTGTGGACCTGGGTTGCAACACAGGCATGACAGCAGGGGGCAGCACCTGATGCCTGAAACATAAACCTCTTTCAAAAAGCTGCTCTTCCAAGGTGAAAGTTCTGAGGGTCTAAGAAGTATATATATAAAGGTCTGAGAAAGTGTTTTAGTGCATGTAAATAAAAGTTCTGAATGTATAAGGAAGTGATTTAAAGTAATGAAAAATGTTTCATATTTCTTTCCCCCTTTATGCTACTATTACATTAAGATTTCAAAGGTTCAGGAAACCTATATCCAATGGTTCAACCAGACCACTCACAAGGGTGGGGTCTGGAGACTGCTCACCAGCAGGTTGCCAAAAGGAGATACTTATCCCTGTAACACTTTAATTCTAAAACGCCTGTCCCCTATACTTGTTTTCTCTATGATCAAACTAGAAACTACTGTCGACATTGGTCACATACTTATGGAGACTGCCTTTATTGGTCCTGTAGGAGACATAATGCATATTCAGGAAGACATTCTACCTTTTATTCGAATGGAGGATCTTTTACATCCTAATTAAGAACCCATGGCACCCTAGATAGAAGATGGCGGTCACTGGTAAACTTTACTATAGTATTATCACAGCCGTCCATCAGGCACGATCAAAGTACAGAGGGCAGACACCCCACACTCTCAGCCCCTAGGTATAGACATAGCAGAAATGGTCCAATGCTCCTGATATCCCAAATAATACCCCTCTTAGAGATCCCACCTCCCTGTCACACCACCTCTTGTTTCAGACCTTACCCTCTATATATCAGCTCTGAATCAGCTGACTGCTTGGGAGAATATTGACTGTGTGTCCCTCCTGGGTCAAACAACCACCATTTGTGGCCTTGCCCCTTGGCTTATTAGACTCTTACTTCGCCACTCATTAATTGCTCTAAGCCAAATATCACTACCACCCCATCTCCCACAGCTCTCTCTTTGACATCACAGACTGCTTTAACTCCTCAGGAACATGCTTTTGCGGGCACACTGGATTCCATAGACTGCAATAATACTTTAACCCTTAGTACTACCACCTGAGACCCTCTGCCTAAAAATGTCTCGATTCCCTACAGCACTCAAGTTTCCTGCTGTCTACCCATTGGGTGGTCTGGGAATTGTGCTCTTGTGTCCTTTTTTTCAAAACTACAGGTGGTACCCGGTGAAGAACCCTTGCCAATTCACATCACAGGGTTTATAGCAGCAAGGCATGACAAATGAGTGATTCAGGTCCTATGCTTTCTCAAAGTCCTGGGTATAATCACTGGCATCACCACTGAGGGTGGTGACGACTAACTTTTCCCCTAGCTATTTGCCACCAGTTTTCCCCTAACTTCATCCAGGATCTCTAATGGGTGGCTCGGCCCATCCTTATTCTCCAGGGCCAAATAGACTCACTGGTCACTGTAATACTACAAAATCCACAAGGGTTAGATTTACTAACTTCAGATAGAGGTGGTCTTTGTCCTTTCCTTAGGGAAGAATGTGCTTTTATGTCAACCGGTTGGGTACAGTAAAAAATAAGATCTGACAACTCCAAACAGATCTCCAAAACCATAAGAAACAGCTTGATGCCTTGATACCGCTGGCTAGTGGATCACTGACAATCCAATAGGGAATTGGACAGTACCCCTTTTAACCCCCTTTCTCCTCCTTTTCTTAATCCTACTAGTCACATCCTGCCTTATACATTTATTGTCTAGATTTCTTCAACCACAGATCCAAAAGACTTTTAACCAGACTTTTAATCAGTTGCTATTACAGGATTACCAGCCCCTAGCTACAGTAGAGTCAGAAGCCTACGACTCCTGATTATTATACCTTGATGGTGAAGATCAAGCTTGCCCCCATTCAACAGAGTGTAGTCTAATGATACTGTTGCCCCCTTTCCTGACCCGATTGTTTATCAATTGTAAACAAAAAAGGGGGATTGTAAGCCCCTTGAGGTGTGTAAGTGTCAAGTCCCACCCTTGAGAACCTCCATCTGCCAGCATCCGCCACCACCAGAATACACAACACAGCCCCTGAGGACCTCCAACCACCAGGTTTCACCCACAGAACACTCTAAGGATCATGATGGCTTGACCTATACCCTATAATGCAGGTGGCCAAGCTCCTACCTACAGACTTTAAAAAGCCCAAGCTCTGGGAATCCTACTAGTTACATCCTGCCGTATAAATTGAAATCCCACCAGTCTCCAACCTGGAAAGTTGTGACCACCCTCAAGAAACCCAACATCAATGATTGTCAACCTTCCTAATGCTGTGACCCTTTGATACAGTTCCTCATGTTGTGGTGGCCCTCAACCATAAAATTATTTTCGTTGCTACTTCATAACTGTAATTTTGCTACTGTTGTGAACTGTAATGTAAATCTCTGATATGCAGGATATCTGATATGCAATCCCTGTGGAGATTTCAACCTACAGGTTGAGAATCACTGCCCTATAAAGCCTGCCTCCCATTCAGTTCTTTGCTGTTTCTCAACTAAGCAGAGGCAGCCACTCTCTTGTGCCTTTTCCAATAAATCTCTTATGTGAGGTTTGTTGTGTGGTGTTACTTTGTGGTATTCCTTGGTTCCCAATTGCCAGGATACCTTTGCCCTCAGAGCTGTAACATTACACAAGAGCTTTTATAAGCAGAGGCTTCCACAGGCCACACCAAGGCTCTATCTTCCAGGCAGGCCAGTTCCAGGAGGATGCACAGCTACCATCAAAGCTTCAGAGGAAAGACCACCCATGGGAGGTAGTAGGTTGCCAACCCATAGGAGGGTACCCAAAGACAGAGTACTCTCCCTAGTAAAGGACTAGCTCCTCCTTTAGGTCTTGCTGATATGCTCTACCACTGAGCAGCATACTCTTGCAAGGGTGTAGCCATACCGACACAGGACACAACACCCCCAACCTTATCACCCTTCATGGAGTGACCTTGCAAGAAATAACAACCCCCAGAGTTAAGGCTCTGGCTCAGCACTGAGACTCCCTCCACTAGTCCCCATGTAAAGGCAGAAGCAATAAGAGAATCCAGTCTCCTCTCAAGCCAGACAGCACAGGACTCTTTGTTAAGCTTCTACCTTGTTTTGAAGTTTTTTAATAAAATATTTTGCTCTGTTAAAGTGGGAGTATTATGTCTATTTTTGAACAATAAACATTTTATTATTACAGCGTTTCTCTGTAGCTTTGGAGCCTGTCCTAGAACTCGCTCAGTTGACCAGGGTGGCCTTGAACTCACAGAGATCCACCTGCCTCTGCCTCCTGAGTGCTGGAATTCAAGGCATGCACCACTATTGCCAGTCAAGAGAGAGAGAGAGAGAGAGAGAGAGAGAGAGAGAGAGAGAGAGAGAGAGAGAGAGAGATTTTTTAAATGTTCTGTTTTCACTCAATAGAAATCCTAAAGCCATGGAATGGCACCCCAATGACATATATGTGCAATTCCCTCAGGCCAGCTACTCCCCCAGACATTGGTGGCAGCACTGAGATAGGGTGTGCCCTTTAAGAGGAGGCCCACAGTGCCCCATTGGCAATAACTACCTGGCCTGAGTGCTTTATGGGGTGCTAGCCCACCAGAAGATGATTCTGGTGAAATCTCTGTTACGTAGCTAAGTCTGTACCTGGTCAGAAAGATTTTTGACCTGAAATCTCCCTGATGAGCTCCTCAAGGCAGTCAAGTGAAAGAGTCTGTAGGTTTGTGGCTGGTTATGTCAGACCAGCACACTGGAAATCAGGTTCTTCTAGGCGCTGACCATACAATGCTATAAACAAAGGAGTTTCTACCAATCTCTGAACTGCCAGCTGGCACCCACACATGTCTAACATGTTCAGGCTCAGGATGAGAGTACTGGATGAGAAATCTGAGAAGCACAATGAGTGTTCCCATAGTAAAGCTGAGTCTTGACCTCACAGAATAAAATGAATTCTTCAGTAGTGAACATTCTGACTTCTAACATGTCAGACATAAATTGATACTGGCATGAAGCTTTATGATCAGAAAAGGATACTTTTGATCAGAAACTCTCAATGTGGGATTCAGTGGGAGATACTGGACAGCTGGAGGACCAAGAACAGGAACACAGGCCTGCTCTATAAGGCAACCAATTGCAAGGAGCACTGGGCTATACAGAGCCTACAACAGACCAGGGGCTTACAAGGAGCAGATCCAACAGAGGGTCCCAAAAGCAGTCTCCTTAGAAATGCCCACTCTGTTCCACAAGGGTAAGAAGCAGTCAGGGCATCAAGCAAGGAAGAACAGTGCGTTAAAGGCATATGTCTAGGACCATGGCCTCCTTGCAAATAGGAGGGCTGGTGGGGGTGTGTGTAGGAGGTGGCCTTTGGCTCAGATTCCTATCATGCCCATTCCAGGTTAGCCCTGCCCGTCCAGATGAAGTACAAGGCAGGCCTTAGGCCAGGACACCTCTTTTATACCTTTCTTTTTGACCTGAAAACATAGGCAATTAGACCAGCTACCATGCATAGCATCAGGAGGCAGCCTAGCATGGCTCTGAATCCTGTCTTCCACAGCTCTGGGAGGCTAGATGGGGGTGGGGTGAAAGGTCTTTCTAACTGACTGTGACCTATTTTTTCCTTTCTTTGCTTTGAAAGGTTGCTGATGGTTTATTTAAGAGAGAGAGGAAAGAAAAATGTTCCCTGAATGCCAGGGAAATGTTTTCCTTTCAGCTTCTCATGGCAGAGCTTAGCCTTAAAAGGAGATGTGTGCTCGGCCTCCGGGGCAGGGCCAAGAGCAGCCAGAACCAAGCAGTGGACAGGACAGGGCACAGCCCAGCCTTGAGGTTCCTGGACCAGCACAAGCTCTAAGAGAAACAGCACAAAAGTCTGTTAGGGCCTAAACACAGGTATGGGTGTACCAGACAGAAAGTGGATACTTCAAGCCCCTCTGGCATGGGCTTCTGAGTCTTGCAGCCCAGCAGTATAGGACTCTACAACTCTAAGAGTTGTAGACAAACCCTAGGAGAGACTCTACCAATGTCTTTGGGACACATCCACTCCCTGTCCTTGGCATTTCTCTGAACCTTTGTCTTCCACTACTGATGTGTGCTGAGTTCACCTGCTATTTAGTCAGAACACAGAGATCTGCTTCTCTAATGCTAGATTAGGCCTGCAGTGTCCTCAAGACTAGCAAGCTCTCTTCTATCTTCTGTGTGTCCTATCCTAGAAGTCAAGAAAGGGGCTGGTAAAAGTCAAGAAAGCTGTCAAGCAATTTCCATGCTTTGTGGCTTAAGATGCTCACTTAAAAGCTAAAGGAAATAAAAATAGAACAACTAAGAAGAGCTGCTGGTAGGAAGCAGCCATCACCACAGTTCCTGAGCACAGTTCAGGACCCATTCAGGGAGGATGTATGAGCAGCATCCTGCCCTCACACCCACTCACAGTCGTAAGGGAGGAGACAGTTCCTTCAGGCAGAAGCTACTCCCCAAACCTGATGAGGAAAAGAGTTCCTAAAGGGCCTGCCTCACTCTATATTGGGCCACAGAGGCTTAGGGTGAAGTCAAAAGGAGCAAGTAGATGGCATGCTAGACACCAGCATGTTTACACCAGGCCTCAAGTCTTTCCTATTTCAGTTACATCCCCATTTAGCTACTGTCCCCATCACAAAGGGCCAAACTGAGACCCAGAGCATATTGCACTCAGCAACACTCTCCTGTCAACCTAAATTTCCCAGTCATAGTCACAGAGCCCTCACTCTGGCAGAAGGAACAAGAGGCAGCCCAGGGCCCAGGTTCTACTTGAGGAAGAATGTGACAGGTGCTAATGGAAGGGCTTCCGCAGGATATCAAAGTCCAAACTCCAACTTCTCTCCTTTTCCTGAATCAGTGGGGCTTAGCCAGGGCATTTGACTCATCTAGAGAACCAGTTCTAGATCCTTTGCCAGTGTTTCTGTGTTCACCTGGCAGGATAAGCAAACATCTTCCAGGATCTGAGGAAAGCTAAAGAGACCATGGCATCGGTGTCTATTCATGCCTGCATATAAACTTGAGGTTACAGATTCTTCCTGCTCCTCTTATACCACTCAACACTGTTACTCTGTAAAAGGAGGAATATGCAGACAAGGCCTTGAGTGTGAGCAGCACAGAGACTATCTTAAAGGGACTAGTGAGTCCAGGCATCACCACATTCACAGAGGTGCTACGAGCTCCTTTGAGAAGACACATCCAAAACAAAGCCCCCAACAGTGAGGCTGAGACTGGCCCCCAGCGAGTAGGTGGACCTACTCATAAAGTTAAACACCTACTTTAGAGTTATCCAGGCTCTACCAGAATTACCTTCTTGCTGGCCTCCCACATTTCCATCTGGCCTTAGCCTCCTTCTTCCTTCTCCAATGCCTCTACTGCCCACAGTGTTCTGTCCACCTCCTGCCCACATTGCAAACTCCCCTGGTCCTCTAAGACCTCATCTATCACACACACACAACAGTTATGAATCAATCCTGGTTGACAATCTGACCTCTGAGGAGAAACAGAAATTTTCAGGAAAAAAAAATGAGAGAGAGAGAGAGAGAGAGAGAGAGAGAGAGAGAGAGAGAGAGAGAGAAACAATTTCTGTGACATCTGTGGTACCAAGCATGAGGCTAGGATGGCTGTGGGTGTTATACTGGGAGCTAGGCTAGCAGCATCTTTCTGGGACCAGGATGGTGAGATGTTATGTTGGCATGTGCTCTTGCTTAGCCTACATGCCCTCCACACAACCCTCCATTTGGCACACCACCCAGATTTCCCCAGCCTCTGACCCAACACAGATGCTCACAAAGCAAAGTGCTCCAGGAGAAGGATGCTCAGACTTGGGGGAAGTATATGTAGCAAGTCAAGAGGTTGAAGGGCTTAAGAACACTAACGTCTGAGGATAGTGGGTGAGGGGATACAAGGGTCTTGTGGGAAAGTACATCATTCCAAGGAAGCATGAAACATTGAGTGTGAACAGCTCAGGTCTCTAGAGAAACAGACTGTGTTTGCTTCTCACCCTGCCACCAGAGCAGTCCCAGCTGGGTTAGCATTGAAGGGCTGGATAGAGTGGGGATTTAGCAATGAGGGACCAGAAGTTAACATCTAGAGGCCTGTGGTCAACATTAAGGAAGGAGAGGCTAATACTGAGGGGCTGGGGGATAACCCAGGAGGAGGGTATGGCAAGGAAGCAGGAGCATGAGGAGTTTAAAGATAGATACAAGCCTTCCCAGGCCAGATTTGAGAAACACTACTATTCATTCAGGCAGAGTGCAACTAGATGCTAAGAAGACTGGTATGACTTGGAATAGTCTACTCAAAGCACTAACTCCAAGTTTATAATGATACCTTTTCCCAGTGTAGGGTCCCTGTGACAAAGGATCCAAGCTAGCACGGCCCTCACAGCCCAGTCAAATACTCCCAGGCTCTCCCCAGCCCCTCAACAGCTAGTCTCCCACCACTGAATTGTGAGTATAAGGAAGATACTTACCTCTGGTTACCATCTCTTCTGCAGCATCTATCTGGGCCTAGGTCTTTGTGGGGCCCCAAAATTTCATTTCTATACTGGAAAGCCCATTCTGGACTAAGTCCTCACTAACTCCACTGCCCAATACTTGGCTTCAGAGACCAAGATGGGAAGACCCTCCCAGACCATCTCACTACGCATGATGGGCTGGGGCCATAAGCAATGGAGAAGGTTACTGGAGCTCTCTCTTAAGAGTATTCTGTGCCCCCATCCAGAAAGGTTAGTAGCCACAGACAAGGCACACTTTCACTGGTGTCCTTAACCCAGTAAAAGACCCACTCACCTGGAGAACAAGGCAGTAGAGAGACAGACACATCAGGGTTGAGGTATGCCTAGACAGTACCCACTTATCCTATTAAACTCAATGTAATCTTCAGGAAGGCCAGAATAAGGTGTCTTCCAATGGGACCTTACCCAGTGTAAACAGTCAGGAGTCACTGGCAGGTGAGTGCCATTCTTTAGCCTGCCTGGAGCTAATGAGGGTATCTGCTATCCACATACATGCAGAAACACACACACTGACATGTGCGTGGTCCTCTGTGTATACTGTCGCCATCAATAACATTCCAAATCAAGGCAGGTTATACCACCACTTTGCTGATATTCCCTGTTCAGGTACTCAGCTAATGATGTGGGGCAGTAACCCAGGGGAACAGGTGGGGTCAGAAGTGACCAAGGACAGGCAGGTGCACAGACACATATATCTCAAAACTCATCAGCCACTTGCAAGGAGCTATCAGAGACTGGATTCATGTCAAAAGCCTCACCAAGAGTTCTGCTTTGGGACTTCAGTCAAAAGAGGCACTAGAAAAGCAAATGCTACTTACTTTCATTTTAAATAACAGTTCTACCGGGCATGGCACCACACATCTTTAATCCCAGCACTCAGCAGGTAGATCTCTGTGAGTTCAAAGCCAGTCAGTCTACACAGTGAGTTCCAGGATAGCCAAGGCTACATATTAAGACCTTGTCGCAAAGAAAGGAAGGATGGATGAACGGGAGAGAGGGAGGGAGGGAGGGAGGGAGGGAGGGAAGGAAGGAAGGAGGGAGGAAGGAAGGGAAAGGAATGAATGAGGGAGGGAAGAAAGGGAGACAACCTATTGGGTTGAGAACAAATACAAGATTCCATCACTGAAGGAAAACTGACTGGACCCTAAATGGTAGTGCCTCTCCCCTCGTGGCTGAGCAACAAGTTGCCTTGAAACTGCCACCCCACCAAGTCACACATATACCCTCTCACCCATTCATTTGCATTCCACATACACCCCAGAATTGGGGAAAGAGCACCACTGCAGGTTAAAAATGTCTGAAAAGTCTTCCTGGCAGCACCCAGTAGCAGCTAACATATAGCAGGCACCTGGAGCACACACCATCACTTCTCTGGACACTCAAGGACAAGCTCCAGGAAATTCTTGCCTTGGCCAAGGCCCATGCTCAAGATACAGTCATTGGCCAAAAAAACACAAGTCCAGCCAGACACACTTGCTGGTGATAAAGGCACTCACTCACTGTTCAGCACTCTCCAGAGGGAGCAAGGTATGACTCCTGTTTTACCTCAAGGAGAGCCACACATAGCAAAGATTTAATGCAGACTGCTGCTCCTGGGCAGCAAGCAGTAAGCTTGGCTGCTAGGCCCAGCTTTAGGCCCGGAATGGCACACCCACCCCACTGCAGGCTCAGCATAGCAGGCTGCTTTGCTGAGAAGGCAATCAGGGTCACAGCCAACTGCCTCCCAGGCAGACTGCCTTTGGGCCCGCTGTTACCTGAGCACTTTGCTGACGGCCTGAAGCACCATTTTGCAGCGGAGTCCAGTTTTGGGGGGGTGGCTGAGCAGAGTTCGCTCTGAAGGGAGACTGCAGTGCTCTCCAAACATGATGTGGGAAGTGCAGAGCTGGTGAGGGAAAGTGCAGGCCAGGCAAGGCAGCTCTGGGCTCCCTCCCTCGGAAGTGCCCTCCGCCCTTGCTCTAGGCCAATGAGGACCACAGGAGAGACAAACAGCTGCTCTCTTTACACAGCAAGGGCCGCCCAGGCTGGCGAAATAGGGGAGTGCCTGAACTGCTTTTTCAAAGTGGTGAAGAGCTGGCTGGGCAGGGTGGGATCAACAAAGCCAGAAGGGAGGAGACCTGGCAGACCAGCAGTGGGAGGGCCCTGCCAGAGAAGCCCAAGTTACACCTGGAGGCCCTTCCTTGCCACCTAGGCCTAGGGTTGAAAATAGTTCTGGGGAATAAAGCCCGGAAATCAGCAGGCAGGCAAGGCTTCTGCAGCAAGTGCGCTCAAGACAGGGATCAACAAGCCATTAGGTTCCCTCCGGAGTGGACACAACTGCTGCTATTCTGCAGGTGAGCTTCAGACAAGCTTTGAAGAGGTCAACAGGCTTCTGGAGAATCTGGAGGGCACAAAGCTGGTTCTGCACAGGGCTGCTTGTTAGGCCTACCAGCAAGGACCACTGCCACTATGGTATCAGAAATATCTGCAGCATTTCATGTGCACTCAAATTGTGTAGCCAAGACCTTCTTTATGGCTGTTCTGTACACAGGAGACTGCCAAACCAGAGAAATCAAATATTTGGGAGTGGTACTCCCACTCTATCTCATCCTGGACTCCACTGTGGTGTCAGAGTAGTCAATATGGAATGTTAGGGAGGTTCTGCTCCACAAACTCCACCATGGTTTGGGTGTGAGCCAAGCTTCCATGCTGCTACCAATCAAGGGATGGACTCTGCAGAACTTCTCCACATAGGTGACAGGTATGAACCAAGCTTGGGTGTTTTATATTTTCCCCAGGGTTAGACAGAAGCTGTGGGGTAAGGGTCCCCCACATGACTTGTCTCTGAGCCAGGAGCCCTGGCTGGGTTACCTGCAAGGTCTTCACTGTACAGAGCCTTTCTCAGGAAGGAAGAGGTTTTGCTTAGCCACAGGTGAGTAGGTAATTGCTGATAAGCTTGTTCCTACCTCCTGAAGAGTAGTCTGGTTATAAGAAACTGAGCTTTTTGAATAATATAGTTCCAGGGAGTAGTATTTTTAAAAAGTACTGGATGTGCAAAGAAGCAGAAAAACAAACCATGACCAGGAAAGAATGCTAGTGCAAACAGATTCTGAGATGCCAATGATAGTAACTGAACCCCACAAGTTGATTATGTGTCAATTTTTAGAATTAAAAAAAAACAGTATCCAAATGAATAAGAACACACAAACATGTAAGTCAAACTGTCACACTGTGAAATGAGACCCTAGTGACACTGAGAAGGGAAAACAAACCAACCAGCTAGCTAAAGAACAGACAGAAGGCCAGAACCCAAAGGGGCATCAGCGGTGTGTAATGGTAGAGACACAGAAAGAGGCTGGACCAATGACTTGGCTGGCCCAAAGTCCTGGAAAGGGATCAGGACAGAAAATTATCAACAGTTTTATTCAGGGCAGTGACATGATCCAATTTATGTTCCTCACAGGGGTCTCTGGTTCTCTGGTGACATGTACTAATGGGGATAGAACAAAAAGTCTGGGCTAGCAGCTTCTACAAACATTGAGGGATATGGAGTAGGAAGAAGCACTTGCCCAACATACTCTGGAGAGAGCACCAGGGTCTGACGATGAGTTTGGTATCAATAATGGAAGAGATAGCATCCAATATGGCTTCTAGCAACCTGTATCACTTTATTCTGTCTTACTATTAAGAATAACCTGAAAAGAGCAGGGTGGTTGTGGTGTATACCTTTAATCCCAGCACTCAGGAGGCAGAGGCAGGCAGATCTCTGTGAGTTCGAGGCCAGCCTTGTCTACAAGAGCTAGTTCCAGGACAGGCTCCAAAGCTACAGAGAAACCCTGTCTCGAAAACAAACAAACAAACAAAAAGAATAACCTGAAAAGAAATATCTTGATTAAAGGAGTCATTATGGGGCTAGCAAGAAACCTGGGACTAGGGAAATTCTCACGAATCCACAAGGAAGACCCCAGCTAAGACCCTAAGCAATAGTGGAGGGGTACCTGAACTAGCCTTCCCCTATAATACAGATTGATGACTACCTTAACTGTCATCATAGAAACTTCATCCAGCAACTGATGGAAGCAGATGTAGGGATACATCTAGATAGCATTAGGCTAAGCTCCCAGAGTTCAATCAAAAAGAGAGAATATGAGCAAAAGGGTCAAGACCATGATACCCACAGAAACAGCTGACCTGAGCTAGTGGGAGCTCACTGACTCCGGACTGACAGTGGGGGAACCTTCATAGGCCCAAACTTGGGCCCGCTGAATGTGGGGGACAGTTGTGTGGCTGGAGCAGTCTGTGGGGCCACTGGCAATGGGACCAGGATTTATCCCTAGTGCTTGAACAGGCTTTTTGAAGACCATTCTCTTGAAGGGATGCCTTGTTCAGCCTAGATATAGGAGTGAGGACCTTGGTCCTGCCTCATGGGAGTGGGGTGGAGGGGAAGGTGGGGGGAGCGAGAGGAGAGGAGGGCGAGGGAACTGGGATTAGTATGTAAAACGAGAAAAGATTGTTTTAAAAAATAAATTAAAAAAGGAATAAGCTGAAGCTAGGTAATTTTTTAACTTTCTTTTTTATTTATTCTTTGTATCTTTCATATCATGCCTCCCAGTCCTACTCATCTCCCATCCCCTTGCATCTGCCCTCTGTCCCTGCAATCTCCCCCCCACACACGAATAAAATAAAATAGAATTTAAGATAAAAAAGAGAAAATCTCATCATAAAAGTTGCCGTGTGACACAACGAGTTACACAGTAAACCCAACCCCTTATCCATGTATCTTTACATGCAGGCAATGTTGGTTAGGTTCAAGGCCCCTGGACTCTGCTACACTACTGACACTGAGCCCTCACTGGACTCTTCCTGAACATGCCATTGCTGCCCTGTGTCATAGAGATCCTGTAGGCCTGGGTCCACAGGGCCCCCCATCCCCTGCCCGTGTTCCAGCAGATCACAGATAGGGTAGATGTTGGGGTAGACCTGGTTCTGGGCCTGGGTAGTTGCAGGGTTGGTCAGTCGGAAACTGGGCAATCTTAAAAAGAGGGCTTGTTTAGTTTACAGTTCTGAAGTTCAGGAGCCCCTATTTGGCAACTGCCTAAAAACAAAAAAAAACTAAAATGTTCGTCTGTCTGTCTGTCTGTCTGTCTCCCTGCCTACCTACCTATCTAACTATCTATCTGGTTTTTCGAGACAGGGTTTCTCCGTTTAACAGTCCTGGAACTAGTTTTGTTGACCAGGCTGGCCTCAAACTCACTGAGATCCACCTGCTTCAGCTTCCCAAGTGCTGGGATTAAAGGTGTGAGCCAACTCCACCCACCTCCTTTTTATTTTTATTACTTTATTTGTATAGGTGTTTGTATGCATGTCTGTACCACATGTATATCTGTACCCAGGGAGGCCAGAAGGCATAGGATTCCCTGGATGGTTGTGAGCTGCCTTGTAGGTGTTGGAAACCAAACTCCAGTACTCTGGAAGAGCAGATAGTGCTTGTAACCACTGAGCCATTTCTCCAGCTTCACATCAATCGCCTTTTTGCTAGCTGAAGTCCAAGGTATCATAGGGCATCACATGGCAAGAGATGGGGGGGGGGAGATGTGGGGAGTATGTCTGTGTGGCTTCTACTCATTTGGTCAGGGTTCCAGTCTGAGAGATTTCTCTATCCCTACTCACCTAATGAAGCTCCTGCCTCTGAACACCATGGTAAGAATCAGTCTCCACTGATGACTGACTTACAGTGGAGATTAAAGTCAACATATAGGCTCTGGGGGGCATACTCAAATCATATCCAGACCACAGCAGCACCTATCAGCATAGCTAAAACAAAGTGCTAACATGGAGGAAGTAGATTCCTTAACCATTATTGGAGGAAATCCAAAATGGCAAACTAGTCTAGCAACAATTCAAATGTATTTTAAAAAGTTAAACATAAAATTACCTTGTGACTCAACCACTTCTCTCCTGGGCATGTGATCTAGAGAAAGAAAAACTATGACAGAACAAAGGTATGAAATCATTCAGTGGAGAAAGGAATGTGTTGGTAAGAAACAGTGGTAAGCCCTACCTCACACCCAGATGCATCAGAGAACTAAAAAGAAACAAAGCTTAACAATTAGTGACTTTGCCAAGCTCAGAACAGGCAAAGCTTTTCCAAAATACAAATAATACTAAATTAAAAGGAGAAAAAAAGAATCTCACCAACATTTAAACAGACACAAACTTCTTTTTTAAAGTTTGTATGAAATGAATGAACTTGGGGTGGTAGTCTGAATAGGAACGGCCCACACAGACTCATGTGTTTGTATGAAATAAATGGACTTGGGGTGGTGATCTGAGCAGGTGTGGGCCCCATAGACTCAGGTGTTAGAATGCTTGGCCCAGCAGGAGGGACACTATTAGGAGGTGTGGCCTTATTGGAGGAAGTGTGTCACTGTGGGGTGGGTTTTGAGGTCTAAGAAGCTCAAGTCTAGCCAGTGTGTCTCAATCTCCTGCTGCCTATTGATCAAGATGTAGAACTCTCAGCTCCTTCTCCAAAACCATTTCTGCCGCATGCTGCCATGCTTCTCGCCACGACGATAATGGACTAAACCTCTGAAACTATAAGCCAGCCCCAAGTAAATGTTTTCCTTTCTAAGAGTTGCCATAATCTGGTCTCTTCACAGCAATAGAACCCTAACTTGGAGATGGAAAGACAGTTCAATTGTTAAGAGCACTGGTTGCTCTTCTAGAAGACCTGAGTTGTATTCATAGAATTCATATGGCAGCTCACAACTATCTGAAATTCATTTCTAGGGCATCTGATACCCTTTTCTGTTCTTCGCTGGTACCAGGCACACACAAGGCACACAGATAAACATGCAGGCAAAACATACATACACATAAAAGCTGAACATAGTAGTTATCATAGGTTGCATTACTTAACAAAAGACTCTTATTTGCACTAAGTATAGAAGTCCTGTAACTCAATGATTTAAAGAAAAGACAATCCTGTTTTCAAGAGTTAAAGACTAAAAAGACATATAATAGACAATCCCACAGTCTTTTGGTTAATTTTATGTTAACTTGGCACAAACTGGGATCATCTGAGAAGAGGAAATCTTAACCTAGAAAATTAGACATCTTCTGTAGGCAAGTCTGTAGGACATTTACTTGATTGATAATTGATAAGAGAGGACTAAGACCACTGTGGGTGGTGCCATCCTGGATAGTATAAGTAGGTTGCGCAAGCTATGGTGAGCAAACTGGTAAGCAGTACTCCTCTATGGCTTCTGCACCCATTCCTGCCTCCAGATTCTTGCCTTGATTTCCTTCCTTGACTTCCCTGGATGAACAGACTATAAGATGTAAGATGAAAATTAAATTCTTTCCTCTCCAAGTCGTTTTTGGTCACAATATTTTATCACAGCAATAGAAACCCTAACTAAGACAAAGGCTGCTATGCATAAGAGTGCTTAGCAGGGCTGGTTGCTGGGAACTGCATGCTACCTGAGACAGAATGGCTTAAGCCAAATAGAATGCAAATGTATGACAAGGTAGTAAAGGAGGAAGACAACCAGAGAAGGAACACCACATTGGTGGGGACAGGAAGCAGAATGAGCAAACTGGAAAGCAATTGGCAGCTTCTTTTAAAGTTATACCAAGCCAGGAAGTAGTGCTACAGCTACACACTAACCCAAGAGAAAACATAAATGTCCATATAAAGGTTCTGGCAAGAACATGGCAGCAGCTAAAAAGCAGAAGCCTTGCTCTAAAAGGTGGAGTGAGGCCTGCTACTGGAATGTCACTGCCCATGACCAGCAAGGTTCTGTTACAGAGCTAGTGCAAACCAGGTACAGATGGTATGATTCTGAGCATGTGACCAGGAAGTGCAGCAGACATTTGGCTGAAGTTGTGGGAGCACTGTAGCATCTCTGCACTGGAGACACAAACTCAAGGAGAATGTTTCTGGTGTCAAAACCCAGCTTTTCTCTGCTACTAAACAGCTCAGCATATTCACATCAAAGAAAGCAAGGGCTTAGGAACCACAGCACCTTGATCCTGTCTGCTGCCAGAAGTTACATAGGGTCAGATCTGGAGAGTACCTTCTATAGTCCCAGCCTTGTGCAGACACCAGCACTCCTCAGGCACATCTGTCCTGTCAGAAAAGAGACTCTATGGCAGGGGCCTTATGTCCATTACAGCCCCAGTACCTAGAATAGAGCACCAGTAGGGAATCAATATTTGGCAAGAAATGAAAGAAATTATAAATTAGTATCATAGTCAGAAAATATTTTTGTTTTTCGAGACAGGGTTTCTATATGTCTGTCAGGCTGGCTGTCCTGAAATTCACTATGAAGACTAGGCTGTCCTCAAACTCAGAGATCCACCTACCTAGGATTAAAGGCGTGCACCACTACGCCTGGTTCAGAAAATTAATTCTTTTTTTGGTGTGTGTGTGGGGGGGAGAAAATTAATTCTTACAGCACAGAGAAGACAAGGGCAAGTCAGGGAGTCAAACCACAGTGAGTCAAATGAGCCTGCCTCCCCTGCTTCAATGTGTTTTCAGTCCATGAGGTCTGAATCAACTCCATGCTCCATTCTTGCAGTTCCCTGATGGCATCTAGAACAGTTCTGAGAGTCTCAGGCTGATGTGGTTAGGTACAAAGCTCTAATTATAGACAGGAATGGAGAAAGGGCGGCCTTTTTCAAGACAGTAACCTCTGTGACATATATGGTTGACTGGACTGGGATGCCCACAGAGACCCAGATTAAGGGGTACTATATCCCTAAACTAGCCACACTGCTATCTGGGAAAAGCTGACCTTAGAAGTCATGTGTTTGTTCCCTATGAAATTTGTGGCATTGTACCAATGGCTGTGTTAAGGGGACAGAAGAAAGTCTATAAAAAAGTAGAATTAAAAAAGAAGAAAAAGAAAAAGAAAAAAAGAAAAAGTAGGATTTAACCCACTCAAGGACCACTCCAGTAAGGTGGGCACTGTGGCTGATCCTCTGCAAACCACAGGCTTAGCTGCCCTCCCAAACACTCACCTGGAGCCACACCTTAGCTCCTCAGTCATAAACACTTCCCCAGGGAGTCTCTTCACTTCTGTGATCTGTCTCTGACCCCACAGTGCCTGTTATGTTGACAGATTAATTCTGTGCTCCCTTCCGTGCAAACCAGAATCACCAGGATAGCATTCAGTTATAACAATGATACTATACCAGTGATTCAGTAGAGACAACGGAACTGAACTTTATAACTGATGGCAACTGTGGTTAGTAACAGAGAAATGCAAGACTCGTGGTGCTCAGCTCACAGCTCCTGCCATTCATCCTTGCTCTCTTTCATTCCCTTATTACACATACACACATGCATGCAAGCAAATATACCCCTTCCCAACACACACAGCCACACACACACAAACCCTTACCCTCTGGACAAGTGGTGAAGCTGTTATGCACTAGTCTGGAGCTGGGTATAGAAGACATAGCTGTTTTCCAAAGCAAAATCTCTAGTGCAGGTTAAATACACCCCATAAAGCAAACATCTCAGAAAGGCAAAACTGAGAGGCAAGTGAGTCTCCTGCCACTTTTCAGGGTTTCACCACACACATAATGAAGGTACTTAGTAGAGCTGAAATGTTTCTTGAGGCAGCCAAGATAATGGGACAGAAAACATGGAGATATCTCTTTGCTGTGGCCACTCAGAAAAAGGCTCCCAGGGTTCTATTGCCAGGATACTGTAGCTGGCAGACACATGGCTTTACACAGCCAGCCAACACCCTCAGGCCCAGGCTAGAAGGCCCATTTCATAGAACAGTCTGTTCTCTGGTCCCACAAGCAGGAGCAGGGGTGGGACTACTAGAGGGAAGAATGTCTAGTAGTCAGTGCTGAGATTAGTCTCAAAATAAGAACAATCACAAGACTCTGCAGACCCTGACATACAGAGTATCTTGCTAGCTATCTTGAAGTAGAAAGTCTTTCACTTGCTCCTGCTTTGGGGTTCGAAAGCATCTGAGTTCCTAAAGATGCTTCCAGAAATGAGCTTGTCATGGAACAGTACTAGCCCAGTCAGAGAACTCTAACCAGCAACACCTGGTGCCCAAGTACACAAGGCAAGAGGACAACACACAGTTCTCCATAGACTGAGGCAGGGCCTTGCATCATGAATGTAGAGTCCTTTGTGTGCGACATCTGGCTTTCCATCCTGTGCCCAGATCCCAGGTCCTTTTTTCAAAAGCTTAACCAGTTCAGGCTAGTTAGACTGGGCAATCAGCGTATACTGAAGGTTCAACTCTAACAGGCTTTTTTACACAAGCAAGTGGGAAAAGACCAGAGACAAAAGCCTTGAGAAGAAGAGTCAGAGGAGGGGTAAAGAGGAAAGTTTGCATATAGGGAAGGAACCTCCAGAGACTGAGGTGAGGTGAAAGACTCAGAAAGCCCCTGTAGGATATAATCAGGAAAGCAGAGGTTTCACTGGTACTATGGGGCAAAGCTAGACAGGCCCTGAGTGAGAGGCAGAAGGATCAAGAGATCCAAGGACACTCAGACATCCTAGATAATCACACAGTAGAAACATTATTGCAATAAATAAATAAATAAATAAATAAATTAAAAAAAATGGGAGGAGGTGGAAATTTAAAAAAAAAAATTACTGCAGCCTGGCAGTGGTGGTGCATGTCTTTAATCCCAACACTTGGGAGGCAGATCTTTGTGAGTTCAAGGGCAGCCTGGTCTACAAAAGCGAGTTCCAGGACATGCTCCAAAGTTACACAAAGAAACCCTGTCTTGAAAAACAAAAACAAATAAACAAACAAACAAAAAACCAGAAACATTATTACCTCAGGTGACATCCCGATGTAGAGGCATCAGCCCTTGGCTTTAGCCTTGTCTCCCCTGGCTCCACAAGAGATGGAGACAGACCTGCACCTGTCAGCTAAGCAATGCCCCAGGGAGCTTTCTCCTGAGACTCAGGGCTTAGCATCCAGATGACTGTTGTTCTTGCATGAGTAACCAACAAGCAGATGTAATCATAAAGTATTTCCACACTGCAGATTCAGGTGCAGCAGATGCCCACGTGAAACCCCTACCCACAGAAGAGGTGTCCATAAGTAAGTACCCTCATATTCACACCTGCATTCAGCTTGTACACCTGAGGCAACATCCTGATTGAGAAGCTCCTGGGTCCACTTTGGCCAGGAGCACAGATTCCAAAACAAAGTTGTCATCTCAGTGCCCTGCTTTCCCTAAGCAAAGCAAATGTGGCCTCCAGACATATTGCGCCCACTAGGCACGCAACCTTACCCTGGAAAAAGCAGAGGCACATCATGCCCCAGTCTGCTGGGAACACACCTGGCCAGGCTGAAAGAGTGGTGTTTCATAGAAATCCAGTGACCAACAGCAGTAGTCTATTATCCTCTGCACAGATATGGAGAGCCTGCAAAGGACTGGAGGCAACTCCCAGGCAGTGCAACCAGAGAGCCAAGGCTGGGCAGAAGGAACACAGCCTGCCCACTGTCAGAGAGTAAGAGCTCCTGGGTGTGTGTTTGGGGGCGGGGGGAGTACATTGTCCCAGGCTCCTGGCAAGCACTCCTCCCAGATCCTCCAGAACCCAGGACAGCGAGAATCTCTGTTCCGGAAATGCAGTCTTTTCTTGGTATGCCACAAGATTCAAAACCACAATGGTGGCTGTACCTCTCCTACTGGAGAAGGAGGGCTCTCTAAGACTCCCCCCGCCCAAGTCTTCTCTATGCCTCCAACTTCACCTGCATGCAAGTATCTCATCTACCCTATGTGACTACACTAAGAGATTCTGGGTAGCAGAAAACCATCCCACTAAGGAGTTTGAACCTGTCAGCTCTCTTAGGGGGAATGGGTAGCCTGAGTAAATGGAAGGGCGGAAGTAGCCAATATGACCACAGCAGAAACTGTAGACTCCCATGGAACTTCAGGATATAGGGCTTCACACCTGCTATGCTTGATGGTATTCTTTACATAGAGGCTCCTAGGTTAGACCCAAACCCTGCTGCCAACTAGTTGCTAATCCCTGAGTAACTCAGGCTGGACTGGGTAGGAAAGAACTACTCTGTGCAGGGGTCAGGCGAGGACACCAAGCACTTGCTTTCTGACAACTTTATACAAACTACAGGGTGAAATTCTAGGACAGGCCACTCCTTGGGACTACTTCATGTGCCAGGCAGCACAAGAATTGACATAAGACTGAAGAGATGGCTTAGCAGGTAAGAATACTTGTTGATCTTAAGGACCTAAGTTCAATTCCCAGTACCAATATGGTAGCTCACAGCTGCCTGTAACTCTAGTTCCAGGGAGATCCAATGCCCTGTGCTTCTGGGCACCAGGCATACCAATGATGGAGAAATATATATATGAGGAAAAAGTCATATATACATATTAAAATAAATCTAAAAAATAATTTTAAAACTCAGCTACATCTCATCAAGAAAGAAAGAAAGAAAGAAAGAAAGAAAGAAAGAAAGAAAAGAAGGAAAGAAGAAATGAGCACAAACATATTAGCTCCCACCAAAGCCCTCCAGGCTACTAGAAGAGTGGAGAGCTCACATGAGACCCCTGGAAAGTGGATAGACTGCTTTCCTCTCAAGACTGGCCTTGGTAGAAAAAAAATTGAAGTCACTGAAAAATAACCAATGGGGAAAGCTGTCCTCTTTTCAGAGCAAACATGCACTGCCTATACACTTAGGTCCCAGGCCCCCCAGATGGCTTCTGATGATAGCAGACACCTGGAAGGGGGTGTTCAGCAAGATTGCCCAGGAAGGAGCTGCTCACACCAAATGAGAAGACTCTATCTAACATCTGACCTAAAGAGGAAGTGTGAGGACTCTGACACGGTCGGCAGTCTTATAGACATTGTACAACCACTGACTCCAAGGTTCAGGAAGGAAAATTGGAAATTGGGGACAAAGATCTTCTTTTTCTTTGACCAATAACAGTTGACATAGAGCTAGCACTGAAGAGGAACCTCTGCCAGTCAGAAATGCATGTACAGCTTCCTTCCATCTTTCTAACCCAATAAGAACATCAGAGCGGGTATTTCCATACCCACAATAGGTGTTTAAAAAAAAGACCCACGGCCTGGTGGTGGGTGGTGGCGCATGCCTTTAATCCTAGCACTCAGAAGGCAGAGGCAGGCAGATCTCTGAGTTTGAGGACAGCCTGGTCTACAGAGTAAGTTCCAGGACAACTAGTGCTACACAGAGAAACCCTGTCTCAGAAAAACAAAACAAAAAGAAACACACAGACCTCTTGTCCTAGTTTCCTGTCCTGTTGCTGTGATAAAATACTGGACAAAAACAACTTTACAGCATGTGGTGTCAAAGAAAATGGCCTCCAAAGAGAGTGGCACTATTGGGAGGTGTGGCTATGTCGCAGTAAGTATGGCCTTGTTGGAGAAAGTGTGTCACTGTAGGGGTAGACTTTGAGGTCTCTTATATGGTCAAGCCATGCCCAATGCCCCAGACCACTTCCTGTTGCCTACAGGTCAAGATCGGCTCCTTCTCCAGCATCATGGTAATGGACTGGACCCCTTAGAATTTCGGAAGTAACACCAATTAAATATTTTCTTTTATAAGAGTTGCTGTGGTCATGGTATCTCTTACAGCAACAGAAATCCTAACTAAGACACAGGAGAAAGGGTTTATTTGGCTTACCTGGTTACAGTCCATCATTGTGGAGGAAGTCAAATCACCTAGTCATATCCAGTAAAGAACAGAGAGACCAAATATACGCACTATTAACTGGCTAGTTCACTTTCTCCATTCTGACACAGTCCAGGATCCAAACCCAAGGAATGGGCTGCCCACCATCCACAGTAGGAAATGGTCTGCTCACCTCAACTAAGATAATCAAAATAATCCCCTACAGATCTGCTCATGGGCCACCCTGATCTAGAGAACCCCTCACTTGACTCTCTTTCCAAGTGAATCTAGATTGTTTCAAGTAGACAGTTACAACTATCACACACCCGATTTCTCAAATTCCTAACACACAGAATAGGGCAGTTGACACATGTCCATGGCAGGCCTCCAACCATCTGGAGAAGTAGTGGTGTTTTAACTCTAATCAACCAGTCCCAAAATATTTTTTTTTCTCAAGTGTTGTCTAACAGAACATGATCTAGTTCACCTTTCTTCCACATGGTGTTCAGGGAGGGCTATACATGACAAAGCTATATGCAAAGCTGTACTCATGCCCGTGTGTACATCCATGTGTGTCCTTCCCTCTCGGGCTCTTGACATGTCACAGAGCAAGGTCAGGACCCCAAGTTATTTTGCTCTGAGGGCTTTGTGGAGGCTCCCTCAGAACTGAGGCTGACTCTGAACCATTTTCTCTCAAGTGTTCTCCTCACTACAGTCACACACTCAGGAGTTGCACACTATCTGCCCTGCCCCATCACCCCATCAGTAAGGCCCAAGAGGAAGTATATCACCTGCTTCATCCTGACTACCCCCAACACCTACAGTAACCATGGGAATGAGGTGGTGTCATGAGTGTATAAACTGTGCTGCTGACCAATTTCCTCATTCAGCTTTTTACACAGTGGCACTCTGGACACGCTCTTACTTCTGACCCCCATGTGCATGACTGTCTAGACTTCTGCCAACTTCCCTGCTAAAGAGAACTCACCACTGACAGCGTCAATGGGCAAATTTTGTTGGTCTATTTTTTCATTTGTGTACAACTGACACAAGAAGCACAAGGCTCCAGACCAATGGATATGGTCAGTTAACCCATACAGAGAGAAGAGCACCTCAACATACCTCCCAGTTGGCTTACAGCAACCACGGGCATAAAGTGCAAAATAAGCACCAACTGCACAGCCCAAGCTGAGGCATCAAAACCAAGACAACCTAGAAGTCTCTTTCTATGACATTTTAGCAAAAACAAATGAAGTACTGAAGGCAGGTGGGCAGTGGCTGAGGGTGAAGCTAGAGATGGTTCCAGAAGTTCTTACTACTCTATATTGTCTTCTGGGGTGTGGCTCATGGCTACATGGGTTTGTCAGTGTGTGTGCCCAAGCATATGCCTTAATTTGCAGCCTGCGAGTCATCATGTCATACCATGATGATAAATGGACTCTTTGAAAACGTAAGCCACCCCAATTAAATGTCTTTCCTTTATAAGAGTTGCCTGGTCAAGGTGTCTCTTCACAGCAACAGAAACCCTAACTAAGACACCCTCCATTGTAAACATGCCCCAGGGGGTGGATGGGACACTAACACTAACACTCAAAACAATAGAGCTAGCTCCTGAGTGAGAAGTCACTGTCCCACTGATGGACATGGCCCAGAAGCAACCTAAGAAAAGCCTCAACTGTTTACTAACATCCTAAAAGTCACAAGAAGAGGAGCTGCCATTCAGGCTGGAGGGAGACACAGGGAGAGCTTTTAGAACTAGCTTACTTACCAGTATCTTGTACCAGAGAAGAGGAAACTGTCTGAGGTGGAGGTTGGGTAGTTAATGCTCCCTTACACTTGGATCTGACCCAGCCTTACAATCCAAGGGTGTTCTACACCATTTTCTATACTGGCACTGTAAGCACTGAAGCCTTTATCCTTGACGACCTCCAAGGAGACAAGTGCACAACCATGTGGCCAGAGTGATGCTCCTGTGCCAGGACTCCAAAGTCCTTCACCAGGAATCTTGTGCTTGACTCAGGAGACAAATGACTAC